>NW_023494807.1:17359275-17959275 GCF_904425465.1 Colossoma macropomum | reverse complement strand
TTAGTTGTATCAGGTGTGTTGGGAGCAGGGCAGACACGAAAGTGCAGGGCAGAGGACCAGGATTGGTAACCACTGATTGAGAAGCGTTTATAAAATAAAATATATGACATCAACACAATTACATCTTTCAGTTTTGCCAATAATTGTGATTTTACGTTTTATACATGAGAATGGATAAATAGGCAAAAACAAACCGGAGGAGAGGTTGTAGGAGAGAGCATAGGACTAGTTGAGAAGGTCCTTGCTTCCATACCTTTATTGTTATTATTACTGTTCTTGCTGCGGCTTTTGGCATTATCAGTTTTTTATTTGTATATCAAATCAGGAGAAAATATATCAGTGCTCTACAATTACAGTGAATTGTGTAACTGTAAACATACAAAGTGGACCTGTACAGTAGATGTTTCTGATAAAATGTCCAATAAGTATTTCATGAGGTGTTTTGTGCGCTCACTGTATATTTCAGTTCATATTGCCCACCCCCAGTACACATTCGAATCAAATCAGTTCACTGCATGACTTTTTCAGTGCAGTTAGATAATAACTGCCAAAATAGTAAAGCTAGATCTGGATTGTGATATGTCCAAACAAAGCATTCTGAGTTTGAGAAGTTGGTAGATACTGCTTTGAGAATGATCCAATTTACTTTGTTTACTGCCTTTTGTGTCTCTTATCTTCAGTTCTGGAACTGAGCTGAATCGCCTGTCTTCAGCTTTAATGCTCTTACTGGCAGTCATTCTCTACTAGAAGTGCAAATTCTGCCAGGAAGTTCTACTTTCTTTTATCTATTTGAAATATTAAAGCAGCATCTTTTCTACATCTTCCATCCCTTCATTAGTATGAGGAGAAGATCCTGAAAAAGATTCGCAGAAAGATTCGGAATAAGCAGTCGGCACAGGAGAGCAGAAAGAAGAAGAAAGAATATGTTGATGGCCTAGAAGGGAGGTAAGAGTCCCCCTCCTTTTGTCTTCATCCCAATATGTCTCTCTCTCTCTCTCTCTCCTTCTCTTTATTTTCCTCCCTTTCTCATCTCTGTTTCTCTATCTCCCTATAAGATTTAGATTTGGGAGTTCAATTTTGAAATATAAAAAACGTGATTCAAAAAATGCTGTCCCACGTTTTTGTGTCACTACTGAAACACAAAGAGTGTTAGTCCATAGGCAGAGCCTTATTTTGGCCATGCCCCTGCGTTTTAGAGCAGAAGATGAGACTGCATCCCTGTCCCTTATGGCCACAGTAAATGTGTCCCAAAGTCTGAAAATCAGTGTGTAACATTAAGAATGGTCACTACTGAAACACATATTTTCTGCAATTCAGTAACTTTTGTTGTGTAAAAGCATTATGATTTTATGTGTGTATAGCTGTTCAAAGCTGTGTTTGCTAGTCATGCACTGGCTAGCATTTTTGAGTTTTACTCTACCGAAACAGTCACTACTGAAACGTTAGGTAAAGTTTCGGTGGTGTTATGACTGTTATGACTGTGACAAAATGGAATGTTCAATCATTTATTTTAATAAGTAAATATAATTAAGGTATAGGGTCACTCAAAGCAAAAGGATTTTACTCTGAAGTTCACATCAGTTAAAAGTCCAAATTGTGTTTTAACTCTGACTCTATTCTCTCTATTTCTCTCTTTTATACTCCCTCTTTCTCTCTTTCTCCCCTCTCTCTCTCCTTCTCTCTTTCATGCATCTTCTTTCCCCTTTGTCTCTGTTCCTTTTTCTTTCTCCCCTCTCTCCTTCTTTTTGTCTCTCTCTCATTCTCTCTCTCTCTCATGAATCCTCTTCCCCCTTTTTCTCTTTCTCTTTCAAGTTCAAGTTTGCTTTATTGACATGACAAATTTACATTTTTACTGTCAAAGCACTACAAAAATGATCTATATATTAAAAGTTAATAATAAAAAAAAACAAAATACAAAACCAAGGTTTAAGAAGAGAAAGTGTTAATTATCAATTAATAATATAAACGTATATGTCATAATAAAACACAACCAATTTAATATGTGTATGTAGTTTATAACAGGAAAGAGAAGGAAAAAAATGTTAATTATCAAATATATTTATGTGAGTAACAAGGGAAAAAGTAGAAGGAAAAAAGGACATCTATATTACATACATATATACTCTCTGTCTCTCTTTCTTTCTCCTCTCTCTCTCTCTCTCTCTCTCTCTCTCCATGCGTCTTCTTCCCCCTTTGTCTCTTTCTCTCTCTCTCTTTTTCTTTCTCTCCTCTCTCTCTCTCTCCATGCGTCTTCTTCCCCCATTGTCTGTCTCTTTTTCTTTCTCCTCTCTCTCCCTTTTTGTCTCTCTCTCTATTTTTCTCTCTCTCTCTCCCTCACTCACTTTCTCTCCTTCTTTTTTGTTTCTCTCTCCATGCACCGTTCTCCCTCTTCACTCTTTACTCTCTCCCTCCACCCTTTCATTCTTCCTTTTGTGTTGATCTCCTCGTCTTTCTCTTCTTTTCTCTCCGTCTCTCTCTATGTCCCCTTCCTCTCCATCTCTCAGTGCCCTCTATATTACTTTCTCTCTCTTTCTCACTCTCTCCCGTTTTCTAATTCTCACTCTCACTCTCAAGCTCCCCTACTCTCTCTCTCCATCTCTCCGTCTGCCTCTCTCTGTCTCATCTCTCTCCTTTCAAACACGTTGGCTTTGCATCAAAGCAGTTATTGTGAGTCTGAAAGGCTGTGAAATGCTATTTTAATGAGGGTGCTTTCTAGAAATGAGAATGAGCCTATCAGTTCATAACGGAGCAGTGCTTCATGGATATGAGAAAGGGTTTATCGCAGAGAAATAAAGTCATAATTAACTCATGCTATCTGCTGCTGTCATTCTGCCATTTAGACATGTATGTGGTGCTCATTAAGCACGTAATCATATTCGTGCAGTCTTACAGTGTGTGCGTGTGATTAGGTGTGAGAGCTCTGACAGTGAGTGAAATAAAGGAGGATATGGCTCAGTAGAGAAGCTCAGTATGTACTGGATATGATTCATGGGGTCCCTCTGCGTGTATGTGAGCTATAATGGTGTGATTTATTAATAGATGGCATAATGTCTTATTTAGAATGGCCGCCTGCAGTGCGCAGAATCTGGAGTTGCAGAAGAAAGTGATCCAGCTGGAGAAAACCAACACGTAAGACTCCACATTTAAAACTCTACACTGTTTATTAATAAGCTCACAAACCAGAGCATCATAACACCGGAGTTCATATCCGTTTAAACTGTGACTCACATCTGATCCCCATGATTCTTGTTTATATCCCTATTGTGTGATACTTACACCTTGTCCTAACAGCAAGCCAGCATTTAAATGTAGTACACTCTTTAAAAAGATGGTTCTTCAAAGGTTCTTTAGTAAAACCAATGGTTCTACATAGAACCCTGAACACTCAAAGAACATTTGCATGCTTAAATGGTTCTTTGTATGGTGAAATGGTTCTTTAGACTGACCAACAATATGTTGCATTTAGTTCTATGTAGAACTTTTTCAAAAAAGATTCTATATAGCACCAAAACATGTTCTGCTATCATTACGATGTCAGGCTTGTAACAATATCAGAACCCTTTCTTGGTCATGGTTCTTCAAAGGTTCTTTAGTAAAAACAATGGTTCTATTTAGAACCCTGAACACTCAAAGAACCATTTGCATGCTTTAATGGTTCTTTGCATGGTGAAATGTGTTACAAATGGTTCTATATGGCACCAAAAAGTGTTCTGCTATTATTACAATGTCATGCTTGTAACAATATCAGAACCCTTTTCGGTGCTATGCAAAACCCTTTTCATTAAAGGTGCTATATAGAACCATATGCAACACATGCTCCATCAATCTGAAGAACCATTTCAACACACGCTTAAAAAGATGGTTCTTTAGAAGTTCTTGAGTAAAGACAATGGTCCTTTAGAGAACCCTGAACACTCAAAGAACCATTTGCACCTTTAAATGGTTCTTTGCATGGTGCAGAGGTTCTTTAGACCGACCAAAAATGTGTTACATATGGTTCTATATAGCACCAAAAAGTGTTCTGCAATTATTAAGATGTCATGCTTGTAACAATATCACAGGTCTTTTTGGTGCTATACAGAACCCATTTCAGTAAAGGTGCCATGCAGAACCATAAGCAACACATGCTACATTAATCTGAAGAGCCATTTCACCACATGCTTAAAAAAGATGATTCTTCATAGGTTATTTTTTAAAGACAATGGTTCTATATAGAACCCTGAACGCTCAAAGAACATTTGCATGCTTAAATGATTCTTTGCATGGTGAAATGTGTTGCATATGGTTCTATATGGCACCAAAAAGTGTTCTGTTATCATTACGATGTAATGCTTGTAACAATATCAGAACCCTTTTTGGTGCCATATAGATCCCTTTTCATAACCGGTGCGATATAGAACCATATGCAACACACGCTCCATCAGTCTAAAGAACCATTTCACCACATGCTTAACTCTTGTATGGTGTTGATGTGTTTGTTACTCAGTGGTCTGGTGGACCCACTGTATTATTGTAAATCAATACAGCCATAAAAATTTATGTAAAAATACCAGATGTTTAAAATATCACAGGTGGCCAGCGTAGGGTTCTCCTTTAGCAGCAGCCAGTCATCTTGTCCACCCTCACACATGCACACATATACAAACATATACACACACACACACATATACAATCATACAAACATATATACACACACAGACACACACACACTAACAGCAGGACATATTGGAGGAGAACAAGTGAAGGGACACAGCACCTCCACACTTTCCCCGCAGGTTCACCCCAACACCACATGTGTAATATAAATGTGTAGGGGGTGAACAGTGTGAAGCCACTGAAAATGTGTTATTTTATATGTTCTTCACAGAAAATGAACAAAGGCCAAAGAACCGGTGGTTGACATAATACCAAATCACGTAATTTTTTGTTTTGGTAAACGAGTCCCACAGACTCGAACACCACATAAGGGTTAAAAAAGATAGTTCTTCAAAGGTTCTTTTGTAAAGACAATGGTTCTATAAAGAGCCCTGAACACTTAAAGAACGATTTGCATGCTTAAATGGTTCTTTACATGGTGAAATGGTTCTTTAGACCGACCAAAAATGTGTTGCACATGTGTTGCAGGTGTCATTTGCTGCATATACAGTTTGAGAATTTGGTCTCACTTTATTTGGATGGTCCACCATAGTCCCCTATAGATTATCTACAGATGTTCGAACTGTTAACAAACTATCAAACTCAGTTGATTCTAAACAGTGGTGGGATTAGCATTAGGATACAGACCAGGGATAGGGCTAGGACCTAGGAGAACCCTACGCTGGCCACTTGTGATATTTTAAACATCTGGAATTTTTACATAAATTGTTATGGCTGTATTGATTTAAAGATACAGTGGGTCCACCAGACCGCTGAGTAACAAACACATCAACACCACACAAGGGTTAAGTATCTACAAAGCATCTAAAGTGGACCAAATAAAGTGTTACCAAGAATTTTAATACGCATTTATAAACATTTCTGTAGGGTTATGTCAGTTGCCATGACAAGCTTATGTAGGTGTCATGTAGCCTAATGAATTGTACCCAACAGTGAAACGTTACCAAACTAACCTTTCTGAAACATGCCAAATGAGATATAGAGACATCTTAGGCCTCTACATTTTTAGTATCTTATACATTGACCTATCCATTTCCCCCAGAACACTGAGTAATATACCATTCAACCCAATTCATAGCGCACAGCTGAACACAGCACACATTTTTGTCATTTGGAAATTTAGAATGTGATATTAAATATAAATTATGTTTAGTTTGTCATGCTGTTAGAGTAGATTGGGTGAGATCCATTTTACTCAAGCACTTTTTTGTCAAGTAATCAATGTTTTTGTATTAGTGTATTTGTGGTTGTTAGGCTAATCAGAAAGTACAGCTGTTTTAAAACAAAATCCAAATGAAAAAGTGCAAAATAAAAATCATTTGAATTAATGGCAAATGTTGTGCTGTGTAATTTACCTTTAGGTTGAATGAGATTTTCTGTGAAGCCCACATTCAGAATAAATGCTTCTTTTCCATTTCAGCAGTCCTCTATATGTCTTCTCCTTTCTCTCAGCGTTACTACAATGAGATCACAATCTCTCTCTCTCTCTCTTTCAGCTCTCTGATGGAGCAGCTGCGGAGGCTGCAGGCTCTGGTCATGAACGGCTCCTGCAAACCGGCTCAGACAGGCACCTGCATCCTGGTGAGATGACAATGGGAAAAGTTGGCCTTGTCAAGATGACAGGCCTTTTTTTTTATTATCGTCTTATTTGACAAGAGCGTATCTTGCTGAGATAACGAATGTCATTGACGTCACAGACAAAACAGTCGCAGGGCTTTATGACTTTTTGTAAAACAGTTGTTCGGTTTAATGTTGAGAAATCCAGCCCGCATTACAAGAACGACAGAAAGCATTTCAGGAAGGTTTTATTCCAGAAGTTTGTATAACAATACATTGCAGTGATAAAGTACTGTGCAAAAGTCTAAGGCCAGCTTTAAAGAACATTTTAAACTACTTGTCTGAAGGCATTAGGTGAGTTTTCCCTAGTAAGGCACTATATAACTTTAGAATAAACACAAATAAACATTAATACAAGAAAAAGTAACAAGAGTTTCCTTTTTTCAAAAAAGTTATGGATATCTTGTGATATGGTTAGGAAAACACAAGTTTGGGTCCATTCATTCATTTTATTTGGGAATCACACTCTATAGCATCACTCCAAACCCTTTGATGTCACCCTTATTTTAAAAGTGTAGTGAATAAATGCTTACTGTCTAGATTAATAGCTGTTAATACAGTTTTCTCAGGTAACTTTGTAGAAACCTTCATTTTAAATAAGTTGGGACAGTAATGCAAATGTATTGAAATGCAAATAAAAACAGAAATCAATGATTTGTAAATTCACTTTGACCTTTATTCAAACAAAAGCCACTGTCAAAAACAGCACAAAGACAATAAACATGATGTTTTACATTTAGTTTTAGTCGCAGTCATTTACTGAAAATTGGTGTTCGTTTAAAGTCACATTTTAGTCTTTCTTAATTTTTTAGTCAAGGTTTAGTCAGTGGAACTTTTTTTGGTCTAATTTTAGGCAATGTTTTAGACAGTTTCATGATACTGTAATGGATTTTGCTGAAGGATGTTTCTCATGGCTGTAAAAATTCCATGAGAAGTAAGTTTAGTCAATGCATTACTGTCACCGCTTCCAAAGCCACAGCAGCCACTATGACACGTAACATTATGTTTGTCTAATGTTATCGAATCAATCAACATACATAATTGATATTTACCTTGGCAGACACTGCAGGATGGCGTGTCTTCAGGTGTCTTTTCAAATTGGTTGTTTTTTCCAGCCATCTTTAATCCACATAGTACTCCATTCTGACTGACACTCAGTCTTTCTCTCAGTTTTATAAGCACCGAGGTTTAGTAAGCACTGAGCAGGAAAAAAAATCATCCATATCATCCAGTGAGAAAGATATATGGAGACAGTTAGAATTTGTACTTGCACTTGCAGATTTATGCATGTAAATGACTGGTTAAAAAGGAAAACAATCAATACTTTAAGATGGCTACTGTGATCTAGATTGTCTGCCCAAACAGAGACAACTTTTTTTCTCGTCCTTAGTCATCAGCACATAATGAACAGATTTTGTCATAATTTTTTGTCAATATTTTTTTACATTAACATTACAGTTTTAGGTAATTATTGAATACTTATAGTCCAAAAATTTCATTGACAAAATTAGCACCATTATCCATGTAACTCTTTTTTGTAAATATACAATCATTCTGAAATTGATGCCTGCAGCACATTCTTTAAAAGTTGGGAACAAAGCAATTTAAGACAGGGAACATTGTGAACATCTTAAACAGGTGACGCAATCATGCTAAGGTATAAAAGGAATATTCCAGGAAAGGCCTAGTGCTTTACGAGCAAAGATGGGCCAAGGCTCTCCATTTTCCCAAAACATGCCTCAGTGAATAATCCAACAGTTTAAGAACAACATTCCTTAATGAGCAGTTGCAAGAACTTTATGTTTTTCAGCCTCTGTGGTGCATATCACCAAAAGAGAAATCTCTGCGTGTAAAGGGCATTCTTGGGAATACTTTGACGAACCGTTGTCAAAAACATTGTTGTTTGTTGCATCTGCAAATGCAAGTTAAGACTGTACTATGCACAGTGGAAGCCACATGTCAACAATGTCTAGAAACGCCGTCAACTTCTCTGGGCTTGAGCTCATTTGAAATGGTCTGATGCACAGTGGAAATGTGTATTGTGGTCTGATGAGTCAACTTTTCAGATTGTTTAAGAAACTGGTTGTGTTCCCCGAAGCCAAAGAAGAAAATGACCATCCAGAATGTTACCAGTGTAAAGTGCAAAAGCCATGTCATGGTATGGAGGGCATGGATAATTTGCATATCTGTAAAGGCACCATTTACACTGAAAGATATATTCACATTTTGGGTGCCTTTTAGGTGATGTTTATGTTTTTATGATGTTTTTGATGTTTTTGGTTCTGATTAAGAAATCCAATAAAGACAGCTGGATTTTAGCTCAGTAATCAGATGTATACACTTATTCTGACTTTTTTCTGGATTTCTCAGTCTGCGCATGCACCAGAACAGATGATGGTACTGGAAATATGCAAGCAGCATTATTACTCAAGTGCATGTAAACGCGTTGACCGGATTACTGACAAAATCTGATTTTCTGCAGTTATGGGATTATGAAGTGCATGTAAACGCATTCATTGTCTAGGCCATCTTTACTTTATCTACAGTAAATATAATTTCTTAAAAATTCAACTGGCCCAAAACAAATAACAACATTTTCCTTATTCAGATTTACTGAATTGTAAGATAAGAAAAAGCTTTAAAAAGAAATTTTCAATAGTGGAAAAAGTCACGCTGAAGAGTTTCCTTCACAAGATTTTTTGATTTCTTTGGGTGCACTGAAAAGTAAAAGCACAAAATCAAGCTGTGTTTTTAACCAGTTGTGCAAGAATCACAAAAATAAGAACATTTCTCTTTTTCTCTCTTATTTTAAAAACAGGTGGTCCCATTTCTCATTTCAATAAATGGCCGTTAAATTGTTCATTTTCACCAGTTAGCATAGCTATTATTAACAGCTATGAGCAGGAGATTTTGCCACTGTAACATACGGTAAATAAGGATTAACATTCAATCTTAGGACAATGTTTTATATCACTCAATCAATCACATCGGGCTTTTTAAAATTAAGCTAGGAATTAAAATATTACCTCTTACCGAGTCAGCAGTCTAGATAGCAAAAGGATAGCAGACCATTGTTAGCCCGCTGATTGCAAAGCTGGCAACCAACTGTTTTTTGTTCAGCATTTTCCCAGCGGCCCACTGGTGGTTAAGCAGGGTATTAGACAAAATGTCACTATTCATCACTTATGTTCCACTCACAGCCCTTCTTTCGTAATCCTTTGCAATGCAGTTTAGTAAATAGTTTTAACAGCAATGTAATAAATAAAGCTGGTTATACAGCTGTAACCAATCCAGCACAATGTTCGCAACAACATTTTCAAAATATTAATCTAGCCATTAATTTTTTTCTCTCAAATATTTGTAATAGTTGTCTATTTTCCAAAGTAAAAGGCCAAAATCTGTTTAAACAGATAAAAACTAGTTAGACCTTGTATGCAGAACAACTGTCTGGGTGGTCCAAGGGTAGACCAGCAGTGGCATACAGTCAAATACAGAACTTATCAAGCCAGTGGACTGATATATGTTTGCTGTCTGGGAGTGAGCTGTGAGGAGAACTTGAGATGCAGGAGGAAGTTTGTGTTGCTGTGTCCGTCACCTGATCTTGCAGTCTACTATAAGTCAATGTATATTCAATGTCATTACTGCTAATATTATGAGTTGGTGACTTTCATCTTGCGGTCAACTATAAATGAATGCCTATTCATTGTCATTGTGGCCAACGTTAGGAGCATCAGCTTTCATCGATAGTTTGAAATTGATTCAACGCAATGTTGACATTGAAATTCCACGCTTGACCAAAATGATAATTGTGATAGAAAATCAATAATGGAACAATGTCACCCTGCTCTCTGGGGTAACAACTCAACATGACTTGTGGCAAGTATTAATTTAAACATGCAGTTTGTGGGATATTGGTTGCTTTAAGCTTCCATTACTTGTTAGCTACATCAGTCTCACAGTTCCAGTGCAAAACTGAAAAAGCGAAATTCAGACACTAAGGCCCAAAAGGCCAATTTCACAAGAAACAGAGGAGCGGAAATGCTGGGTATAACGAGTTATGCTATTGCCTTACGGACAGTTATTAACCTCAGACATACAGGCGTTCGTATCACTTCATCTCACCACAGAAAGGTGTTACTTTATTTTTGTCACAGTCGCCAAGACTGAAATTTAAGGATGTGATCAGACGCTCTACTTGTCATTGTTGCTATTGTTGTTGCTTTAGCGGAAACAGTGTTACCCTGCGATGAGTACTTCCAACAGAAAAAAGGTAGAAATGTGAAGGCCCATCCCATTTCACCCCTTGCCCCTACCACTTGGCACTTAGCACTCTGTTTTGCACGTTCTCGTATAATGGTAGGGTGTCTTTTCAATCTATTGTGGTCCTTTCTTCATAACAAGCATAAAAAATCGCTAGTGGTATGCTGATGTCTCGGTAGCTAGCTAGCTACATTTCCCGTTCCATCTTAAATGGCGCAGCAGTTCTGTTCTGGTGTGTCAGGCATCAGAACTGCTGCACCATTTAAGATGGAACAGTAAAATTTGCACAAGAAGATGGGGAATAGCTGACTTCAGCTTCATATCACCAAATAATTAGGGGTTGGCGGCTCACTGCAGACTGGCAGGGTCGCCTACAGAGCACCTCTGGTATCTGTTAATGAAGTAATGTTCTTTTTTATTTGAGGGTTGTCCCATTTCGTAGGGGAAGATTTCAACCACTCCCTCTTGTGACTTAGTTCCAAGGGGAAAGGTGACACTCGAAAACAAGGGGTAGGGGTAAAAATAAGAAATGGGATTGGGCCATAGCATGTCTGGCTGATTGACTTCAATTGGGTTTTTCATTGAAACATTCTTGTAAAACTCACATACGCCAGACACTGCATTGCAGTTGAGACTGTGTTCTTGTGTTTGTGCTCCATAGAGGATTCATGCCCTAGATGGAGATGCAAACTTTCTTAATGAGAAAAAGACTGAAGCCCTTGTATGGAAGCTGCTTGTTTTGATCAATGAATAATTTATAAGAGGCTCAGAATGAATGATTGCAAATCAAATGAACGCAGATTGGCACCAAAATGTGAACGGAATGACCTACCTGAATGTTGGAGAATGACATGCATTATATAGTGGATGCATATTATTACCCGCAAGTCCCTTCCAGCACGTCTTCTGTGTCTTTAGCCACTACTTTACCATACAGCTGTTCTGATTGTGGGTCAAGGCATGTGGCTTTCTAGGTCAGAGAAAATAGGGAGAGAGAAAGACAGACAGACGGAGGGGGCTGGAAATTAATCTGAAATAGACTTGCTTATGTGTTTTTGATGCTGTGTGAGACACTGTTATCTATAAAAATGGACAAAAGTACATCACATAGCTAAAACAACAGCAGAAGCTATCATGAGGCCTGAATGGTGTTCATACTTTTGTCCATTTTTATGGAAAACAGTATGTCATACAGTGTCAGAAACCACATAAGTAAATACAATGACATATTGTTAAGTTAGAGTGAATGCAGCAAGTACTGTTACTAACGTTAGCTAGCTAGATTGTGGGTTAGCAAACTGTCACTACGGTTGCTGCTGTGAAGCTAAGCAGATACTATCAGTACTGACCTACTGATTCTGTGAAACAGCAAAAAGAAGTTAATGTTACCCACCTGCCAACCAACCTCTCTATGAAGTTAGCTTCCTTTATGCCAGCTTCTTGTTCGAATTTTCCCGTTCCACCTTAAATGATATAGCAGTTAGAACATTTTCAGGTGCCTCAGCTTGCAGTAGGAGTTGGATCTCTGCGTGCCGGGTGACAGGCGGAAGTGGTTGCACTTCAAGGCCAGTTTTATTAGTGGCCGCCACTGAACAGCCACATCGCGGCCACTTCGCAGCCAGTTTTATTAGTGGCTGCTTAATGGCGTCCGCTAATAAAAGTGGCTGCGATGTGGCTGCTCAATGTCGTCCACTAATAAAAGTGGCCGCAAAGTGGCCGCGATGTGGCTGCTCAATGTCGTCCGCTAATAAAAGTGCCCGCAAAGTGGCCGCGAACGACACGGATGGTTTGGATGACATTGAATTCGAACACATATGTACCTGACGATAAGCGACTGTATTCGTCCTCTGTTCGTTTTTCGAAACTTCGCCATCAACAAAAACTCTCTGACCATCACAGTCATCTCAGTTGTTGGAATGACGACAACCAAGATAACAGAGCAGCTGAGTTCCAGCAAATAGAACTACTGCAAAAACGCTAAAAGAAACAGAATCCCCGAAAACACAAACTGGGCTGCAAACTACATTGAGCCTGTTTGGAAGTGCTCAGCGTTTCAGTTTCTGAAAAAAGTGACGAAGATCTTCACGCCACATTATCCACGTTTATAGATAACAGTGTGTCATACAGTGTCAGAAACATAAGCAAGTCTGTTTGAAATTGCTTATGAACTTGACATGGTTTAAGATAACTGTGTAATGATTTGCAGTTTGCACAATGCTATTTATCATTGGTATTAGCTTCCATTACATGCATTAGCCTCAGTGCAAAACTAAAGAAGCTAATTCAGACCTCAAACATGGCTGAGGTACAAGGTAAATTTGCACCTTAAGCAAACCTCTTTTAGTAAGAATGAAAACAGAGTCCTCAAAATCTTCTACATTAGCATTTTTCTGGTTCAGGCTACACTCTTAGAAAAGATGAAGCTTCAAGGGTTGTCTAGTAAAGAAGATAGTTCTATGTAGAATCATGAACACAAAGAACCCTGATTAAAGGGTTCTTTGCATCATGAAAGTGTTCTTCAGACTGATGAAGAATGTGCTGTAGATGGTTCTATATAGAGCCTTTTGGAAAATAGTTCTATATGGCACCCAAGAGGATGTCAAGCTTGTAACAATAGAAAAATGTGTTTTTGGTCATATATAGAACCCTTTTAAAAAGGTTCTATATAGAACCATCTATAGCACATTAATGGATATTTTCTATCAATCTGAAGAATTCTGTCATGATGCATGATGCATGATGTTCTACACAGAACCATTTTCTTTACTAAAGAACCCTTGAAGAACCATCTTTTTTAAGAGCGTACATTTACAGGTATTAGTATATACAAGTTGTATACGACTTCTGCCACACAGCAAATTAACTTGTAGCACAAACTGAAAAGGCTATTAAAGCAAATCTCTGTATTTTCCCCTCTTGCAGGTGCTGCTCCTGTCTTTCTCTCTCATCCTGTTTCCCAGTCTCCAGCCAGTGTCCCTCAGTGGGGCTGGGCAGCCAGGGGACTTCACTGCCGCTAGAGGTCAGTTTCTCTGTTATCTCTAGAGATGGTCTGGCTGCATAAAATACGTTCTTGACAAATAAGACTAAATCTGCATGCTGTACAGTGGTTTTCTTCAGTATTAAATGACGTATTGTCATTTTGTAGTCCACCGTTAGCATCTGGATGAGCACTAGGTCTGTTTTTCTATTGGAAAAATTAATGGTATCTTTATCCCTTGTGCACACTGAGGAAAAACAACAAGTTCTAAAGCTGATAAATTTTGTTCTCTATACATTTTCCCTTAAATGCAGGGCTTAATTTTTCTGGATCTAGATACAGTACCTCCTAGATTTTAGTGGATGGTGCACCTTGTTCTAATTTTAAAATTCATATAACTATCTGTAGAGATGTATTAAGAAAAATCATAGTAATATTCTCTACAAACAGCTCACTATATACAGTAGGGTCCAAAAGTCCCTAGTGAAAATGCTTCTATTTTGCACTCCTTTCTAATTTAATAGAAAGATGTTCATTACAAATTCTATTATCAGCATAACAATTTGAATGAAAGTAGAATCTTTGACATTTTAACACAAATTTCTGAAATTCTTAGTATTTGATATGTCCTTCTCTTGCTTCAGTGACAGTGTGCACTCGAGCTGGCATGGACTACATAAGTTTGTGCGAAAGCCTCTGATGAGTAGATCAAATCCTTCTGAGAGTTGTGTCACAAGCTTCTTTAAAAGAGATAAGACTAAAAAAACAGGCCTCAACACAGTCAGCCACGACCTAGAAATAATGCAGAATCTTGAACATTTCTTCTTCATTTTCCTTGTCATAATTTTTCTGGCTTGTGAGCAGTAGCGTCACCATGACTTCTGCTCTGGATGGGCGCAACAAATTTGTGGGTGGGCTGAAAGTTGAATTTCACTCCTGTGGACAGTGGCTACAACAAAGTATTAACAGGAAACAAATTATACAAAGATACATAAAACTAAAACGTAACCCGCTCCGATTTTTCTTCTGTTATTCTGCTGTTTATATTTTCAGATTTAATGAGTCACTTTCAAAGTTGGATAACTAGAGTTATTGTATTTCTAAACTGTTTTCTGGTTTGCTTGGTTACTTTTGTGCTTTTAGGCGGTGGTGATGGCTTTGGACGAAAGGGTTTTTCCTTTATTTCCAAGTTTAAACACGTAAACGCCCCAGAGTACTGCTTATTGGTTAAAGTGGAGGTTTAAATGGTCAGAAACAAAAACAATAGTTTGAACATGTCGCATATTTTGCAAGTTAATTTTAATTTGTGGTTTTTCTTATTTGTACTGCCCAATCATTCCACTGCCACTGCTTGCGGCATCCATTTGTTAACTACTCACGCATTAGAAGCTGCTGAGAGAACATTCATTTGATGCTTAAGATGCTTGTTAACCCCTTAAAATCCCAAGCTTATGACATACTAAGTGACGTATTAAGCTTACTACAGACTGTTCACTTTTAATATTTGATATAATTGATTACACTTTTTAATGCATAAATACTTAACCAGTAAATTTACATAAAAACTTTTACACTGTTTTTACATACGAGTTATAATAAGGCTTTAAATAAATAAAGACTACTTATTTAGTAACGCATACTTAGTCTGCCATGTTTTGAAGGCAGTGTAAATGTGTCCTTTGCTGTCTTACATATCTCATAATCCTTTGTGTCAGCGCCAATGCGCTTAGGAAAAAATAGCAGAAAACACGAGCACTGACGCAGTGGAGGAGGGAGACTTGTTTGTGTACCAATATAATACTTTTTATCTCGGTTATAAAAAGTTCAGCATGCTAGCTGTCTTAAAGGACTTTTTTCTGCCATATCTTGGCAACGACGCAACGTATCTCGGCCTTTGGAAGTGCCTCTCAAACCTGATTTGGATGCAAGTACCTTCACCACGCTGGCTTCTAAGGCCCTGACTTATGAGACCGCACAGGCAGCAAAGAGACTCATAGTGCCATACACACAGCTGCAGTGCCACGCCTTTATGTCATCACAATGGCTATAAAGTCCTATAAAAACCCAAATCTGGAAAAATTTGTTGCATTTCAAGCTTGGCACTTCGAGCTGTGCATGTGAGCTTCATTTTAATTAACTAACAAGGCAAGAAAGGATATTGGTCAAAGCCACAGCAGCCGAAACACGGGCCCACCGCTGCCTGAAGTGAGTCAGACTAGCAAGGGCAAGAAAAAGAAGAAGCAGTCCTGGGTGGTGGTCACCCTGCTGCAAAGAGCTTTACTCCTGAGCTGCTGCAGAGGCAGAGATTCAGAGCATGAGGACGACCAGCGTGGCCACCTCAGCACCCTGCATGCCTGGAGCCAGAATGCAAAAGCTACTTTGAATTCTTTTAAACCTAAAAAACAAAGAAACCATTTTCAGGAAAGCCTTTGTAGAGTCAACTAACTCAGGGGACCAAGATTGAGGTTTATATTTCTCTCTCTATCACAGGCTGAAAAACAGAATATCAAATGAACAACATGAATGAGCTCCTTTTGTATTTTTACCTCTTTGACATTCATAAAAATACAGATTATGTGAAAGTAGTGGTGAAACATTCACCACTGATAATGGTCCTGACACTCCACATAGGCTGAAGAACATATTAGGTCCTCTTGGAACGTGAGCCTGTGATTGTTCTACAACATACAAATACTGACTTCTCATGTTTGACGCATTTATTGAGTACTTTTCAGAGCAAATTCACTTTGAAGTGCCTCTGAAGTAGTGCTTTTAATTAAGTACCTTTTGTGCTCAGTTCTTGTTGACCTGCTGCGCTGACTGCATCTGATTATGCAGTACAGATTGATGCCTGTTTGAGGGGTGCAGAGTGAACTGCTCCTGGCTCATGTTTGATCTTTTGCTTTGCTTTTGTTTAATCACTGCTCACATTAGTGAGAGGTGAGAAGTGTTATGCTGTCAGAATCACAGTCACTTCCACTCACTGGGTGCTGCGCATCTGTGCAGACTTTACACTAAGCAAGATAGACACTGTTATCTGTATCATCTGTATCATCATTCATTAAATATATTAGTAATCAAGTTATCTGTGTGTGTACTGTACAGACTATTTTCAGAAAACTCTAAAGCCAAACAAGAGATTGCAAAATCCTTTACTGGAAAAAAGATATAAAGCCTTTAAAAACACTTAAAACAATGTATAAAAACCCGACAGGCCAGATTCATGAAACGCAGTGGATGATTCACTATGACGTTAAGAGCAAATAGTATGGTGGTGTCTCATTCATGAACAAGGATTACCAGCTGCTGGCTACTGAGTACTGCTTGTGCCATGTGAGCTACTTTTATCTCATTTACAGGTGCCTGTAGCGATTCATACCACGACACAATCCCGCCTGACCCACTCTGGCAGTAATTTTCCCAGGAAACCTTGTAGCTGCTGTTGTAAGAGAACATAAGAAAGAAGACTCGAGCAGGATTTTAGATTGGCAGATTCAACTGGCATTGTACTTAAAAACGACCTCTTATTCCTGCATAAAATTCACTGCTTCATAAATCTCTCCTGTGAGTGGAAAGTAATATATATATTATATAGGGGTGGCTGCAATGCGATTATAAAACGATTATCGATGCATCTCAATGCATCTTTTTTTTCTATATAGCATTTATATTTTCTCACTGTGTGAGCTCAAGTTTCGAGTTCAAGTTTCAAGTTTATTTGTCATTTGCACAACATGTCAGGACATTTATGCATTGAAATGCTTGTGGTGAGGCTCAGCTAATCACTCTACAGAAAGTGAATAAGTAAAAATACAAGAAAAACCAACGGAAATATATTAAATATACACAGAATATACACAGAATATAGAGACAATATACATTTTAAAGTGACTAAGTGACTCTGTGTTGTTATTTAAAGTGACTTTGTACTTTTAAAGCCAAGTATTTGTAATGATCAGTAATGAATTTACTTCTAATATCTTTTTTAATAAATCAAATGGAAGTGATGTGGCAAGTGAACTAGAAGGCTCTCATTCACTGCTCTTGTTTGGAGCATGAGAAGCTGCTGCTACTCATCTGCAATAAAATGCACAGTTACAGTGAAATTAGATCCAGTGTCAGTGGATGTCCACGCAGCACACGTTACAGCTATTCTACCCGTTTTCTTTAGTGATTTTATAACTTCAGTTTTGGTCTCGTTGTAGAGACAGGGGGGATCACTGTGTCAGTAAAGTATCTTTGAGACGGGTCGTGTACAACATAGCGCGAAAGCCCTGTTTCGCAACGACTGAGAACCGGCGTGCAGACTGCAGGTCACATAGCAGCGATGCGTCATTCGCATTTATAAGCAGCGCAGTTGGTTTCCTGGTACGTTAAACCTGCAACGAGAGACTGTCTCTCTCTAAAAAGTGGCGAAGCTGAAGTCAGTTTCTCTTTCGAATCCTCCTGTTCCACCTTACGCAGCTTAAAACAGAGCGAAGTAAATCTGCGTTTTCGTTTATATTTTTTAGTCTATACTAGGATATTATCACATACTGAGACATACTGGACATTAAATGTTGTGGCTCCCAAGGTGGTTTGATTTTTGTTGAAAGGACAAAATGGCTCTTCTTATCATTTGGGTTGTGACTCCTGATCTAACCTGGCTTTAATGCAGAGGGAGCCGATCAGATTTCTCGCTCATCCAGTAGTGTTTTTGTTGTGTGCTGCCACATACTATCCGGGCGCTGCACTTCCGCACTTCCAAGTCTGCCTTTTGCGTTCCATCAACATTATGATATAAATAAATATTTAGAAAATCGATTTTTGACATTTGTGAATCGATTCAGAATCGTCACATCCGCATCGCGATGCATCTAAAAATCGATTTTTTCCCGCACTCTTTAAAAAGACTTTAATTCTTAACAATGAAAAATGAAATTGTAGATGCTAAATAAATTGAATTTCACGATGTTATAATTAGATTTTTTTTCTTTTTTTGACAAAATATTCTGACATTATGTCTTTATTAAAGTTTAAAAGCATGTTTACCAAACAATGGACTATTATTTGCTCAAAATTGTAACTCTGTTTTGGTTTTCCTTCTCCTTTTTGATTTCCTTCATTGTATCTATTCTAGCAGCCAGACGGAGCTTCACTTGGCACGAGTCTTTAATATGTATGACCTCATTTACATGTCGATTTTAATCGTTTCCTAGGACCCCAGTGAAAATACCGCAGCCATGTTGACTTTAAGAACAACTCTTTACCATGCTGCACATTCTGCATGCAAGTTTGATGAATCTAGTCCAACGTGGCAAAGAAATGCATATAAATGGGTCAATAAGACTCTGTTTCTTACTGTAAGAGAGACCAGTAATGGAATTTAAAGTATGCATTATCATGCAAACTGCCAGGTATCACCACTGATTCATAGAGAAAATAAAATTGCAGCAGTATTTTTCAAAATCTTGTTTAATAGAGTAATTGTAACAGCCCTATTTCTGTGTCATAGTGCTGCTCAACCATTTTAAAGCAACAGTTTATTTATTTTATAACCCCTTTATCAGAGCCTGAACCCATATTCAAGTAAAAGTATAATTACATCAAAGAAATACTGACGCAGGCAGATCTTTTTGTGATATATTTGCACTAAAACCAAACACTAAAGTTTGAAAATAAAAATGTGAGCAACAGCAAAGCAGTCAAGCTACTATTACAAACAGTAAAGATAAAAATCAAATAGCAAAAAAGAAGCAGTAGCTTAATGTGAAAGGTTAGAAACAAGTGAGTAAAAATAGATTGTTTTGCTTATTATTACACTTGACTATAATGCTACTATAAGTTTTGTATCTTTGAAATAACTTTGTAGGAGAAGGAAAAAACGGTTTTAATATTAATGTAACATGTAAACCTGCGGGCACACCAAATGTGAGTAAAAAAGTCATTTCATTTGAATGAGAAAGGATTCAGGAATGTGGGAGCCCCTGTTGAGCCCCAAGTGCCCTCTTGGTTGGTATGTATTACAACTGTGTTTCATATCGCCTTTGACATTCTCCAAGATACAGTTCAGCCACGTGAGGCTCAGTCTTTCCCGGGCAGTAGAGCTTGTATGTTTGCTTGGGTTCTACCAAAAATCATATAAATGGTGAACATAAATAGAATTGTAACTAATTACCACATAAAAGTGCTGTAGTGAGTAACGCCATAGCTTTACGTGCTGGCGACTGGGATTCAAATCCTTGCATAGATAGTATCATTAGTACTTTTGGATGACTTTCGAAAGCCTCTTATGATTGATTTAAAGAGTGATTACAATGTACAGTAAATTAAATTTAGTTTCATTCATATTTTCATCATGTTGCCCTTTAATACTCTTGAGTCACTGTCCCCAAAATATTTGTGCCCAGGCCGCTTGGAAGCATGAGCCAATAGAAAACAAGCAGTCAAATTATGCTCTCTTCTTTCTACATAACTACATAATGTCACTTGTTGCGCATAGTTGCAAATAAACAAACTAGTAAACTAGCTAACGTTAGCCACTCACTGAAGTCCACCTTGATGAAAACATTAGTGTTACCAATTTGGGCCAATTTCCACTAGTAACAGGTTCTCTGTTTAGTTCAGTGGTGCAGACCTCCACTCCTGGAGGGGATGGTATCCTGCACAGTTTAGTGATTTACCTGCTTTAAACACATCTGATTCAACTCATCTGTTAACTGTCAGTATTCACTGGTGTGTTTGAGCCCTCCAGGACCGGAGTTGTGCACCCCTGGTTTTGTTGAAGTGTGAAATCCTTTTTTGCATGTTCAAAGTGCTTCAAATGTTTGGTACTGACATTTATTCAGTGGTGGGAATACATTTTTATACAAAGAAATTTGATTAGAATGGGTGGAGGCTCCCCAGTGTGAATGAAACAGAACTGTTATCAATACAGGCAGAGATGTGCTTGCAGTTCCATGTCTCTGTGATGTACTGTTACAGATCCTTAGCACACAATCTGCTGTTTCTCCATAAATCAGTCTGCTTTAGGCAGTGTTAAAGAAACTAGGCCCGTGGTGGTGTGAAGGCTCGATGGCAAGCAACCTAAGTCATTGTGATATTGATTGTTTTACATCCGTGTTTTCCTCTGAGGCTCAGGGAATCACGACAGGTACCAATTTAGCCTGTTATCCACTTTACTGTGCTAGCACAAATTCATTTTCTCCCTAAGACCCCCCTTCCCCACCACCACCCCCATCAAACACTACTCAGGGGAGATTTCTCCTGTTCAACTGGTCCACAATCAGCTAAGTCCATAAACTCATCAGTGGTATCAATAGGAACTTGGTTTTGCTTGAGCATTTGAGCAGTGCAGTTGATGTTGTAGTCTCAGGATTACACATATTGTTACTGACCAGTAAAAACTCTGCAAAACTGGCAAATTAAAAGTAAAATGTCCAGGAAAAATACCAAGAAAGTACCAATAAACTTTTAAATTATTAGAATTCTGTAGTGAAGCCCCATCCCCTGCTTTTCTGGGGAAGAGTTGGCCCCTGGACTACCGCCATTTAATGGAAGATGGAGCTTCGCTCAAGATCATGCAATAACATGAATCATGTCTGGAAACCAAGGGAAGTAAAACCAGGATGGGGATCATTTTTCACACCAGCAACCCGAATCACTACCGGACACCGTGACTGGCACTAAAATTCCATAGCAGAAACTCCGATTGTTGTGTTATGTCATGCATTAATTCTGCAGTTTGATCCTTGTGTTAACAGTCAGTCACCCTGAAAGGCTGGGTGATCTGTAATAAAATGCCATTTTATTGTTTTTTTCAGTGAATTTCTAACAAGTGCTTCAGTCATGACTCACCATTTATGCCCAAGAGTTGTTGAAGTTCTTAATGAATGCTGATTTATGGTTTAAACCAGCTGCTTTGTTCTCAGCCTCCGGGGCCCCAAGCCACTTCATACAGTCCAATTTTGCCACTTTCAGCTCTGCTACACTCATCCCATACCAACTAATCATCCACCCCCTGATTAGTTCATTCAGTTCACTAGGTGATATGAACTTGGTATGTGAAATGACCGAGATGTTCCAGCTACCTAATTGAGAGTCTCTGAACTGAATATTGAGCAGATTGCACACTGAAGCAGTTACAAATGATGATGAGCTGATTACACAGGTCTACATTCTCTCTGAGGTCTACAAGGTTATAGCTGCTTTTTGGCCCTTCAGTCGAGCTGAATACAGAAATGATGTCTCGCATAAAGCACTAGATTCCATGACTGTTAGTGAAGCTAATGTAACATTGAAGTAATTACACAGGTATACAATTTAGTAGATGTTTAGTTATATAAAGAATTACATTTACATCAAAATCTAATCAAAATAAAATATCTCCTCTTATACACACAAATGTGGTATCGACTGAAAGTTTAGAATCTGTGCTTTAAATAGAATTTCTTAGAATCAGTAAACACTGACCCAGTTCCATTGGCGGCCATGCATGCCCATGTCATAACACAACACCGCCTCCACCATGTTTGATAGATGTTGTGATGGTATGCTTCGGATCATGAGCCCTTCTTTTCCTTCTCCATACTCTTCTCCTCCCATCATTCTGGTACAGATTAATCTTGGTTTCATCTGTCCAAAGAATCTTGTTCTAGAACTGGGCAGGCCTTTCTAGATGTTTTCTAGCAAAGTCTAAACTAGCCTTTCTGTTCTTGTGCGTTACCAGTGGTTTACATTCATAAAGGCGTCTCTTGATTGTAGACTTTGATAATAATATACCAACCTCATATAGAGTGTCTTTGACTTGACTGGATGTTGAGAAGGGGTTTTTCTTCACCATAGAAAATTTCAGCAATCATCCACTTTCGTTGTCTTTAGTGGTCTTCAAGGCTTATTGTTGCTGAGATCACCAGTGCATTCTTTCCTTTAAGAATGTACTAAATTGCTGAGTTTCTGCTATTACTATGATAGATTTATTTATTATTTGTTATGTTTTTTTCACTCTAATGATGCCCCCCTTCACTTGTATCAACACCTGCATATTGAGAATTCCCAAGAATAGCTATGAAATACATATTTAACACTTGGAATCAACTCCAGACCTTTTATCTCCTTAATCTGTCATGAAATAATGAGAGAATAGGCCACACCTGGCCATGAAACTGATTATCAGTCAACTGTCCAATTACTTTTGAGCATGTGAAAATGGAGGGACTGAGTAAAAATGGCTGTAATTCCTATGCAGTATTTTGTTAAACCTCTTGAATTAAAGATGAAAGTCTACATTTCAATCACATCTTGATTGCGTCTTTTCAAATCCATTGTGGTGGTGTACAGAGGCAAAAATGTCCAAATACTTATGGAACTGACTGTACATATAGCAGCTGCAGTAAATAATCCTGAAGCTGTTTATCACTCGCTATCTGAAGTATTCACTCTCTGAGAACTTCACATTACAGCAGTTCCATGCACTTATATCAGTCACTAAGACTACAAAGAAAGCAGTAACCAAATATGTATTAATTATAACAGTATAAAATGAATTAGTAAAACATATCCACTATCGTGGTGGGAATACCAAAACATGCAAAATGCTAAAGTATTCAGAGCAAGGCTGCTCAAGACTACTGGTCACCTTCCCAAAATACTTTGCATATAACAGCTATTTACTGTAAAATCCTATAAAAAGAACTGTGGTATTTCCACTGTAAATTTACATCAGTCCTTTACAGTGTTTCATTTAACCAGGCAGGCGATTAACAACAAATCTTTATTTACAATAGTGGCCTAAACTTACGTGCTAACAATGACAAAGACATAACAACACAAGACAAAATCAAGGGAGTGAAATAATATGTAAAATGATTAATATCCATTTTATTTGCTATTAATTGTGTGCTTTTCGCTTGTGTCTTCCACTTCTAGTCCAGTCGCGGTCACTGCGCTCTGTGTTGGAGGTCCATAGCCTGCAGCCAGTCTTCTCCGTGGATAGAAGGGTGGAGACGGCCACCTCCATGATTACCAAGATGCACATCAGGCCAGAATAT
The DNA here is from genome assembly GCF_904425465.1 of Colossoma macropomum. Lineage (NCBI taxonomy): Eukaryota > Metazoa > Chordata > Actinopteri > Characiformes > Serrasalmidae > Colossoma > Colossoma macropomum. The sequence goes on along the minus strand of NW_023494807.1, from coordinate 17,935,737 downwards.
GCAGACATGGGCAGTCTACCCAACAACCGTAGCTATGGAGACGAGGAGCATCACCATGGCGATCCCATCACTGGGCACATGGCCACATTGGGTTGGCTGTCACGCCCTGATTCGGGACCGTATCATCAGGAAGACAGGAAATGATGTAATGAGTCGTCTGAATGGTTGAACGTGTTTGTCTGCACTCGTGTGACCCAAAAAAAGCAAGAAAGAAAAGTGGACATCATCAAGTTTATTCAGAAAGAGTTAGGGACTGCTTTGACAGGCTGTACCGAATCCTTGTGATGCCAGACTCTTTATTGACTCCGACTGTTTTGTATTGATATAAGTTAATAAGGAACAGGAGACAGAAATGTTAGCACGTCATGTCCTTGGAATTCATAATAGAAGCAACTTTCAGATGCTAACGAAAGAAAAAAACTTTTTCAAAATCATTTTTCCCCCAAGTGTTTGTAATAACCATGATACAGTTTCAGTTTCAGAGTTAGGCAGAACTTTCTTTCCGACTGCATTTGATCTCTTGTGCAAATTAGATGACTCATTAACACTTCCTGGGCCATACATTGCTCCAGTTCAAAGCTAGGTTGTTGTGCATATTAAAATCAAGCTGATTATTACAGGAGCCGTTACTACAGGCTGTATTCCCACTAACTGTTTCTTCCACTGCAAATTTAACATGTAATCCCATGGGAAGTGGCCACAAGGTGGTCAGAAAATAGACGCTCTTTAAAAAAAACATTATCTAGACAAAGATGAAGTAAGCAGAGAAAACTGATAGGGCTTCAGCCTTACACTGAGTGCAGCAGCAGGACAAATGATGTCCTTTCATTTTATTTGTGTATCCATAAGACTGAATCTCTGCCTATTCAATTGTTTGGAGCAAACCAGGCGGTTATGTCAGTGGTTTTTATCTCTGTTTCATTCTTCCTAAATATTTATATCAGCTAGAATCACTCATGTTGTTGCAATGAGGTCGAGGCCCATTAGGCCATCATGAAAACAGCACGTTATATACTATTTCCAGACCAAAAATAATTGTAGTTTGAAGACATTGACTGATGAATATATTTGTACAAATTCAATCTGATTTTGGATAGCTGATAATCAGGCTATCCGTTTTAAAAAATTTAGCTTATTGATGTTCTGATGGCATCTGTCATTGCTTTGCCGCAAGCTAACTTAGCAGGGGCTGTTATTTAGAATGTGGAGTGGTACTTGGTCTTCAGTTGGTGGTGGTTGGGTTTTCAGGTCTAGTTTGTTTGCTAACATCGAACATTTCATTCGACTGATTCCATACTGCAATGACTCAAGTGCACCACATTACACACATGAGTGATTGGTCAGAAATTTAGCAGGGACACAGTTATTTTCATGTTTGCCTCCATACGCCAAACAACATATTTTTATTATATGTTTCATTAGCCAATCACAGTATAAGGTCCAACTCTGTCCCTCTCAAATACATTTTTGATAAAATGTGTAATCCAACCCATTAGGATGCATCAACGCTTCGCTATCATTTTATTGCTCATCTGCTGTTATGAGAAACAGCTTGTGCTTCATGAATGATATGAGCGTCTGTAAAGAGTCTGAATTTAAAACAGGCAGATTATGCAGACAGTGCAGTGCTGGCGTGCTGCTAGAAGAAGAGCAAAAAACCTGCTGTGATGTTCAATTCCCTCATTTACTGAGGACCATTACAAAAACAACAGTCTGAATTGTAAAGTTTTGTCATGTTAAATTACTGTAAAGTCTGCTGAATGACTGAATAAAGAGGGTACATGTTGCTTTTTTTCTAGAGACTGAAAAACACGAGGTGCACTTTTTTATCTCTATGGTGGTTTCACGCTGTATTTTTTGAACTCTTTAACTTCTAGCTGCACTCCTCTTTGTTGCTAAGCAACAATAGCATCGCAACTGTCAATTAGCTGTGCTAACCAGCTAACATTCAGGTATGTACAGGCAGTCAGTTCTGATACTCGCCCTTTTAGAAAGTGATCTATTATGTAGCAAGCAAAAACAAGCTAAACTAAAAAAACAGCTGCTTTTTGTTTATGTTGTGATTATTTTTCAATCCTAAAATCATACAGTTCAGGGTACTCAGCGACTGCAGCCACTAATTCCTGTTCCATTTCAGCAGTCACTGAAGGCCCGCTTTCCCTTTGATCTGATTGGTCAGCAAACAAAACTGCTATTTGGCCGCTTTAAGATGTATACAAAAGACAGCAGCACACGGCGTGTACAACTTATCTCCCATTGAAAACAATTGGGAAAAAGTGTTGGTCTGCAAAAATGCATATGGATTATTCTCACAAACATGACAAATACTGAAAAAACCCAACTTGAAAAAATGAAAATGACTAAAACTTCATGCTTTCATTCTTTGAGGTATTGGATATACAAGCAGTGATGCCTGGTTGTACAATAGAAGACAAACCTGAATGATTTAATTGATTTTGAATGATTTTTGGTAACATTTTCCAATTTGAGTGACCAAATTGTCATTACTGCAGCACAGTAAGATACATGCATATATATATAGATGTATATAGATGTGTATATATATGGCTTAGCACTAGCTGACCCAGCTGTGAAGCAGGCAGGTCACTTCTAACCATACAATTCTTTCATGATAGACACTTAACCCACCTAAGTGCCCCTACCACCCATGTAAACTCATGCCAAATAAGCATCAACAACTTCAACCACAATAAATATCTCTCCTATTGCGAGTGCAGCGCCTCCCTGCTTTGCATGGCCACACCTCCCACACTCCAATGGTAGCACGGCCAGTATACATATAGTAGCATTCTGCTACTGGGTGACGCTGGCGCCTGAGACTTTGGAGGCGTGGCTATGCCGATTACCACACACTGTGACTCATGGTATGCGCACCCCTTCCTGAAAAGGGACTATTTCTGTTGTTTATGTTGTTGTCTGTTGGTTTAAGTTGTGTGTACATGTTATTTAGTGTTGGGGGCTGTGGGTTTTGTGTCACCCTTAGGGTGAAGTGTGAGGCAGGAGTTGACCTTGCCCCCAATGCAGTGTTCTGTATGTGCTCCTTTCTGCTGGTGTGTTCAATAAAAAACACTTAATGCAGAAGATCACGGCTACCCTTGTGTTTCTTCTGCTGATACTACGATATCTATACATATAGTTGAGGCCATTGACATCTTCCTTTTTACTTGCATTTACAGTTTACAGGGAAAACATTAAAGGATATTCAACAGTACAAACTCACACACACACACACACACACACACACACACACACACACACATCATTTAAACCGCTTATCCCTCTGGGTCGCTGGGGGTGCTGGAGCCTATCCCAGCTGTCATTGGGCGGAACGCAGGATACACCCTGGACAGGTCGCCAGTCCATTGCAGGGCAGACAGACAGACATATACTTTCACACACACACAATCTCACACACACATTCACACCTAGGGGCAATTTAGTGTCCAATCAGCCTGGCTGCATGTCTTTGGACTGTGGGAGGAAACCGGAGCACCCAGAGGAAACCCACACAGACATGGAGAGAACATGTAAACTCCACACAGAAAGGATCCTGGTCGCCCAGTTGTGAGGCGACAGCGCTAGTAAGACAAACTGAGAATTAAGGTAAAACAAAAAAACTAGAAAAATGAACTCCACAAACTTTTTGCTGTACCATATAAAGCTTCAGTAATCTACTAAATGACATGAATATTGTTTATCTATCTGATACTTATGGCACTTGAATATTTATGGACATCTTTTCAGGCGGTTTCATGAGAATGACCCTTCCAAAGCACACAGGGAGATTAAGGCCAAAGGCTGCAGAGAATATTTAGCTAGCTTCCCAGTTTAGCACTCTTCTGCTAGTCAATCTCCCCACCTCAGAGAACAGAGGAGATGATAGAGGTGGTTAATAAACATAGTTAAAGTGTCTGCAAACTGAGTTTATCTGCTCTGCCTCTTCTTCATCTCCATCTACACGTGTCTTCTTATCACATGAGCTCAAAAAACACTTTCTGTAATTGGACCTTCTGAGTGTTAGCAAGGTCAACAAATTACAGAATTAGCACAGTAGGGCCAGAGATGAACGTCTTTGTCAAAGGTACTCTGGTGCCCAGTTTTGAAACTATTTTTCCACTTTTTCTGGCACTGTAGTGAGTGAGGCAGAAGCTTAGAGGAATAAATGACTTATTGACGTTTGTTGTTGTCAATTTAGGGAGGTCAAAGCAGAGGAATGGTGGTCTCCTGTGGGTTGGTCACAATCGGAGACTGTAAAGCTTTTCAGGCAGAAATAGCAGTGCGCGCTTCCGGCCTGTCATTAACTCGTCACGTCAAACTAAGTGTAGAGTAGCCTTCAGGGGAAAAAGATGAAAAAAAGACCCCTGGCGTTTCACTTTGTACTGTCTTTTCTTAAATGACAACTTTTTCTCTAAAGTGTTGCTTGAGCACACTATACCCCAAAGTCATATTGCTGTGTTTATTCTAGAGGAGAGATCCTTAAAGATTTGCTGACGTACTTTGAACACTCTTAATGGATTGTTGATGTTGACAACTAGTATTCAACTTGTATTTATAACTTTTACCGTGCAAAGGATGTCACTGGTGTTACCACTTGCATTAGTCAAATACAAATTAAACGTACAAACGAAAGTATGTGATGATATGATGAGTTAATGCTTATAAGCTAGCTTTGTTTACAAACTGCAAAACCTGAAAGTAGCTGTGAATAAGCAAATGATGCTCAATGTTAACCTTTGTGGTTGTAACTAATTGCAACTAATTGTAAATATGGCTCATAAATGAGGCTTTGGCCTCTGTGTAAATGACAAAATAAATAAATACATACAAATTGTAAGAATGCCACTGTACCACACTCTGTTGAGATGAAGATTGTCATCCATAGGGTCTAACGGTAGACCTCTGATTTAACATTAGTTCTAGCCTAGAGTGGGGTTTCTCAATCCCAGAGTCCTGGACTTAAGTTTGTGCGCAAAGTCTTCACTTTGTCTTTAGTTAACACTAGTTAGTTTCCAACTATCCTTTTACTAAATTTGGTTGTACCACAAATCCATAAGTCGTGTCTTAACTAATAACAACTAACTACTGCGTATGTCGCTTCAACATGACGATAACATGTTCAGAGCCAGTAAGTAACCTTGCTGCCATGGAAACGCAGCGGCAACCTGCTCTGACTTCTCCATGAAAGAATTCCAGCATAGAAGAGAACAATGTGTACAGGTTAATCCAGGGGTGCCTAATCCTGGTCCTGGAGATCTACCACCCTGCAGAGTTTAGCTCCACCATAATCCGACACATCTGATCCAGGTAATCAAGGCCTTCAGGGACATCTGACTATATAAGCCAGGTGTGTTGGATCTGAAGTCTCCGGGGTGGTAGCTCTCCTGGACCAGGATTGAGCAGCTCTGGGTTAAACTGAATAAAACAAATTATTCTTTAACATTTCCCTGAGACAACCAAATATGCAGCTTTTTGAATGATGGTTTCTAGTTTCTGATGGCTTCCCCAAAACTTAAACCTGCTGGAGGGGAGGTGTAAAAATTTAGTAACTACTAAGCTCAACGTTAAAACTAGTTTGTGTGATGCAACTCGTTTGGATTTAGTAATGCATAAACCTGAACATAGGAACCACTTACTTCACAACAAGTCTACGTTTTAACTTATGCAGAGCTGGTGCAACCAGCCACTGGAGTAGCATAGTCTCATAGGGCCAGATCTTGCAATGAGAACGTCAGGGGACAATCAGTGGAGGATCTAGAAAATTTTACGAGGGGACAGCTATGAGGAATTTTGGGCTAAATGTGCATGGGAATGTAGACCTATTGGAGTGAGAATAAACAGAGTGTAAAATTTGTACACCAGTCCAGTGCCTCGTGAAGGTGGATCTCAAAGTAGAGGGCGATGGTGCACCCATCAACAATGTTATTCAGTGGCAATGGACAATTTGCTTGTTGTTAGCCCGTCTATGCAATATAAGTTAGCATGTTAGCAAGTTCCCCTGAAAAACTCCAATTAAACAGTTGGCATTTGTGTTGAGAAAACAGTACATACGGTAAAAAATAACATTACCTCTTACAGCAGTCCCTTTAGCTAACTATAGAATTTTGCTAGCTAGCTCGTTTTGCTTGTACTCTGGATGTCAAAGGAGCACAGGCCATAGGAATCCGGGGGCGAGTTTTACAGGGTTGGTAGAGGGTTTTGCTGCAATACTCAACTAAAACTCATCATAAGATCACACCTGGATTACCACTTCCCTGAATGTTGTAGTGCAGGGATGGCAAACTGCGATCCTAGAGAGCCAGAGTCCAGCACAAATTGGTGATCTTGCTCTTAAAACACCAACTAAACCTAGCAATTAATGGCTGAGTTGAATCAGGAGTGTTTGAGCATGAAAACCACAAAACTGCGCAGGACTCCAGCCCTCCAGGACTTGAATTTGCCACCCCTATTGTAGTGCTTTCCCCGCTCCAAAGCCACCAGTTCATCTTAGAAAGGGCTTCTTAATTAGTTAATTTGTTGCTTCATACGTGTTGGGAACAGGGGAATCTCTAAAATGTGCAGGGCAGTCGTCCTTCAGAAAGAGGATTTAGAACCACTGGCTTAGACCACTCAATACATTGCCCATTAGAATCTACCACAGAAGAATAGAAAAGCTGTGAAATGAGCACAACAAACAACAGATTTTACTTGATGTCCCACTTTTGCTGAACTCATTGTACATGTCATCATACTTCAACACTACACACATTGCCTTGGAGAGGCTTTAACATTATAAAAGTTACCTTTACTGCTAGTATGTTCCTGTGCAAAACGTGCCTAATGACAGCACTGATTCACATGTGACGCTACCGCAAGCTTTGGGGAGAATAGTTAAAAAAAGGAGAAAAGTATTGCAGTAATTACTGCTGTTTAACCTTCCGCTCTGGGGTAAATACCCATGTTTAGACACTTTCCTAGCAAAACTTCATTGCTAATATCCTGTTGTGAAAAGATATTAGCAAGTCCTGGTTAGTGTTGAAGAGACAGGATTGATTGGTGAAACCTAACTAACTAGAGTGTCTCAGTGAGCAGCAGCAGTTAGGTAATCCAGCTGTGAAGATCTGGCTCCCAAAAGCTGTGACGACAGCAATGCGCAAATCGTAGAACAGTTTGTGAGTTTGCTGTGAACGGGAGGTGTATTTTTAAAACTGCGGAAAGGGGGAGTACAGATGGAGCCGAAGATGAGGACATGCACTACAGGCGGAAGAAGAGAGCCGCCAGGCAACTGCCTGACAGACTACGCACAGAATGCTAAGTAGCCTGCATCTCTCTTTTCTCTCTCTCTCTCTCTCTCTTCAGTTGGCTTGGTTTGCATGCCAATGAAGCCTGTGGCCAAATATGACGTGTGATATTATTGACCCTTTTTCAAATGCAAATGGAGATACTAAACACTCCAAATCTCAAGTACTCTTTCACCCTGGATGTGTTGCCACGCACAGCTCTCACATGCATGAACACAAACCCTGCCTATACAAACACCCAGACATGATAGATGATGAAATAAAGAACGCTATAAGGAATTTATTCTTTCTTTCCGTATGTAAGGTTGTGCAGACATTTTCTCAATGTTGCAGAAAATGAAGAGAATATTGAGTAGTATTGATGTGAAGTGTGTGCCACAATGTAACAGCAGAAACTAGACACACAACTAGGTCAATAGAGACAAATAAAGGCCATTAAAGCTTCATCTGAGCTTTGTAATTGGCTGAAATGAATTGAAACTGAATAGATCAGGGCTGCCCAAAGTTGGCCTGTAAGAAATTTGATTTGGCATACCAGAAAATTACCATACACCCATCAGCTATAACATTAAAACCTCCTTGTTTCTACACTCACTGTCCATATTATCAGCTCCACTTACTATATAGGTGCACTTTGTAGTTCTACAGCTACAGACTGTAGTCCTTCTGTTTCTCTGCATATCGCTACTGTTGGAAGAAAACCTTGTATCTCTATTTTTGCCATTTTCAGTTTTTTACATAATTTAAAATGCCTGTTGTCCTTCACATTGTGTGTAAATGTCATGAAGAACAGACCATAAGAAACGGCCCAAATTGAAAAATTCTGGCTCCATTGACTTACATTAAAAGTAACGTAGGTTTTTTCTCTCTCGTGTAAAGTTACCATTTTGGAGATACGAGGTTTTCCTCCGACAACAGTGATATGTTGTTAGTGTGTGTTGTGCTGGTACGAGTGGACTGGACACAGCAGCGCTGCTGGAGCTTTTCAACACCTCAGTGTCACTACTGGACTGAGAACAGTCCACCAACCAAAAATATCCAGCCAACAGCGTCCTGTGACCAGTGATGAAGGACTAGAGGATGACCAACTCAAACTGTGCAGCAACAGATGAGCTACTTTCTCTGACTTTACACCTAATAGGTGGACCAACAAGGTAGGAGTGTCTAATAGAGTGGACAGTGAGTGAACACAGTGTTTAAAAACTCCAGCAGCACTGCTGTGTCTGATCCACTCAGACCAGCGCAACACACACTCACACACAACTACATCAGTGTCACTGCAGTGCTGAGAATGATCCACCACCTAAATAATACCTGCTCTGTGGTGATCTTGTGGGGGTCCTGACCACTGAAGAACAGGGTGAAAGGGGGCTAACAAAGTATGCAGAGAAACAGATGGACTACAGTCTGTAATTGTAGAACTACACAGTGTACCTGATAAAATCGACAATGAGTGTAGAAACAAGGTGGTTTTAATGTTGGGGCTGATTGGTGCATTTCCATTCTATATATAACTTTAACTTTCATTGTTTTATAAAACATATTTTCAAAAATCGACCTATGTTTTGTCTTTTTGCCGTTCGGCCCACCACAAACTGTGCACGCTCCCTAAAACAAAAAGATTGAACACTATTAGAATAGATCAATACATAAACATAGAGTCAGTGATTAAAGCTGCAACAAATGACATTTGTAAAGTTTACATAGGCTAGTTTCATTTGTAAAACTGCATTGGCTAATTTCAGATGTTAAATTGAATTTGCCGGTTTAACATGTAAAGTATAATTTGTAAATTTTCACCAACTAATATTACTTGAAGTTTAAAGTTAATTTGACTGCTTAATGTTTAATCAGCAAATATCAGATATATAAACTATCCAGCCTCATTGGTAAAGTTTAATTAAGGTAGCTAATCTTATTTGTAAACTTTAATTAGCTGGTTTCATTTGTAAACTGTAATGAGCCACATTTCATTTAAAGCTCCATTAGCTAATTCCATTAGTAAAGCTTCAGTAACTAATTCATTTTTTTTTTCATTTTAATTAGCCAGTTTATAAACTCATTAGCCAAATTTCACTGATATGATTTGAGTGGACGAAAACAAGACTGGTCTTGAGCGTTCTCTTTAAAGGGGAATTCAACCAAGTTTTCAAAATGTTTCTTTACAGAGAAACTTGCTGACTCAGATTTCTTTACAGTGGTGCTGATAGGAACCAGGGGTCTTGATGTCTACAACACAAATATAGCCATTTTGTTTACTATCCAAAACCACCAGTGAGCTTATACCACTTGATTTTTTATATGTAATGTTGATGGTAAAACAGTGGTAAATATGAAAAAATAAGCTCTCTCTGGGGATTATTTTGCCTTAGAACACCTTTCATGTGTCCATCCACCATGAATGAATTAAAATACATTGATTAAAATGAGTTTTAGGCCAAAGTTTTATCACAAATCTATCATCTTCATATAGTAACTTTCTGTGAGGGAGCTTTTACAGGTGGTCGTCTGGTTCCATTCACCACCACAGTGAACAATTCTGACTCAGTAAGTTTCCCTAGAACTGAGCATTTCACACCAAACCACCTGAATGACTTTGTTTACATCTTAACCATTTAACTGTGCAGAGATGTTGAAAAGTCGGTGGAGTTTCCCTCTCCTGACAGTAAGCTCGAGGATGCGCGCGCTTCCCGCGTTTTTCTCTCTCTCACCAGTAGCGCGTGGCTATAAACCCCGCAAGAGCGCCGCGCGAGCTCAGTTCTGCGCGAGTGGCGGGAAGCGGAGGAGTCCTCGCGCTTCTAGCACCTTTTATCCTCTCACGCGCAACAGCGCGATCACACAGCGAAACCGCTTCGAGAATGGACGACTGGGAACCGTCCGCCTCGCTGGTCATCTAAACCTAGTCCGGGCTTCGCGAGACATGCAGGCGAACAGCAGCGCGTCTCCGCCCGGCTCGAGCCCATGCGCTCTGGGCGCGGACGAGGGCGACGACCCGTGGAACCGGAGCGAGCTCTCGCTGCGCTGCTGGCTCCAGCTGCTTTCCAAGGACCCCGCCGTGGAGGCGCACGCGGACGGCGCGAGCGCAGCGCTGCGCGTGGCCATCGCACTGGTGTACCTGGTGGTGTGCGCGCTCGGCCTGGTGGGCAACGTGCTAGCGCTATGCGTGCTGCGCTCGCGCCACAGCCTGCGGCGCTCCTCCATCAACTGCTTCGTGATGAGCCTCGCGGCCACGGACTTGCAGTTCGTCCTCACGCTGCCCTTCTGGGCTGTGGACACGGCGCTGGACTTCCGTTGGCCTTTCGGCAAGCTCATGTGCAAGCTCGTGAGCTCAGTGACCACCATGAACATGTACGCCAGTGTCTTCTTCCTCACGGCCATGAGCGTCGCGCGCTACTGCGCGCTGGCTTCTTCGCTGCGCACGGCCCCGGACGCGGCCGCGTGCGGCGGTGGCGGCGGCGCCCGGCGCGCCAGCGTGGCCATCTGGCTCGTGGCGCTGGCCGCCACGCTGCCGCACGCCGTCTACTCCACTACAGCGCGCGTGGCCGATGACGACGAACTGTGCCTTGTGCGCTTCCCGGACACGGGCGGCTGGGACCCGCAGCTGCTGCTCGGCCTCTACCAGACGCAGAAGGTGCTCCTGGGCTTCCTCGTGCCGCTGGTAGTGATCTGCGCGTGCTACCTGCTGCTGCTGCGCTTCGTGTTAAAGAGGCGCGTGAGCAGCGGCGCGCCGCCCAGCTCGGAGGAGCGCGAGCGCGGCCGGCGTCGGCGCCGCTCGCGCGTCACCAAGTCCGTCACGGTCGTCGTGCTGTCTTTCTTCGTGTGCTGGCTGCCCAACCAGGCGCTCACGCTGTGGGGCGTGCTCATCAAGTTCGACCTCGTGCCCTTCAGCAAGGCCTTCTACAACGCGCAGGCCTACGCGTTCCCGCTCACCGTGTGCCTCGCGCACACCAACAGCTGCCTCAACCCAGTGCTCTACTGCCTCGTGCGCCGCGAGTATCGCGCCGGGCTCAAGCAGCTGCTGCTTAAGGCCGCGCCGTCCGCGCGCACCCTAGCCAGGCTCGCGCGCAGAGGCAAGAAGGTGGCCGAGGCGCCGCCGCCACCCCCGTCTACGCAGGGACTGGCCGTGGTGCGCGTGGACGGGGCATTGTGAAAGGGGGCGCGCAGAGAGAAACATGAAGGATTCCAGGAGCTGCGCGCGGGAATGCGCTTGGAACCTGGCCGGACTTGCTGGGACGGTCAAGCAGCAGCAGCAGCAGCAGGGCAGGAATTGCCAGGTGTTCGCGCCACTTTCATTTGCAGCATGGCGCGCGAGCTGTGATGAGCAGCTTAACTGACGTTAAGAGGCTTAACTGATATAATCCACAGGAAAGCGCTGAGATTCAGAAACTTTACAGCTCACCAAACCTCCACTGACTCGACTAATCCTGAGGACTCGGGAACGCGCAATGGCTTTAATGAACTAGTAAAGTAATCCTGACTTTGACTTTGATATAAACACATGAAACTGTGTAACCCAGAGAGAGAGAGAGAGAGAGAGAGAGAGAGGTAACACTCCTCTGCAGTCTTATTGGATGTTCCGTTGCTCTTTTTCACTGTAGACTCTTAGATGCTTCATGTTTCCTTGCTGTGAATACTTGAGGCTTAAACTGTTCGAACCTTTTCATCTAGCAGGCGGTCTTTATGTGCGCTGCACATGCATAGCAGAAGCCACACAGGCAAGCATGCACACGCAAACTCTCGCGCTCACGCGCACATAGCCTGTATATGGATCATTCTACCGAACACATTTTGGACTCCTAACCTTTGCTGTGAGTGACCCTATACCTTAATTATGTTAATTGTATCAAAATAAATGACTGAATATTCCATTTTGTCACTAACAAAAGTCATAACACTACAAAACTTTAAACAAATGTTTCAGTAGCGACAATTTTAGCTCATTTTGAGCAGAGCTCAAAAATGCTAGTTAGTACACAACCAGCAAACACAGCTTTGAACAGCTGTACACACATGCAATTAAATGTTTTTCAGTACAACACAAAAAGGTTACTTAACTGCAGAAAATATAGGGACAGTTCTTAATGTTACACCCTGATTTGTGACTGGGGCACATACACTTCAAAACAATGGTACATAACAGCTCACCATGTGGTCATGAGGGACACTTCCTGCTCTAAATTGCAGGGGTGTGGCTAAAATAAGGCTCCATGTATAGGCTAAAAATCATGTTTTCGTAATGACATGAAAACGCATGGGACAGCATTTTTTTTTATAACAATTTAACTCATAATTCTAAACCTTTCAACTTTTAAAAAATGAACATTGACGAAATGCGTTAAAAAAAAAAAAACATTTTTAGGGGTTATGGTTTGGGACAGTGACCTCTCAATAGAAAGTACCCTATAAATGATGATTTTGTATAGATTTAGCTCTTTGCTATCTCCATTAATGCCCTGGGTTTAAATAGATCATAACACCCTTGTAAACATTGCCAGAGTGGGTAATCGGGAGAGTGAGAATTCCTGGTGGGCTGCTTACAGTGAGCTAATGTATAAACTCACACATATAAACACAAGTACGCTCAGACAAACTATAAAAGTTACATCCAGGTGTAAATGTGTAGATTTAGGGATTAAACCGGCAGCCTCCATCTCAAGTGGAGCAGACATGGTTTACCGATTGTAACTGACACTCATACAGTGGGTAAAGATTAGATGAAGCTGAATCTGGCTTCTTACTCTAATTACCTGTTCCACCTGAAATGATGTAGTTCCATTCAGACACTTGTACAGGTGCTTGCATGTAGCTGCTGCACTATTTAAGGCAGAACGGAGATTTGAATAAGAATCTAACAAAATCCCAGAGCGATTCAAATTCAGCATGACGGTATGAATGTGGTACTGGCTGACACGACAGGCAGCTCTCTACAGAGTTCATTACTGTTTTTTGCATAGTGAATGTAGAGATTGTTGTATGCAACAACAACTGAAAAAAACAAGGTGTCAGGTACAGAGAAGACAAGAATGAAAGAGCTACTTAAGGAGGATTAGGACATATCCGAGCAGGTGGGCATTGAGAAAAGCTGACCTTAATTTACATAGCTAGCATTAGTTTGTAGCATGTTGACTGCATTTGTTTTATCACATTTAAACTAAAAGCTTTAAGCAGTTCTCTCTTTATGACAAACTAGCCACCTTGGTCATCTCAGTGCAGCATATAAATAGTAAATAAGAAAAATAAATGAAGAGGATGAAAACAGTTTTTAGAAGAAGTTATTTTGCACAGAGGCAGTGCTGTGTATGTGTGTGTGCGTGTGCAGAGGTTGGGCTGGGCTGGTATCTATAATGTAATTCCTGGTCTAGAAACAAGCCCCACTGTGGCCCCACTTGTAAATATCTAAGGTCTAAATACATAATTGTTTCTTTAAATATATATATATTTTTTTTTACTGTGGGTCTGCAGTGCAAACTAACTCGGTAGAATAATCCATGTACACACATGCACATAAAAAGAATCACACATTTTTAGGCTGCACCAAGATATTCCACACCTACATCACCATGTCGCTTCTAATCTATAATGTATATTTATTAGGCCTATTTTTAGGGGAGCATGCAATGTCCATTGCGTGCGAGAACCATCTAAAGCCTCCTTGAGAAAATGCACTACATACCACATTAAAATTGAGGTCAATTAACACTCACACACACGCACACACAGCATAAACCCCGCTTCACTCCTCTGCCCCTCTTCACATGAAGAGCTTCTTGGCGTGAATACTGAAAGTGGCCTGAAAGGCTTCGGCTGCCTGCATGCGTTCTAATCTAATCATTATCACAAATTAGACTGTAATTCCTGCAGGGAAAACATAGGGTCATGCTCGACTCTGCAGCGCCCACCCAGCACTGCGTTGCTCCTAATATTCAGTTAATTATTTCAGTTTATACTGGATGTAAATGACTCAAGTGTAAATAAAACAGTATATTTTTTAAGCATGTTCAGTCTCCTTTGTTTTATACTGGAAGCAGTTTAGGCTGGTTTAATTGGTAAAATAAGAATCCTAATCAACACTGAAACATCCTAATGTTGAAGTACCACCTGCTGACTGTGCATTTGAATGAAGCTGGACAAACATAGGCCCATATTTATGAAGCATCTCAGACTGAGAATACTGATCTAAAGTCACGTCTCATCAGTCTATGTAGTCTCACAGAACACTAGAGTACATTGTAAAAGGCATAAACTGATCCCAGATCAGTGGTTATACAAAAAAGCTAGAAGAACTAGGGCCATTGAGAGTGCTACTGGTAGGGAAATAAAGATAGAAATATAGAAGATGTTGTATAGAGTGAAGTTCAAGAACGTAAGAAAAAGCGGATATCCATAGTAATTCATCCATAATAAAGTCATTATTAGGATGTTTGAGATTTAATTCATTTTATTTAAATAAAGGATAAGGATCAGCTATATTTTAATAAGTTACATACTTATTAATTGTACTGTGCAAAAGTTTTGTCATTTGAGAAAATAAGATTTAAAAAGTTGTTTATCTGGGGACTAAGTGTTTATTTGCTCAGAAAAAAACACTAATATTACCATAAACACATATAACATTAATACAGTAGTGATTTTAAATATGTAAATGTGTATTTAACCCTTTCCAAAACCTCCCCTCCTGGCAGCTCAGCATTATTTGTTAGTTATCATGGAATTCAATGTGGAATTTAAAAGGACTCCTGGCCATCAGACTAGCTCACAAGTTATCGACTACTTCTTTAAAAATAAGAAATTCTTGTACCTTTTACTGTATTTATGTTTTTTTGCATTTATCCAAATGTTATCTGGACACTTTACAAGCAAAAACACAAAATAATGCCAAAATTAATGGTTTTAAACAATGTGTTTAGGTGCTGAAGACTGTTCCACAGTACTGTATGTGTAAGTCATCTGCAAAAGTCTCTAAATGAAAATAAGGTAACACATCATAATAATGCACAGATACTGTTTATTTGCTGAATTGAATATGTTTGGGAAAAAATAAACCATAAAGTGTAGCCTGTGCAGAGGTTATGGCATATATAATACTGTATGTATTATTTTTGGTGTGCTGTTAAACTCAGCAAATAAATAGAATTTGTGAACTAAAATGTGCAGAAAAATGCCATATTTAAGTGTGTTCTCTGTAGAGGATGTGTTAACTTATTTTCACTTAGAAAATCAACAAAATGTAATTTGACCAGGGGTCTTCAAACATTTGCATAGAACTTTATTTATGGATATACGACAGAGAAAGAAAACCGATCCCAGTCTCCCTTATTTTCATTGTCCAATTACACTCCTGTGTTACGTCTAGTCAAGTCAAGTCAAAATTTATTTATATAGCGCCTTTTACAACAGATGTTGTCACAAAGCAGCTTTACAAAGAATCCGGGTCCAAGCCCCAGTGAGCAAGCCTTGGCGACAGTGGCAAGGAAAAACTCCCTCAACAGGAGAAGAACCTTGAGAGGAACCAGACTCAAAAGGGGAACCCATCCTCCTCTGGTCGACACCGGATAAGAGGACAGACACAAAACAGTATAAGCGGATACAGTTTAACACCACTGTACAGTGCGCCGGCCGCATCTCAGGTCAGACCCTCTTAGGACAGGCAGCCGCTCAGCTCAGGAAGGGGGCGGGGGGGGGGGGTAGGGGGAGGGGGGAATAGAGGGACATAATTAGGAAAACAAATTAACCAAAGGCTTGACTAAACAGGTAAGTTTTTAGCCTAGACTTAAAGATGGAGGCTGTGTCTGAGTCCCGAACACAGACTGGTAGGCTATTCCAAAGCTGGGGGGCTTTGTATGAAAAGGCTCTTCCCCCTGACGTAACTTTATTTATTCTGGGTACTAATAATGAGCCCGCACCTTGTGATCTAAGTGGGCATGTCGGTTGATAATAGGAAATAAGCTCACTGAGGTACTGAGGAGCAAAGCCATTCAAAGCTTTATACGTCAGCAGAAGAATCTTGTACTCAATGCGGAATTTAACTGGCAACCAATGTAAGGTATACAAAATTGGGCTAATGTGGTCGAATTTCCTGGTTTTGCTGAGAACTCTGGCTGCAGCGTTCTGGACTAACTGAAGCTTGTTAAGGTTTTGGCTGGAACAGCCAGAAAGCAGAGCGTTACAGTAATCTAACCTGGACGTGATGAAGGTGTGAACTAACGTTTCTGCATCCTGTAGCGACAGTACATTTCTTAATTTAGCGATGTTACACAGGTGGAGGAAAGCTATTCTGGTAATAGACATCTACACTGCACAGTCTAGAGCAGGGGTGTCCAATCTTATCCACAAGGGCTGATGTGGCTGCATGTTTTCATTCCAATGAAGCAGAAGCTCACCTGATCAATTGTTTGAAGACTGAGACTAATTGATTAAACAAGTGGAATCAGGTGATCTCCTGCTTGTTCGCAATTTGCAGGTAAGATTAGACACCCCTGATCTAGAGTGTTCCTTGCTCCAATACAGGAGTGCACAACTCCGTTTCTGAAGGGCCGGTGTCCAGCATGGTTTTTGTCTGCGCCACTCAAACACACCAGTTAATACTGGCAATTACCAGATGAGTTGAATCATGGGTGTTTGAGCAGGTAAATCACCAAATTGTGCAAGACAATCTAAAACAGTTTTTTAAAGAGCACATCCATTTTGGATTCCTGTCAGTCTCCACCCTTTCAGCATATTATTATTCGAAAAAATGCACATTAGGGGACGGATGACAAACCTGTGCAGAGGCGGGGTGCAGTAGCCGATGAGGGTAGAGGTGAGGGAGGAGAGGGCTGGATAGCAACATCAACAAATAGACCGTTCTCACACTTCTCTGTGCGTTAATGTGGAAGCATAAATAGTAGCGTTAAATCACTTCCATGTCATGGCTGAGACTACGGCCCGGAATCATTGCTGCATTCCGAAATGCACCGAATGTAGCAACTCAACCAAACAGCCTTACCTGAGTTTTCACTACATTAAGTTAACAAGTCAGGGTCTGCTGGTGGGCCTGACTTTTATTATACACAACTAAAAGGATGGTTCTTCAAGGGTTCTTTATATAGACCCATGAATACTCCAAGTACACTTTGCATGATTAGAGGGTTCTTTGCGTCATGAAAGCATTCCTCAGATTGACGGAGAATATGCTGTAGATGTTTCTATATAGAACCCTTTTCAAAAAGGTTCCATATAGAACCATACACAAGATATTTTCAGTCAGTCTAAAGAACCATTTAATAATGCAAAGAACCCTTTAATTATGCAAAGGGTTCTTTGAGTGTTCATGGTTCAATATAGCACCGAAAAGGGTTGTTCCATTGTTACAAGCTTGACATCGTAACAATAGAAGAACCCTTTTTGGTGCTATATAGAACCACACACACAAGACATTTTCAATCAGTCTAAAGAACCAGTTATGATGCAAAGAACCTTTTAATCATGCAAAGGGTTCTTTGAGTGTTCATGGGTCTATAGAACCATTTTATTTACTAAAAACTCTTGAAGAGTCTTTTTTAAGAGTGGACACTTCTATTAGAATAAGAATAGCTCAACCAGTTTACATTGAAGTCCCTGTAGTAACTGAATAATATGCCTTAGTATGTAATAAGCCTGGGATTTTAAGGGGTTAAAAATGATTCTGTGGAAAAGCTTCTCGTCATGTGTCAATTTTCATGAGTTAAACACTTCCAAGACCAAGGAGATGGTGGTGGACTTTTGCAGGGCTAGGTCACTCACACTGCCAATCGCTATTGAGAGGGTTGGAGTGGAGAGGGTTATGACCTACAGGTATCTCGGACTGCAACTGGATGATAGGTTGGACTGGTCAGCCAACACAGACATCCTGTACAGGAATGGGCAAAGCCTATTTCCTGAGGAGGCTGAAGTCCTTTAACATCTGGAGGAAGCTCCTGCAGATGTTTTATCAGACTGTGGTTGCCAGCTGTCTTTTTTATGCTGTGGTGTGCTGGGGCGGAAGCATGAAAAAGAGAATCGAGATGCAACTGGACAAGCTGGTCAGGCAAGCGGGGTCAGTGGTTGGTGTGGAACTGAACTCTGTGGTTAAGGTGGCAGAGAGAAGGACTTTGCACAAACTGCTCTCCATTATGGAGGATGATGGCCACCCGCTTCACACCATCATCATGGACAAGAGGAGCATGTTTAGTGGCAGGTTGCTGTCACAGAGCTTTTCAACCGACCGATTCAGCAGATCCTTTGTCCCTAGAGCCATCAGGCTCTTCAACTCTTCCCAGGGGGGCTGGAAGGAGAAGAGGGAAGAGGAGAGATGAGGACTGAATCTGAATCTCATGTTTAAATCATAGGTTTATCTCAGGCTAAATCATAGGTTTATTATATCCATCTGCACATATGGACAGCTTATTGTACTTATTGTACATATTGCACTTTCTGTACCGCCTATCGCGCATCTTGTACATCTGGACATTCCACACCTAGACACTTTATTTCGGTACCAATATCTGCACATATTTATTCAGTATTGTCATTACATGCCGTTACCTGCGCCTCCTTGTACAGTCATTATTGCAGTGCCCTTTGTCATCTCAGGTTATAGGTCTTATTCCAGATTGTTGTATTTTCTATTTGTATATATGCCTGTAGATATCTATATAGATTTTTTAATATTTATTCTTCCTTTTATATTGTTTCACCCTTATATAAATAATCAATAAAGTATCTATCTATCTGTCTGTCTGTCTGTCTGTCTGTCTATCCATCTATCTATCTACCTATCTATCTATCTATCTATCTAACAGCCAACAAAGAGGGAGAGTAGAACTGAACTGGTGAGTTTACACAGGGCTGAAAAGTAGACAGTTTTGCTTGCATTTGTGGTTAAAAAAGCTCAGCTCAAATATAAATATTAATTCACTGGCTTATGTACCATCCTGGAAATAGCTAGTTTCTTTAGTCAGTCCTTTTAGTGTGATGTGTGATGAATGCTGAGCTTCCCTCCCCTAACACTGCTAAAAACTTCTTGCTAAACATGGCACAGTTGGATTCCTCACAGTTCAGACATGGATTTTTGTGGAATAAGCTCAGATGCTTTCACACTGAACATGTAAAATTCACAGATGCTCTGTTTTACTCATGATTTCCAATGGGATGCATGGCAGAGATGTTGGCTGCACGGAGCTCAGCAACAGAAAAATCCCAATAGAGTCTGGCTGCCGACACTCTCAGACAGATGCGCTCTCAGCCCCAGTGATGTCATGTGCACATGCACTCTCTGCCACAATGGCAGAAGCAGCACAACAGCACATTAGCATTTGGCTACTTCTGTTTAGTGAAATCATCACTTAATCCATTTTCTGTACATAGCACAACTAGAGAATTCCTAATGGCTCAAACAGTCTTCAGTATGGCTTTCATGAGTTTCAGCAATAGCCTTTTTGTTTCTGTGAATAAACCCGACATTCATGTCTTATCATCGTATTAGGTTTTATTTTGAAAGTTTCCATATTTATTTACCTTTTTATCAGTATGACAATGATAATATATGTTCAGTGTAACTCTTGTTGCCCAACAGTACGTGGTTCGCTGTTTTTGCTCATAAAACCCACAAAACACTGTCATGGCAGAGCATGCACTGACATCATTAATAGGCTGGGGGTGCATGTCAGGCTGAGTGTGCATGTCTGCAGCCTGCAGCAGATGCACAGGGTCATACAAAGTTATAATGTTTTTAAAGTTTTTGTGTCGTGCTTCACCCTAGTCAAACTAGTCTTTCGTCCATGTTGGAGGAACTATCAGACATGCCAACTGCTTCTTGACAGCTGTTGGCTGCACTGAGGCTGAAGGAAGATTTTCGAGGAAGGCTGAAAACTAGCCACTCTTCATTGCCTCACTGTTAAACGGTGCAGCCGTAAGTTCTAACACTACTATTTACAGCTGGATGTGATGAAGCAATGACTGTGAAAAAGGTCGATTAGTCCTACAAAGTTAGCCTCCAAATAAGTCACTGCCATAACTGGAGGCATCAACATTTAGCAGATTGGTGCACAATTATTCCCTAGTATGTCATGGATTGAGATAAAACTACAGATGCAGTGAAGTTTTTTCCCCCTTTTTTTCCCCATTTTCCCAGTCGATCAGCTAAGACAGGTTGGTTGAAGTTTGCTTTTTTAGGTTTACACTGGAGCTAAGAGGCTAATGTAGCTAACAAGTAATGTCACCCATATTGGGGAACTTCTATTATTTGTATTAGTTTGTTTGTACTACTTCTTCTACAACTAAAGAAGCAAACTTAAGACAGTATACATGTCTTGGTAACTACATTTGGTGTAGATGGAATAGTGTATTGTTTTCATCAAAACATTTCTTTAGTAAAATGCCAACACGCATATACATCATTGCTGTCGCGCAAAAATAACTTTTATCTTCATTTTTGTCAGTTTTTACCTTTTTACATAAGTTTAACACTCCAGTAACCTTGTGCATTGTGTCATTTTATGATGAGTGGACCAACAGAAATGGCCTAAAAAGTCATTACCTTAACTTCCATTACAAGTTAAGAAAGATTTTTCCTTATCTTGAAAAGTGAACATTTCATGATGAATCATAAAAACGATCCAAAATTACATGAAAAAAAAATCTTTTTACGTTAGCATACATTGAACTTAAGAATGTTTCTTTGCTTCATCACTAAAGTTACAGTTTTTGTCACAGTGGTCTCCAACCCTCCCCTTATAGATCCATTCTCCTGTGGAATTTAATGCCAAACTGTGCTTTACCTAACACTCCGTTTACCTAACACTAATGCATCTGATCCAGTCAATCAAGGACTTCTGAGGAAGTTAATTAGTTGGAGCAGCTGTGACAGATTATAATTGGAACTAGACTCTGCAGGAAGGTAGAGCTCCAGGATCAGGGCTGGTGAGCACCGGGCTTAGGGATTCAACGAGTTTTATGACAGCCATAATATGTTTTCCCCTCGGAAATTGGGTTTATGGCTAGATAATGAACTGGCAAGAGGCAAGGTACATTTTGGCAAAGAAAAATAAATGCACTGGACAGGGCAGCTCAAGGACCAGGTTTAGTAAACACTGCAATTTTGGGAACAGATGCATTAAGTTAAACAGAATCCACAATAACCTACTTCCAATCAGCAGGTGAACCAGATAATGCAAGATTTAGTGTGTCTGTCTATACAGCTATGTGCAAAAGCCAGAGACCCCCCTTCATCTATTTCATTTCTGGTCAAAATAGCCATTAATTACAAGTTGTTCATTTTATATAGTAGAATTTGCAGGATTTGGTGTGTTCAATCTTTGCGTTTATTATAGCTTTCATTCTTTTCAGGAGACTTGCTTTCAGTTTGTCAAAGAAATCTGCAGGGATGTTTTTCCATACCTCCAAAGTTCAGTCTTAGAAGTTAGTTGCATTTTCAGCTTCTCATGATCCAAATAATCCCCTTCACATCTCTTTACAGATGTCTAGCGTCTGTGTTGTAGCACTAATGTTCTCCTTCTGTGTCTATTTTCTTTTCTAAGTAAGGGACTTCTTTACATCTACCAGTCCTTTCAGACTCATAGCTTTGACTTGTCTTCTCACAGTGGAAGGATGGACAGAATCACGTGGATTTTTTTCAGACCTGAATCAGGAGTGGAGCTTGATTTTCTGCTCTCTCTCAAAGATGAAAGCTTTAAGTGCTGTTTATCTGACGGGGAAAGTTATGGTGGTCTGTCAGCTCTGGTACGGTTGTTAACAGTCTTTTTTTTCACTTCTTTTCCTTTGACTTTCCGCTTCCTTTTGCAATTGAGTTATGTTGTATCTAATCTCCTCAGAAACATCTCCTGAAAAATGAATTACTCCATACTTAATGGCCCTTTTGACTGGAAATGAAATAAATGAAGGGTGGTCTCTGTTGCACAGCACCGTATGCATTTAAATTTAGGCACCCAGCACCCAAGTCTACACAGCTGGTCACTAACTCAGATAAATTAGTCTGGCAAACTCGTTTGTTCTACGGACCGTTAGTGATGTTTAAATGACTTCCAGATGTTCTGCTTAACTGATGGCTTCACCCATAAAAGGCTGAGCCCTGTTGACGTCCCCTGTCCATTTATCTCCGTCATTCAATTTGAGGGACTGAGTGGAAAATACAGGCCTATACACATTGTTCAGGGGTGCGGAACGTACATCAGAAATGTCACCGAATCATTCCAGCATGTGGCCTTTTTAGCGCTGTTTTTCGCACAAACTGCTCCCTGCACGGAAATGTTGCTCTTCTGACATTTTGCTGTCCTTACAGCAAGTCAGTGGTGTATTCACAAAATCCAAAAGACAAGGCCTGATTCTGACCCTTGTTCAGCTCTGTCTTAAAACTCAGCAAAATGGTATATATTGGTTGTATTAGTATTAGTGGAAAACCCTTCAGTATTAGCTACTGTGCCATTTGCTGTCACAGCCTCCATTGTCACTACAGCAGTTCAGTATTGACTGCCAAGCAAAACTGTGTGTATTAGTAAACAGTAAGAAGTATATTGTTGCTGTCATATCAACATCTACTCCTTTTTTCTACTTATTATTATTATTATTATTATTATTATTATTTGATCCTGAGCCCATGCTGTGATTTCAAGTACAGAATCATGCCTGTTTTTAATGCAGTGCCGCCTGAGGACTCGAAGATCATGAGCATCCAATATTGACCGTCAGCTTTGTCCTTCGCGTACAGGGATTTCTCCAGATTCTCTGAATTCTTTCTTGATGATATTATGTACTGTAGATGGTGGGCTAACCAAAGTCTTCGCAATTTTATGTTGAGGAACACTTTTCTGAAATTTTTTGCAGATTGGTGAATCTCTGCTCATCTTTCCTTCTGAGAGACTCTGCGTCTCTATAATGTTCTTTTTATATCCAGTCATGTGAGTTAGTTGCAAATTGCTCCTCCAGCTGTTTTTTATTAGTATCACTTACTTTTCCAGCCTTTTGTTGCCCCCTGTCCCAACTTTTATGAGATGCAATGCTGCCATCAAGTTCTAAATGAGGTAATGTTTTTCATGAAATGGTAAAATGTCTCACTGTCAGCATCTGATATGTATTCTATTGTGAATAAAATATGGGCCTATGAGATTTGCAAATCATTGCATTCTGTTTTTATTTACATTTATTTAAATTTTACACAGCGTCCCAACTTTTTTGGAATTGTGGTTGTATTAGTAAAACAGTATATTGGTTTTGTAAAAACAAAACCTTAAATCTCTATTTTTACTTTTCTGCATAATTTGAACACTCCAGCTACACTTCATATTGTTTTAAAATTTCATAATGACTGGACCTGAAACGCTTCAAACCTAGGAAAATGTGTTTTTTTACTGACAGCAAAAATTACTGAACAGTATGTGTTAGTAAAACAGTAAAAGTGTATGTATTAGAAAATAGAATATATTAGTAAAAAATAATATAATACATGACTTACAGGGCAAAATGAGGAAACAAAAACATTAAAAATTGGAGTTGCTCTTTCACCTTCCAAAGTTGTCTTTCCACCAAATAAATTATGTCAGTCCCAGAATTTGGCAAAAATAAATGAGATTGCCGCTTTCAAACATCGCCACTAACACATCCTGTGGTACACAAAATGGTTCCAAACCTGATACATTTTGTTCATTATTCCACTGAACGTCACTGGATCGTCTGAAAGACGAGGTCATTAAGGAGTCAATATATGAACATTCATTCTCCATCTGTGTTAATAGCAAGCTAACACTCCTGCACACTGAAATGATGTGTCACTAAACTTTAACACTATTACATACCAACACCAGCTACTCCTAACATGCTCTACTACTGCCAAAGCAACCGGACAAAGCTTGCAGGTTTGTTTGGGGTATTTTTCTGTACCTGCCTGTCTTATGATAGCAAATCAGTACAGAGCAGTGTTAGCTCACATATAGCAAAATTCATATTTCAGCTCCTTAATGACCTCGTAATTCAGAGGATTCCGTGAAATTCAGTAGTAAAATGTAAGTAGGATAAAAGGAACCCTGTTGTTAACCACTGGGTGTGACAGCAAAATTCAAATAGTCACTATCCACCTTCTTTAATTACATTTTGGAAGAAAGCTCATCTTCCTATTACATTGTGATATTGCCTAATTGATTAAGGATATGTGCTGCTGTAATATTTGGCCAAAATCAGATACCTCTGACAGCATAATTAAAGTATATAAGAACTGAGACAGGTTTAATATGGAATAGATACATCTGCTTTCTTGAAATCCTGCCACTGTAGACTGCTCACTAGATATGGAGACCTATCCCTCATGTGGTTTGTGGAACTTTATTTGCTCTGCAGAGAGGTACACTGATTACTGAAGCTTGTATCAAGGTGCGATCATCAGCTTAAGCGCTTTGCCTGCTGGGAGTTTTGTGTACTAAATCGTGTAATGCAAGCAGTAGGGTTTGTTTTGATTTGAGGAGATGAAACTGCATGCCTGAGCAGCCAGTGTAGGACTTGCAGAACAGCAGCTGTGCCTTCATCACGCATGCAATCAGCGTGCAGCTCTGAATGCACCAATAAACTTCAGTCCCAGTACCGTGCACGTTTCAAACACTTCTGCTCAGCGTTACGGCTCGGCTCCTCACGTAGAGTGAATTTACTTCAAACGCCCCTGCAGTGCTGCTGTGCTTCTCTGCGTATGGAGATAAATGGATGCTTTTCAAAAAGACAGTAGTAATTGCCTGCTGTGTCCTATCAGACAGGTTGGGCTTTGACCTTTCGTGGCAGCATGGCTGTTGATAATGATCGTGGCCAGTCAGGGGAAATGGTGCAAGTTTAAATATCAGCCTGCAATGGATCAGGGTCATCTTTGCACTGCTGTGTGATACTGTCACCTCATGCCACTCTGCAGAACATGCAGATGGGACTCGAATCTCAGACACCAATAGGAAAAGGGCAAAAGAGACATTTGGTTGTAGTGGAGGGCATTCTCTTCCTAAACACATCAAATCACACTGGTTTTTTCTTAAAGAAAGCTTTGGCCTGGTGGGCTGCAAGGTATATCTTTCTAACTTGTTTTTGTAGGGCTTCCAGATTGATTGATTGCTCAACTGACTGATCTGTCTAGTTAAATATGTAGATTCTAACAAATAAAAAAGGATTCTTTGGGGAAATGACATAGAACAGGGGTATTTAATTAAAATTCAATAAGATCCAGTTAGAGAAAATTTCCTCAAGCAAACGTCCGGTACATCATGTCTTACTTGCATCATGATTCAGTGCCATATACCGAAGTAGCCTAGTAGTTATATCAACATCTTATGCAGCCAACAACTGAATGTCAAATCAAATAAAGTGCAATTCTGTAATATTTCATCAACATTTATTGCCAGTTCTCTCTTTTTAGAGGACGCCATGCGAAATAACTTCCCTTTGACTCACTTTCTTCTCCGACTGCTGTTTCTCACCTCGTCCCTCCCCTGTGTGTGCATCACTCACTCGAGTCTCAGTGCTCATCGTAATGCACAGATCTGATTGGCTGAGTAGCGTCACGTATGATATTTACAATGCATGCGATTGGTCTGTGAGTTTCCCGGGCTGCTAAAGCAGTACCGTAAAGGCTAGAAAAGTTACGCCAATTAAAATAGGATCACCCCGTTGAAATAAAATAATTCTCCATAGTTTATCGGTTATAGGTCCAGGTCCGCATAGGACAGCGTCTAGGTCCGGACTCAGACCACAGTCTGCCTATTAGTGACCTTTGCCATAAAAGAACATTTGGTTCCCTAAAGGCCTTTTAGTGGATGTTTTTCAGGCAGCAGCTCATCAGACATTCCTTCTGAAATCTAGGGTGTTGGTAGGTAGTTTGTCATCGTTTGCTGCAGTTACAGCCTTGAAACCTCTGAAAAGGCTTTATGCTACACTCTCAGAAAAAAGACAGAAACTGTCACTGGGGCAGTACCCCTCTTGTCACTGGGGTGGTACCCTCAAGGGTACATCTCAGTACCTGTAGTCAGGGAACATAATTGTACCATAATCCACTGAAATTCTGTTTTCTAAGTTGTATTGACTCCACACACCCTGTCTCGTCTCCAGGCTTTTTATTTTATTGTTCTGTTTTAAAACATTGGATTATGAAAAGATACAAATATGTACTTTTCACCGGGAAAGCTTATTTAAGGTACACAGTTGGACCTTAAAACCACTGATGTACCTTTGAGGGAACATTTACATTGTTTGTACCTTGAAAACAAAAAATGTACCTGCACAGTACCTTTATTTTTAACAGTGTAGATGTTGGAACATTGCTGTGAGGACTTGATTGCATTCAGCCACACAAGCATTAGCTGTAGTCACTCATCCCAAAGGTGTTCAACAGAGCTTCGTGACTCCAACTTATCACAAAGATGTTAATTGGAGCTTCATTATCCAAACCCATCCCAAAGGTATCCAATGGAGCTTCATCACTCCAACTCATCCCAGAGGTGTTTAATGGAGCTTCATCACTCCAGCTCACTTTATCTATTTGCCTATCATCACACCTGCTGCCACTCTTCCTCACACTCTCCAGCAAAGGCATCACCAGCATACTAATCACCAGCTCCTCCCACTCCTCGACTTCAGCACCTGTTCTCTATTATTGATTCATTCAGGCTCCAGTATGTACTCTGCTCTCTGTAAAAGTTTCTCCGTTTTTTGTGGAATGTGTGAGCCTTGATCTACGCAGGCCTAGTGTTTTGATATTCAGTGTATCAACCTCTGTTCCTGTGTTGTCCTGACTGTCTTCTTTACTAAGTCATTACAAAGCCTAATCCATGTAATATTATATGGTTTATATTGATCACAATTCAGTAAAGATTTTTTATTTATATACAGTGAGGTCCATAAATATTTGGATGTTGAGAAAGCTATTGTTATTTTTAATTGTTTACCACAGCATATTGGAGTTAAAATTAAATAACGAATATGGGCTCAAAGTGCAGACTTTCATTTGAGACATTTACATCCAAATCAGGTGAATGCTGTAGGAATTACAATAACTAACATTACTCCCCTTCCATTTTTATGGGCTCAAATTTAATTGGACTAACAATCATTAAATAAATTAAATAAATAAATAAATAAATAAATTGTCATTTTAATACTTGTTGCAAATCTTTTGCAACGGCAGCCTGAAGTCTAGAACCCATAGCCATCACCAGATGTTGGTCTTCTTCCCCAGTGATGCTCTGCCAGGCATTTACTGCACTTAATACTGCACATAATCAGTTCCTGCTTGTTCTTGGGGCATTTTACTTTTAGTTTTGGCACATCACACAATAACACTACCTCCACCATGCTTCACAGACGAAATGGTATGCTTTTAATCATGAGCAGCTCCCTCTCTCCTCCATACTCTTCCCACCACTGTGGCACAAGTTGCTCTTTGTCTCATCTCTCCATGTTGTTTCAGGACTGTAAAGGCCTTTTAAGATTTTTTTTTGGCAAACTCTAATCTGAGGTTTTTATTTTTGAGGCTTATATCTTGTGGTAAATCCTACATATTTATTCTGGTGTAGGCTTCTCCTGATTGTTGACTTTGTTGACATTGTTGACACAGATACACCAACCTGTTCTTGATCTGGCCAACTGTTGTGAAGGGGTTTTTCTTCACCAGAGAAAAAGTTTTTCCATCATCCACCACAGCTGTTTTCTGCAGTCCTCCAGGCCTTTTGATGTTTCTGAGCTCACTAGTGTGTTCTTTCTTTATAACCATCTACCAAATAATTGATTTGGCCACATCTAGCGTTTTTGCTATCTCTCTGATGGATTTGCCTAGGGTACTTTTCATGTAAGTCAATTGCCATTTCTTTTGGTCCATTCTTCATGAAATTCATTTACAATGTAAAGGGTAACAGGCCTTTTCAAATTATGTCAAAAACTGAACAATGACAAAAATGGAGATACAAGGTTTTCGTCCGACAGCAGCGATATAATTATTATATAAATAATTATTATTATGTGAATAAGAATTAAAACTGAACTAATTTTCTAAGTGGACCTTGGAGGGTCCGCTTATGTGAGATATGAGCCCCTCAATGTGTATGTACAGTAAAAATTACCCTACCTGCCTAGTAGCAGTCACTGGCCTTCTGCCAGAGGGAGATAATGAGTCAACAGTGGCTTACAACACCAAGTACAATGCCCTAAGGAGAGAGAGGCTTTTGTTTTTCCTAAAACCATTTTGATTTTTCATTAAAATAAATAATATTTTATTAAACACTCATTGCAACTTGCATAAACAACAACCTGCATGAAGCAGACTCACTTAGCAAATATTATGGTTAATGCATTAGAAATTTGTCCATAACAAGAACCAAAATGAATTATTGTATGCACAGGAGACCCGTTGGTCCCATCTTGTCATCTGCCAGAAAAAAGCCAACATCAGTATAGGACTATGACCCTAAAAGAAAAGAGAGAAATGGGAAAATATACAGCTGTTTTCATTCTGGAGTTTCCAAATCACGAATACACATCTACACAGACAAAAAGGAGATGATTCTAGGTCAAAACTCAGAGATACTATTTGAATATGAACTGTGTCTCTGATTTGTATTAAACATCACCTTAGTTTCTATAAAACTGCCACTGCCTTTGCATACTATCATTTCTAAAATCAGCTAAGATGGCATATTGCATTTTTTTATGTTTCATTTATGTAGCTCTGTTTTTAGTTTCATCATTCTTTTGAGACCTTGCAGCAGATATTTCCGCTTCTGTGGACCTTAAAGTCAGTCTAATCTCATCTAATCAGCTGAATGTAATAAAATGTCAAGATAAAAAGCTGAATTCCATTGGTCACAGCTGACAGTAAAAAGGATGGATTTTTTAGAGCATAAAATAAGTTTCATTACAATAGAGCTGCAATGCACAGAGACATAAGGAGGGTTTAATTTGATTTTCATCCTTTATCACTGAATCATATCTATGACTGTGATGCTGGTAAAAGCAGCACTGAACAGAAAGAAACCTTTCTCAAACCAACATAAAGATTCTTCACAGATTCATTCTCACATATAATACACTAGTTATATCTTAACCCCTTAAAGTCAGGGGTCGGCCACCCAAATGTTAAGAAGAGCCATTTTGTCCTTTCAGCAAAAATCAAACCACCTTGGGAGCCGCAACATTTTATGTCGATTTTACCATCTTGGCTGTAAATATGTCTCAGTATGTGCTGATGTACTAGTATAGGATGAAAAATATAAACAAAAACAGACTTACTTTGCTCTGCTTTAAGCTTTAGCTCAGCTATAGCCGCTTTTCTCACATCTCCAGCAGGAAACAAAAGTAGAACAGTTTCTTGTAAAATGTCTCTCAGTGTTCAATTTTTACAAGGCTTCTCATTCTCCAGCTTCTTGCTCGAATTTTGCTGTTCCACCTTAAATGGTGTCTGAGGTGCCAGAATGTAACTGCTGCACCATTTAAGGTGGAATGCGAAAATTAGAACAAGAAGCTGGAGAATGAGAAGCTGACTTCTGACTTCAGGTTAGGGACGTTTTAGTGTTTGACAGTTTCTCGTTGCAGATTAAACATATCAGGAAACCAGCTGGAGTGCTTATAAAATTATCGACGTTGGTCTTAAATCTTTCTCTTTGCCTTTTCTTTAGCTACTAGCTACGCAAGATTGCTGTCTGTGTTGCTATGGTGACTTTTTTGGTGATTTATTGGTAAAACTGTGTTAGAACAACCAACAGAACTTTATTTTACTGCAAAGGAGGATTATTTTATGTTTACCTAAACATCTACTTTGGTTATGGAGCCACAACAGGGCAGTAAAAGAGCCGCATGTTCTTTTATGTTGCCGACCCCAGTTTTTTATATAGTTGTTAATGTTAAAGGAATACAGTGTTTCACATCTTTATATCTATCATATCTGTGACATAGGGTGGATTACCACAGACAATAATTTCGACTTGTTTACCTTAACTTAAAGTTCCAGCTAACACAGAGTGAAATATATTTCTAAGATATTAAAATTCAGTGTCATATTAAACATCCAGCAAATTTTAAAAGTTTAAATTTCTATGAACAAAAACAAGATAGAAATATAATAAAACACCTTTTTAAAGAAATGCCAGTCAGATCTATCTGAAACTGTCTGGGTGTGGTCCTAATATTCTAATGAGAACACTTGATTGACATTTCCCAGTAAAAACTCTCAGCCTGCTACGCCACTGAAGCACAACTGAGCACAGCAGTGTGAGCACAGAAAACGGGTATTTGCTGCATGTATGCTGCAGCAAATGCTTACACGGAATGTTTGCATGCAGTGTGTGAAATACCCCCTGGTATTCGGGGGGTCCCATGTTGGCTGGCTTTTCCAGCATTGTTGGGCTGCTAGCTCACTCGCTATAGCAGCACTAATTAGTTTAACATTTCTTCGTCTGAAAATGCTCTGTTCTGGTTTGTTAATGTGGTCTTTCACACATTAATTGAAATCATACACATCTCCTCTGTTGTTTTTAGTTTAAAAAATGCGTAACAATTCACTCTTTCCACCAAACTCTTGGGAATTTGGGTGGGTTTTCAGATTCATAAATATGCTGCGGCATATTGTAAAGTTTTTCAGAGGTATACTGGGTATAGTGACAGTTACTATGAAGGACCAACTGAGTGAACCAGTTTGCAATAGTGCCACCCTGAAGTAGACCGGTGGTGCATCACTAATTAGTTAAGAATATCTTAGGCTTATGTGAGGCTTACTGTTTCATCGGAGAAGCAGCTAAACAATGACTTTTCCCTGAATGTGTATTTGTAATTGACCCTAATGGACAGCAGTATATCAAAATAAGTTTATTTTCAGGGAGCCCCCTAGAATTTTAATTTTGAGACATTCAGAGGGTCCAAAGCGTTAACTTACATTGTTCTTGAGTTCTGTGCTTTAACTAAGTGTCTTGAATCTGACGTAGCATTTTTCTTAGCACTCTCAAGAAAAATTTAAGAAAAAAAACTTATGAGTGAAGAAAGAAAAAAGATATTGGTGAATGAGGCCCATTGATTTCATAAAGAGCCATGAACACATTTGCATGCTTAAATGGTTCTTTGCCTGCTGAAATGGTTCTTCAGATTGATGGAGAATGTGTTGTATATGGTTCTATATAGCACCAAAAAGGGTTCTTCTAGTGTCACAAGCTTGACACTGTAACAATAGCTGGATTATTTTTAAACTGTTTTCAAAAAGCTTCTATAGAGAACAATTTACAACACATTCTCCATCAATCTGAAGAACCATTTCACCATGCAAAGAACCATTTAAACATGCAAATGTGTTCATGGATCAATATAGAACCCTTGTCTTTACTACCGAACCTTTAAAGATCTTTGAAGAGTGTCCTTATTCCTCCTGGAACCCTTAAATGCCTCCCTGAGGGACGTAACTGAAACTCCTCATGCAATACATGAGAAGAATCCCAGTCTAAGGGTAGTATTAGTGCAGCTTTGAAGGAATGAGCGTTCCCTGGATTCACCCACCACTTTGGAGCACATGCCCAGGACCCGAAGCTGTTTACATGAATAAATAATATTCAAAGCAGTCACCATGTTCTCTGCACTTGGTTATTTCTCAAATGGCCCAAATTACTCCAAAATGCGACCTGTGTGCAGTGAATGTGTTAGACTGAGAACACTTTTAGACGCTGCAGGTGCCTCGATCATTTGCAGCCTCGTTATGCATGCGTACATTTGCAGGGAATTACCATATAATTGATTGAAGTGCAATTTCCTGGACATGATAAATAAACAAACAGTGTTGTTGAACAGCCTGAATGTCTGTTTTGCTCTGAAAGCCATTTCAACTAGTGAAGGTGAGTGTGGAGCAGCAAATATGGGCCATTGCCATGACTACACCAGCGCAGGGCTAATGGCTCAATATAACGTCTGTGCAGGTGGAGAGACAAGCTGACAAAGAGACATATATATGTAGAGATCAAGAGAGGAAAGGGGGAGAGAGAGAATGTCATCTACAACATAGCTTCGATACTAACTGTTGATATATACACATATACACTGAGTTGCCAGGTTGTTCGAACTGCCCTTTTGTCTAGACTCATTGTCCATTTTGTCAGAAACACCTATCGTACACTCTTAATCATTGCCAAGACTTCATAATATTTAATATGATTTTCACAGTAAAATGCTGGATTCATCATTTTATTGTGAACTTACTTTATAGATATTTTCTGTAATATCACAGCAAATTCCTGTGAGGTTGATGTTGAGCTGTATTTTATATGACAGCAACTGACAGTCAAAAACATTTTAATAAAAACATTGTGTTTATACTCAGAAAAGGTTTTAACTGAGGTGTAACGCTGGGTTGACGAATCAGGCACTCGTGGATAAGAGGATTAGCTGAAATAACAGGGTTAACACCAGACCAGGTCAGAAACCAGATGAATCAATCACAGTACATGGGTGAAGGTGATAACAGAATCAGATAAATAAGTGAGGGTCTTAACCAAAGAGCAAATACACAGTTAGACTTAGCCAAAGGGACAAATCCAAGAATCAGCAACAAGAAACAAAACAAGGTCATAAACAGGGTAGCTAGAAATTAAGAGAACAGCTTGGGATGCACTGATGGGACAGAGGAAATATGTCACAAAGAAAGAATGCAAACAGGCAGGTTTACATACACAGAAACACAGGTGTTGATAATCTATACTCAGGTGACTGAGATCTGCTGGCTGGCAAATGTTTGGTTAGTGGAGTCACATGACAAACTGAGGGATTCTGGGAAGTGGAGTCTGCAATGGAATGAGAGTCCAGCTGAGATCCAGGAAGTGTGACATCAGGACAGACTTTTTTGTGACTAACTTGCTGGCTGCTGAGTTACATTTATTTTATGGTTGTTCTGTAAAAATACAGGAGATTACTGTATCATAATTAAAGCTCATCACTGTAAGTGTACAGCAGAATACAGCCACATCACAGTAATCTTGTGAAGTCACAGGATACAGTTGTTATTTTACTGTTATATAATGCTAATATGATAAAGTAAATTACTGTGAGTATAATGCAGCTAGAAGCCAGTAATTTACTGTAATTTTGCAGAACTAAAAGAATATCACCCATTGGCTCAGACTGGTGGTGCAGCAGTTTCATTTCATGTTTTTGAGTGTGTGTATATGTGAGACAGAAACTGTGTTGTTTTAAATCTGGCAGCTGATGAACTTACATGTGTGGCTGACACATACATTTAAGTGCTGATGGAATTTTGAGTGATTTGCGAATACTTTTGTGTGTAAATCTGTCAAACATCATTCAGCTGAGAATATGAAGTTGACAGTAATGTGGGAAGAGACAGTGTCAGCAGAGCTAAGAAGCTTAAAAGAAAAGAGAGGCAGGAATTCACTCATTTAGGAGACTTAAAAATCACTGGACTATGTTCCTTGTCTGGGCCCACCTGCTACTCATTTAAGAGACCCTCCTGCTTTGGGCCATGGTCCTTGTCCTCATGCATGTACTTTGGGCTATGGTCCTTGTCTGGACTCACCCGCTTTGGGCTATGGTCCTTGTCCTCATTTGTCTACTTTGAGCTATGGTCCTTGTCCTCATTTGTCTACTTTGGGCTATGGTCCTTGTCCTCATTTGTCTACTTTGAGCTATGGTCCTTGTCCTCATTTGTCTACTTTGGGCTATGGTCCTTGTCCTCATTTGTCTACTTTGGGCTATGGTCCTTGTCCTCATTTGTCTACTTTGAGCTATGGTCCTTGTCCTCATTTGTCTACTTTGGGCTATGGTCCTTGTCCTCATTTGTCTACTTTGGGCTATGGTCCTTGTCCTCATTTGTCTACTTTGAGCTATGGTCCTTGTCCTCATTTGTCTACTTTGGGCTATGGTCCTTGTCTAGACCCATTTTTTTTGGCCCTTTTCTGCACCCACCCTTTGTAATCCACACCACTGGCATACAGCATGCCCACACAACCCTCGTGACACAGCCTCCAGACCCATCCTACCCTCACAACCACACTGAGTGTCACTGTCACTGTCGACAGTCTTCTTTTTATCTATATCAACAATATATTTTATTTGTATTATTGCCTTGAAAAAAAATACAGTTATTATATAGAAGTTATTTAGTGGAGGTTATCTAGCTTCATTATATGTATGCAACATAGGATGATTACTAATGTGCAGTTACTTGCAGCTTATTTATTGTCTGAATGTTTGCTTCCATAAGCGGGCAACAACTATTTAAGCCTACCCCACCCAGCAAGCCAAGATATCCACCAACACAAGGCTGCAACCTGTTGGCTGATCACTCACTATGACTGCAATGCCTGAAAAATTATTTAGCAGATCACGCATGTTCAGACCTCTACATTCCAAAGTCGGTCTAGCTGGATATCAAATTTTTAGCATGGATCTAACAGGAGAGCAAACAATACAGAATATGACCTCATTACTTTATGCAAATCATTTAGAATAAACCACAATCAAAATTCTTGATTTTGCAATTATGGCCGAAGTGCAGCTAGTGGTTTCTGTTAAAATGGCCAAACAGCGTAGCTATGACATACGTGTTTCTAATAAAATGGCAGCACAGTGTATAAAGGCTGTAGGATTGGGTGCATGAATGTGCATTTCTCAGCAAACCTACAGCTCACAGCTTTATGTTTGGAGTTTCTTTTAAATCCATTTCAGCTCTCATTTTAAATCTATAGAGCCTGTAGGCCATGTTTATCTTGTTCAGAGCTATGTGTGCTGTAGTGTTAACGCTGATGGAGAATAAATGACAGATCAATAAGCTATCTTCCTGAGAGCTCAACTCAACACAATGAAAAACATGTTGAACATGAAACCCAGTCTGAACTGAAAGATGGCACCCACTGGCTCACACAGCTGGTGCAGCTTCATTTCATGTTTTTAGAGTGTTTGTGTGAGATAGAAACTGTGTTATTTTAAATCTGACAGCTGACGAACTTACACGGGCGGATGGCACGTACTTTTAAGCACTGATGGAATTTTGAGAGATTTTTGTGAATACTGTTGCATGGAAATCTGTCACACATTGTCATTCAGCTGAGATTATGAAGGTGACAGTAATGTGGGAAGAGACTGTTAGACGCTAAGCTAAGAAGCTTCATAAAAAGAGGCGGGAATTTACTTGTTTAGGAGACAACGAAAAGCGCTGGGCTCAGTTTTAGTTTTTTGGGTCTGATTTTTTGACTTTGTCTGATCTCAGGATTATATCTCTTTTACAGTCATCAAAACCTCATAGAATAAGAAAAATGTGTTTAATGCAAATCTAAAGCTGCACTGTATAAGATTTTTTTGTTAAAGTAGCATTAAGGTGGCAGAAAAAAATCCCATTAAAATATGGAGTGCAAGTGACCCTGTAAAACATGAAGTACACTCCTAAAAGAGATGGTTCTTCAAGGGTTCTTTAGTAAAGGGAATGGTTCTGTGTGGAACAATGAGTTCTATATAGAACTATTTCATGCTTAAATAGTTCATCGTTGGTGAAATGGTTCTTCAGATTGATGGAGAATTTGTTGTATATGATTCTATATAGAACCTTTTTGAAAATGGTTCTGTATAGCACCAAAGGGTTTTTTCTATCGTGACGATGTAAAGTTTGTAACAGAAGAACCCTTTTTGGTGCTAAAACGAACCATTTTCAAATGTTTTTTTTTAATCCATTTTCCACATTCTCCATCAATCTGAAAAATGATTTTAGCATGCAAAGAACCGTTTAAGCATGCAAAGCGTTCTTTGAGTATTCGTGGTTCTGTATAGGACCACTGCCTATACTAAAAAAAACCCTGGAAGAACCATCTTTATTAATAGTGTGTTGTTATGATGTAGAACCATTTCAGCATGAAATGGTTCTATAAAGAACTTATGGCTCTAATTAAAACCATTCCATTCACTAAAGAACCCTTGAAGAATGATCTCTTTAAAGAGTGGAATAATTTAAAAGTCAGCAGTGTCAGATTGTATTTTTGGACCATGTCATATGTCTTAATGTTTAACGTCACACACACAGACTCCAAAGAAAGGTCTGGCTGGATGTTTAGATCTCAAATGTAAAATCAACATTATACTGATTAAGATATGATGATGATAATTCACTTGCATCCTTGGAAGACAGGTCCTTCACCAAGTTTTGACGGAGTTCTCTTTGAATACTCTTTCATCATGCTTGCAATCATCAAACTCATCCATTCGGGAAAGATGTCCAAAGCACAGCCCACGTTACAAAATGTTATTCTGTACATTGCGTGCAATTACACATGTCCACCAGAGAGGTCTCCAAATCCCCAAAACTTGCATAGTGTAACTTTAATGTAATGAGACTGTATTTCGTATTGTTTCTAACCATTTCTATTGGTCTATTCATCATAAACATGCATACACTGTAAAGAGTAGCTGATGTTCATAAATCCCATATACGGATCATCTTAGTGTAAAGTCATACCAACAATTCAGTCAACAATTTTTTGCCGCACGTTCTTCCTTATGAAATTAAAAATGCCGACTGAAGCTTGCAAGCAATCAAAAATTTAAAGATCTAACTCTACAAAGAGGAGAGTACCCAACAAAATCAGGAGAGAAAATAAGAGGCATGAGGGGGAGTTAAAAAAGGAAACCCTCACTCATAATCTGCCAGGAAGGAATTAGTCAACATTTTTTGGCAGCCTGTTCTTTATAAGTAAAAAAAAATGTCTTGAGGCAACTGAAATGGCACATCAAAGGGCAACTTGCTCAAATGGATTCCAAATACGCTTTGAACCGTATGTGGTACAAGCCCATAAAAAGCCAGAAGAACCATTATGTCCTACTTCTGATGACTCTTCCATCAACTTTCCACCTCAAACTTGTTCAGAGAAAAAGATCAGTCAGGGACGTAGAGGCACGAAAGGGCACTAACTTCCTCCAGAACCTTCTGAGAACTCATCACTCTAACTTATCTTGCAGATAGTGCTTAGAACAGAGCATTGCTCCTCCATTAGTAGTTCACATGTCTCAGTTCATTTGTAATCCAGGTGCACACTTCCTTTGACATTTATTTCTGGAGTGTGCAGTGGCATTTTTAGCGTTTGTGTACAAGAACATTTCGTCATAGCTTGATTCTTCACTAAATTGCTGGTTGTCCTGAGTTAAGATGCATTACGCCAAACTTTGCAGGGCACTCTGTCATTTCATGACTTCTGGCCACTGCCTAATAACAGCAAGTGCCTTTTGAAAAACATCAAATGCTGTGTGGTTGTGATATTAAATGGAAATGAGGGACATAAGGGCAGCAGCATGGCCAGATGCATTTTTTAAAGAACTCATTTTGGCGAAAAGAGAAGAAGAGCGACTGTGACCGAAAAGGATCCCTACTCCCCCCATTAGGACTCTGTAATGGGGGGAACTATTTACTACATAGAGATAAAACAACATGAATCAGTAAATTAATTCAGACAGTATATGCAAAAATGATATGCCAGTCACATAAACAAACCAAAGCCATTTGCTTATACAAGTGTTGACTTCTAATTCGTAGCCATAGACGATTTAAATAGTGCAAGAGATGTTTGTCTTGCAATCTGTTTTATTTTACTGTGTAACACTTGTCCTCATCATGAATCAGCCCTGATGAGTAGTCTGCTTGTTAAGGCAACATTATGTAATAGTTTCACCTTAAAATAACAGCTTCAAAATCATTTAGATGGTACACTGACTTATAATAGGGAGAATGGCCTCCCTGTCATTACCACTCTGGGACTGGAATGCCTGCTATAGCACTACGTAACTTTGGAGGAGCGTGCACAAGACCTCTCGCAAGAACTGCGTAACACTTTGTGGCACCACGTCATACACCAACAACTCAGCTAGCTATAAGAGGTAGCTCGGTATTCCCAGCATGGACATCATGGCAGAGCCTGCAAAGAGGCTGAAGAAGATGTTGTCAGTGGAAGCGAGAAAGAGAGAGTGACCGAGCAAGAGACCAGATAAGAGTAAATCTCAGACTGGCTTTTACTCGTTGGCAAGAGCAAACGGAGGTGTAGGTTTTGTGTCGGAGTTAAGGGCGGGGTTGGATTTAGGGTTAGGGTTAGAGTTAATGGAATATGTCACATTTCAAGTTCAGTTGCATTTAATAGTTGTTTAGTTGAATGTCAGTTAAAGACAGACTGAGCATCTACAAAGTATCTACAGTTGACTGTCAAAATAAAGTGCTACCAAAGTTGCAAATAAGAATCCATCTTCAGGCTCATTAGCAGCATTACCTGCACAGGAGTTTGATGCAGTTGGCTAGAATTACATACATCTCTATGAAGGTGGCTGATCCAAAGCATTACTTTACCCGGCTCTCTGAGTGACAAAGATGTTTCTACTTGATTCATTATGTAAAATCAACTATTCAAACAGTTTAGGGCTTTATATATTGCCTTTACATATACCAGGAGGAACACTGCTAATTCTGCATTCAGCTTCATCCTCTTCACATGTAAAATTCTCTCCATCTTGAAAAAGACCATACAAACACATTTATTAAACCAAAAGCAAAAACGTCCTACCAAAAAACAAAGTCAGGTTACAAGTTTCTGACCAGAAAGCATGGTTATTATCTCGGATTAAAGCAGAAATGGCAGTAATGTGGAGTTACCACATAACCTAAAACGGTTATTGGAGAAAGATGCCGCAGATTAAGAAGATCCTCACTCCATCAGCATAAGGTGCAGCCTGAGGTTTGTATTTATCGCTCATTTTTTCTGTGCACACTGTGCTGTGCTGGTGTGTTTTTTTGGTGTGTTTTTAAGCTACCTGCTCACTCTACAATAGTATCGTCAATCAGAGATGTCTACATGGCCTGATCAGAGGATAGTATGTTGCACATGATGTAACAAGTCTACAGTGCTGCCATTTTTCACCAAAGAATCAAGATATGCACTAGATGGACAAAAGTATTGGGACACACCTCTTAATCATTGAATTCAAGTGTTTCATTCAGTCTCATTGCCACAGGTGTATAAAATCAGGCCATGCAGTCTGCCTTTACAAACACTTGTGAAAGAATGGGTCTTTCTAACGAGCTCACTGAACTTGAGCGTGCTACTGTAATAGGATGCCAACATTGCAACAAGTCAGTTTGCAAAATATTGTCCCTCTTAGATATTCCATAATGGGTATTATAGAAAAGTGGAAGTGTTTAGGAACCACAGCAACTCAGCCACGAAGTAGCAGACCACGTAAAGTTACAGAGTGGGGTCGCTGAGTGCTGAGGCACATAGCGCAAGAAAGTTGCAAACCTCCAAACCTCTTCTGTCATTAACATCAGCACAAAAACTGCACCGGGAGCTTCATGGCATGAGTTACCATGGCCAAGCAGCTGCATAAAGCACAATGCTAAGCGTCAAATAAACTGATGTAAAGCACACCACCACTGGACTCATATTCTGGAAACATATTCTGAGGAGTGATGAATCACACTGCTCTATCTGGCAGTCTGATGGATGAGTCCATGCATTGCATATGCCAACTGTAGAGTTTAGTGGAGGAGGGATAATGCTATGGGGTTGGTTTTCAGGGGTTGGCCTAGGACCCTTAGTTCCAGTGAAGGGAAATCTTAATGCTTCAGCAGACCAAGACATTTTGGACAATTCTACGCTTCCAACGTTGTTGGAACAGTTTGGGGAAGGAGCTTTTCTATTCCAGCATGACTGAGCCCCAGTGCACAAAGCAAAGTCCATAAAGGCATGGCTGGGTGAGTTTGGTGTGGAAGAACTTGACTGGCCCCCTCAGAGCCCTGACCTCAACCCCATCCAACACCTTTGGGATGAACTAGAATGGAGATTGTGAGCCAGACCCTCTCACCCAACATCAGTGTGTGACCTCACAAATGCTCTTCTGGATGAATGGGCAAAAATTCCCACAGACACTCCAAAATCTTGTAGAAAGCTTCCCAAGAGAGTGGAAGATGTTATAACTGCAAAGGGGGGGACCAACTCCATATTAATGCCTATGGATTTAGAATGGGATGTCATAAAAGCCCCTGTAGGTGTAATGTGTAGGTGTCCCTATACTTTTGTCCATATAGTGTACATCATTAGCACTGTCCACTGCCAAGTAACAAGAGACCCGCAACACATTTTGGTACACATTTAATT
Source organism: Colossoma macropomum (assembly GCF_904425465.1). Lineage (NCBI taxonomy): Eukaryota > Metazoa > Chordata > Actinopteri > Characiformes > Serrasalmidae > Colossoma > Colossoma macropomum. Next base: position 17,895,308 of record NW_023494807.1, on the reverse strand, counting down.
GATGTACACTTGAAATTGCAAGTGTATTGCTGGAAATGGTTCAGTCCCCAGCAAAGCCACAGCATCTGTGTCTGAGTTTGGAAAGATGCGGTGGTGCTTAATGTGTCTCAGAGGAAGTATGTGTAGCCTTCACTCTCCCTGCTTGGTAGCATCATGTGATAATGCAAGACCTAGTGAGTGGAGGGGAAATGGTTAAATTGGGGACTGGGTAAAAAAAAATCACTGTAGTTTTCTCCTTTATAACACAGACAGTAAGAGAAAAATGGTCAACGTATGTAATGGTAATAAAATGCAGACAGAGATCCATTCTGGTCACAGCCAGAGAGAAAAAAATTGACATGGCCTGCTTTGACACACACAGTGACCCAAATATCATGCAATTAGCAGGACATTTTGTCACAGAATTTGTAACACCTTCTCAGAAAATCCACATGAAGAACAGGTGTTTGCATTTGGCAGAACCTTTTGATCTCAGCTCCCAGCTAGTAATACATTCATGATGGAAAAAGAAGATCCTTTCAGTGAAAGATGTGTTGAAGAACTATTGTTATGTGAGTGAGAGAACCCTTTTAACCTTAGGGCATTTTCTCAATTTTTGCATATTTCATTAAATTTGTATTTAAATGCACTTGTATATAATTTAATACCCATATGTTTCATATCAAAATGCTCCATTATCTTCAACGTTACCTTACAAAACCACTGCAGCTACTTTAGTGACTGTAAACTGTTTGCATGCCATCTCACACGTGTCTCCGATGTTGAGTGAATGAAGAATGAAGCGTTTCCGGCATGATCACTCAGTGCTTAGTGATTTCGTGAGTGATGATTGGTCAGTTTCACACAACATGTAGACAGACACATGAATCCATCAATAATACATGGTGAGAGGCAGATGATGTGTATCTCAACCTTTCCTCATAGCCTCATAACTTTGGATGTGAGTCCTGTATGATCTCATGATCAGGTGCAACGGAAAGGGGCGACTTTGCAGATTCAGGAAACGGTATTTCTGCGCTGTATTATCACAAAGATAGAGAAACACATATAGAATCATTAAATATGACACATGGATGTGCTCATGGACCCCAGAGGGTTAAAGTTTAAAGATGTTTTGCATTTAAAGACCATATACCAATTAATGCTTTCTCCTAGAACTACACTAAGTATCCAAACATTTCAAGAAACCTCCTTCTAATTAGTGAATTCAGTTACTTTAGGTTGCACAATCTCAATAGAAAAGCATTGCAGTAGAATGGAGTAATTTGGAGCAGCTGCACATTTGCTTAAGGTCATGTCTAATGCCAGGCATCAGCCAGAGTGGTATAAAGCCCCCAGCATTGGGCGGTGGAGCAGTGGAACTGTGTTCTCTGGAGTGATGGAGCTCCATTGAGTACCTCTGACATGAAGAACTAATCATCCAACATCAGTACCTGACCTCACTAATGCTCCTGGAGAAGAATGCAATTAAATCTTCAGAGCAATGTTTCAGCATCTAGTGAAGCCATCAAAGATGAGTAGAGGCTGTTACTGCAGCAAAGAGGAGACAAACTCCCCATTAATACCCTTGATTTCAGAGGAAACACTGGACAAACAGTTGCAAATGGTTGGGTGCCCTTGGACAAATTGCGCGTGTTGTTGATTTTTTAAAAATAAGTTAACACACTTATTAACACACTTCTTATGCCCTATTACTGTTTGTTTGCTGATAGCATATTGGGAAAAAAAAACAAAATGTGGCCAATGGAAAAGTTACAGAACACATTTTATTTCAGTATATTAAACTTAGCAAATAAATACATACTGTGCACCAAATTTGCAGAATGTGGCATCATGTTTTCACTTAGAAAATCAACAAAATGTGGAATTTCACCAGGAGTGTACATGTCGAAATCATTTGTAGAAACCTTCTTTTTTAAGAATTTAAAGCAACCCAAATTTTGATCACTCTTACTATCCTTTCTCTATTACAGTTTTAACTGTTCGGATACTCATTGTACTGTATTAATGTATATGTATTAATATTATATGAGGCATTCAGGACAGTTGTGGACTGTTGAATGTCATCACTGTCCAAAAAAAAACATTAATCTATTTTGACAGCATTTGAACATGAAGGGAAGCTGCCCTTTATACTATGTGAAAATTTTATGAGGACTGGACCAATAGAAATGCTCCAGAATTGCTTGGAATAAAATCTCTGTACATTAATTTACATTGTAAGTAAAGAATGTTTTGCCTTCTTCTGTAAAGTTGCCATTTTGGAGATACCTGTTTTTCTTTGTACAGTGATGTTATGGTCTGAGAAAGACAGTATGTTTTATTCATAGAGCACACTGGCATTGCCCAATGTGTTGTACAGGAAGTGTACAAATATTGCACAACATTAAAGAAACAGCTGAAACTGCAAGACGAAGACAAAAAAAAAAATAAGAAGAAAAAGAAATCATCAAGGGACAACACTCAAAACCCTAATCAAGACAAGAACCACTCACTTGCAAATATTAAACACATTCAAAGGGGACGGAAATCTTCATAACAGAGATTCACTTTTATTTTCATACTTTAATACTTTGTTTTCAAACTTCAACTTTACTCATAAAACCACATTCTGGCTAAGCACTCTCGACTATTTAAGGACCAAGTGCTAAAAGTTTACTTGCATATGCCAATTAAAGCCCTAATATGAAGTGCATATTAACACCACATATTCCACTTTGACACATAGATGTGATTGGATGGTTATGAGTAAATGTGTGAAGTGGCACAGTGAGGAAGCCATGTAAACGATAAGTGGAGGGTGTTTGTCAGAATGGAACAGGCTGCTAATAACTTGACCAATTTCACTAAAGGCAGTCTCCATGGGAACGGTGACAAAGCAATTAGCAGCAGGGTGTCTGATGCGCCAATGAGATGCATTAATTAATGGTGGTTAATTCACAGAAAATGCATAATTGGATTCCCTAGCAGGTCCTGTTCTCGCAGGGGACCAGTTTATTAATGGGTGTCATTCAGCCAGGTACTGCCCTGTAGTGGTGCTAGCCTTTAGACTGTTCCACACCAATGAAGGGGTGTCATGTTATTGGCTTGAAAAAGTGTCTAGAACATCAGTTTGGCCTTTGTTTATGTACTTTCATGGAATTAAATGTTTTTTGTTGTGTCCTGTGAGCTGGGTTGGGAGGGTTACTTTAAAAAAGTATTGTATGTCACAGATTACTGAGTACCTAATTAAAAGGATTCCTATATTAAAGTAATCTGGTTACTTTTCATTACTTTTGGATTACTTGTCCTTTTAAGGTCATATAGTCAAATAAAGACAAGAGAAAGAGGTTAAGGCCAAACAAAAGAAACTAAAGGGGAATGCAGTCACCAAAAGGACACTCAAGGTTTTTTTTAACACTTACACTGAGAGACACTCCATAAACCAGAACTCGACACAGGAACTAATACCGAAATTACCAGCTTACTCAGAGATATGCACATAGCAGCGTGAACTCAAGACTGAGCAGAAAGCAGTGTCTGAGCACCCCTTAAGTTGGGTGTCCACAGCTGTCACCGTTCAGGCCTAATTACCCCTTAGTGGGGCCTTGTCTCCCCTAGCGGCTGGAGGACATTACACAATATATGGAAATATATATTTATTAACATAATATTCATGAGCTGTGAACAAAAGGCCTTTATTAGTTCATATGGTTTCCTATTGGAGTGTCGTGTTAGGCCGTTGATGATCATAATTTACAAATGCCCTTCAGCTTTCAGGGGTCTCGGCAGCCCACAGAAAGCAACATGTCCTACAAGTTTAAAAAGACATCAATATTACATGGAAATTAAGAGGGAGCTGACTGTCTCATTGACATATAATGATAGACTACACACAGTAACATTTTGCACCCATCATTTGAAAAGTACTGAAAAAGGAAATCATACATGTGAAAATGAAATCAACTTTACTGCTTATGAAACTTTGCTTTCATGTTTTGTAACTGTTAGTTAAGGTTAGCTCACCTCAGCAATAAAATCTGCCAAGTTAACGTTCGCCAAACTTTGATTTACTCAAATTGTAGAATTTTATGGAGCAACAAATGAGAATAAAAGAGCTGACTTCCAGATCAGATCAGTTTATTGTCTGATTTAAAACACCTGATTCAAATATTTTCAGGAAAACACAGTTCTTAGTTCTGCCAAAAAAACAAAAACTTGCTAAAAATTCTACAGTTTAGCTGAATAAAACGTTGTAAACTGCTGCTTGTGAGGAGGGATTCTTCCGAAATCTCTCCTGGCAGAAGCACCATACTCCCCCCTCCTCTTTCCAAAATTAAAAACTCTTCAAATCTTCAATCCATGTGACGTGCACATAATTAAAACAGCAAATTTCAACAAAAGGCGAAAGTTTGTGTGTATGTGGCATGAACCTAATCCTGCTAGTAATCACCCTGTTTTTATAATGTACCCGCAATCTGATTACCATCTATTTTACTGTAACTGTAATGGAATACAGATCACTTTGTTTGTATCCTGATTACATTACTATGTTACATATGTTCCATTACTACTAAACCCTGCCTGTGAGACTTCTTTTATGCAGCTTCTTCGTTCTAGGCTACATGTGGATTTTTGAATAAAGAAAAATTTGATATCATTTGGGGACGGTGTCTTTCTAACTACTCCACCTTGAGCATTACGCCATGATAGGGAACTTAACAACTATGTTCATAGTTCATACCTTTGGCACAGGTCATTTTCAGCGAGTATCGAAAACTTCTTTTCTTCCTCTGCCCCTGCACTGCAAAAAAGACTAGCTAAAATACAAGGAGAATTTGAGGAGAAAATGACTTAATACTAGTGAAATGATCTGTCCACGCAGCAAAATAACTTTATTTGACAAGAAATCTGAAAAAATGTAGGCCAAGGAACAAGAATATAAGTCACTAATTTGAGTGGAAATTACTTGTGGAATGATTATGCGGTTACTTAAAACAAGTTGGCTCATCGTGACATAGGTAGGCCTAAACCCATATTTCACCAAAACTAGTCCTTAATCTCACAGCAGACATCTCAAAACAGGAAACTGATTTTACTCAAATCACAACCAAGACTCCAAGTGAAATTTCTGTCAACATTCATTGTTTGGTAGGTGAAGTATGTTGGGCCGTTGCCACTGAATAAAAATGTATTTTTTAAACAAATATGCCTTATGTGTGATTCTATCTTTAAATTGGTGGTATATTCTTAAATTGATCATAAATATATCTTTTATGCCTCAGTTAGTCAGGAAATCTGCTGGTAAAACCAGCTAGATTAGATAGAGTACCAAATTGTGTCATTCTCTTTTACTAAAAACCTTGTTTCAAGATTCAGTGACACAAACTCAAGTTCGGTTGCTTGATTTAAGAAACTAATGGATAATTAATTCCATATTTCCAGCTCAAAGATTTTAAATCTTGGCAAGTCCACAACAATTTATAGTGTGTGATTTGTGGCGTTCCACAAATCAAGTTCTATATTAGGGCCCATTCGCTTCTCACTGTACATGCTCCCATAAGGGCAAATAATTCTGAAATATAGTTAGTTTCAGTTAGTATTTGAGTGAGCACTTACAGTCATACCTCCTCACAATACTCAATTATAACTGATCCTTAATGACTCTCAACCATTGTTTTGAGGATATTAAGAGAGGGATGACTGTCAATTTTACTTCAATTAAATGAAGTCAAATCAGAAATGATTTTTTTGGTTCATCCCGCCTTATTAACTGAATCACCTATGATTTTGGTCAGTTATCCTCATGCGTCAAGATGTTTAGACAAAACAGTTCTGTTGTGAAAAGTATTTTTTTCCAGCTTAAACCTTTTTTTTCTTTCCATGACCTGGAGAAAATCATGCATGCATTCATTTCTTTTCACACTGACTACCATAATTCAAAATACACTAGGGTTAACCAGTCCTTATTGTACCACCTACAAGTAGAATCAGAATACTGCTGCCAGGCTCCAAGCTCATTTTTGGATTCAGTTTTTAGAGCTGTCATTTGTTTCTAAAGCTCTTAATGGATTGGCTCCCTCTTATATTGCTGATACACTCACATCCTCATCTACTCAAAAATCTCTTTTCAGTTGTTCGCAGGCTATGGTTGAAACTTAAGAGTGACCATGCTTTTGCCATCTCTGCCCCAAGACGGTAGAACAGTTTACCATCTATTACTAGTACTATTACCCCTACAAGACCCTTTTAGTTCTGTCTTTGAGTCTGGTCTTAAAACCTTCCTTACAAACTTTGAACAGGGTTGAGAGATGATAATATTGCCTTGATCTTAGAGTTGTGTTTGTCTTGCTGTCTTACTGCTGTCTTACTCACTTACTATAACTGTTGCTAGGTTGGATGAGCTTTACAGAACATTAGTAAAGATCCTATTCAACCAAATGATAAATTATAGCATGTGATTCAGTTTGTCAAAATAGGAAACATTATTTTTATGTTTATTTGTTATTTGTGCTATTCATTTGAAATGATACTTGTTTTGTGTCCATGTAAATGGTCACACTGTTTAGACACATCAGATGTAGGTTTTTCTGTCTTTCTGTTGTTGTTGTTCTTAACATGTTGGCAAATTCATTATTGTTCTTTCTATCATGATTATGACATTGTCTAGGTTGGCAGCGTAACAGTTTAAGCTAAAAATTGAACATTATGTACCAACTATGTGGGGTAGGTGTGGGGAGGAGGGGGAGGAGAGCAGGTCTAAATAAACATTTCAATTTAGTTCAATTTAGTTCAATGAATCATTATTTAAAAAACAGTTACGCTTCAGTTTCTCATTAGGCTAAAAGTGATAACAATGTTCTGCAAAGCTTTTCCCACCTGAAAACAGCTGCCATGAAAGACTGCATTTGTCAGAGGAGCACGAAGGTCAATTTCTTTAACTGTGACCAGTTGTTTTCCTCATATTTCGCCAGTATTGTTAAGACCATTGCACTCTGCATTAAAAAAATGGAGGCACTACCAAAAGGTATTCACTTGTAGATATGCCATTAGACAGCTTCTACATGGAGCACCTTTGAAAAGCCAGGAAACCATCATGTTTTGAGAGACAATGCTATTAGAGGAACAAGATCTTGGCAAAAAAAACAGCCTCTCCTGTCCCATTTTTCAGCTTCTCATGAGGGTATCTTTCCATTTTCTGAGCTTGCATAGTTCTGGTGAGACAACTTATATCAACCCAAAATGATCAAATACGTCAGCCTAATCAATGCATCATAGCATTGCAAGGACAGAACCTCTTGTCCAGACAGGATGTGAAATAGGTCTCTTTCCAACACTGTCCTTTTCTTTGAAGATGGTTGGCTTTGGAAGACTTTTTTTTGACATTTCACTTTCATCTTAGCTAATACCCCTCTAGTCACAGGAGCTGTTCTCAGCACCTCAGAAGGAGCGATGCGAAAAATGCTGCTCTGGCCAGCAAAGTGAAAAGTAAGTTCACTTTGCCATTTGGTATACGCTACATCTATAGACAGTTATACAACTGCTGATTACGTTGCTCATACAGATGTAGGATGAAGGCACCTTTCCGGCCCTTGCCGCTGGACGCCTACACAATGCAGGCAGACAGAATGAGGACATGTACATGCACAGCAGGGGTTAGGTTTAGATTAGTCTGTTTCAATAGGCTTCCTTCCTCTCCTGAAAGCCTGCAACAACTGTGTTTGATGTGATAAGACTGTCCCACATTGCTAAAATAAACACGTCTCAAGCAAATTACTCTTGAGGGAAGGTCCAGTTGGCAATTCAAACAGGAAGTTTCAATAACTCACAGTCTTGGTACTGTGGCATCAATCGTAACACATGTTTTATGTTAACGCTGCTGCTATAATGAGAAATGACAACATTCACCAGTCCCCACAGTATTGGATCTGCAGTCTTACAAATAAAGGTGCCAAAAATGTCTTTCAAATGATGCCACGGTGTTTCTCAACCCAGTATTTGGGGACCACCAGATGGCCCAACGTTTTGTGCTCATCTGGGAAAGAGCCTAAATGTGAAACAGTCTGGTGGGCCCCTAGGACTTTTTTTGGGAAACACTGCCATAGAAGAGCCACTTTGGATAATTCCTTTTAATAGATTGTTTTAATGGATGAGATGTGTGAGTGTAAAGAACCTTCTCTAAGGCCTTTCCCATTTCACCCCTTGGCCCTACCACTTAGCCCTCACCCCTCCATTTTGCCTAGGGGTTTGGGTGTCCCAATATTTGTTGAGATGGAAGGGTAGGGTGAAGTGTTTTTCAGAGGCTCACTCCAAACAGAGTGTTATGAGAAAAAAAGAAAAACGGCAAGATGGCTGCACCAGCGACCAAAGAAATCCACAAATATAAATATTTTCTCCATTTTTCAATTTTTCTGAAAAATTACGGTAACCACTGTATTATATTAGTTTAATGTTGTTTCAATGTATTGTGGTCCTTTTCTTCATTACAAGCATAATAAATTGCTAGTAGTATGCTGATGTCTTTTTAGCTAGCTAGCTAAATTTACCGTTCCACCTTAAATGGAGCAGCAGTTACATTCTGGCACCTCAGGCATCAGAACTGCTGTACAATTTAAGGTGGAACAAGAAAATTTGAACAGGAAGCTGGCGAATAGCTGGTTTGTGATATCATATCACCGAAGAATTAGGGGTGGGCGATAATAAATAACTGTCGCATCCCCACCCCTTTGAAGGAATATAATTCCCTAAATGTAACTAAAGCCCAGCAGTGAGGTTTCTGAACTTTACCCTCCTCTGCTGTCACTGCAGACTGACAAGGTCACCTACAGAGCACCGCTAGTAGCCTGTTAATGAAGTAATGCTGTTTTTATTTGAGGGTCCCATTTCATAGAGGAAGATTTCAACCACAACCCTTTGTGCCTCAGTTCCAAGGGGCAAGGTAACACTCGAAAACAAGGGCTAGGGGTAAAAATTAGAAATGGGATTAGGCCAAAGTTTGAAAAACCTCCATATAAAGTAAAGGTTCTTACCAATTAAAGTTTTTTCTTTGAATTATACATCCAAGCCAATAACTATGTAAGGAACCTTTACAGAGTGTGATGCTTCTTCAGTATGTGAGACAAACATACCTGTCATTTAAACAAGTGCCACTCCTATGAAGAATTCTTGGATGGACAGATGGAGAGAAACACCGTTCAAGTTTTTCAGATCTAAAGCAAGCTAAATTTTCTGTCAGTGGTGAAAGCCTAGCAGGTCTTGTACAGGTGTTAAGAGTCTCATTTCTCTGTATCTTTAAATAATTTTTTAACTCTAGTTTTGGAAACTCCTGTTTTTTCACTTATTTTCCATTCACCTTCCCCTTTTTATGGAAGTAATGTAAAGCCTAAAAATATTATTAATTAATATTATATTGTAGTCTTAGTCCAACTTTGCATTGTAACTTTTGGAAGCAAATGATGGTGAAGTTATTCTCTGTCCTTCTTCTCTAAACTTATTCAGAATCACCACCTAAAGTCAACTAAATATAAACAAACAACATACATCCATTGTTACTATTAAATGAAAACATAGTAATAATAACATTCCTTTCTGCCCTCAGGGGATGTTTGAATATTGGAAGCAATGAATATCAAACAAATAATATCCAGTAAAGCCATAATGGAAAGAAACAATTAGATCCTCAACTGACAGTGAACAGAGTCGATTTAAAAATATTCTGTTTGAAGGTCCTGTTGATACTCAATAATGACAGAACAAAAGTTTGGTTTTCAGTTACTTCAGATGGCGTCATTGCACTTGGCTGATCTCGAGAACAATTTCCAAGACCACCTCACCCCAAGACCGAGACAAGACCGAGTTCAAATATGTTGAGACTGTGATGATGTCAGATAGCAAAACACTTAGAATACTAAAAGGTAGAATACTTGTGTGGAGTGCCATTAAATACCATTTTCACAGATTGCCATGGATACAGTTTGTCCCTTACCAAGATGCTGGGGAGGAAACCACTATATTCTGGTAATCTGTGGCTTTGCTTCACTTTATTCAGAAACATTTCCTTTGAAGATGGCAAAAACACATCAGGTAGCGAATGCCTTTAAACAGTTAATCTCCAGAGTAGGCATCCCAAAGGAAGTACTGACTGACCAAGGCACAAACTTTACACCCAGGCAGATTAAAGTGGTTTTTGCACTACTAGGCATAAGCAGCATTTAGGACCATGCTGACCATGCCACTCCCAAACTGACAGCATGGCGGAATGTTTCAATAAACCTCTGAAAAGCATGTTATGCATATTTGTCGCAGAGACAGCAGACTGGGATACATGGCTCCCATGTCTTTTGTTCACATACAGAGACGTTCCACAAGCCTCCACAGAGTTTTCTGTATGGAGGGCAAAGTCCTGCTGGTTGTCCTAAAAGATGCCTGAGAAAGGAACGAGACTGGAGAAACACTGAATGTCCTGGTGTATGTTCTCAAGATGAGGGACATAATAAATCAGCTGATGTGCATGGCTCAAGAAAACATGAAAAATGCACAGAGCAACCAGAAGGAATGGTATGACAAGCCAGTGAAAGACTGTAAGCCAAAGACGCATGAGACAAGTTTGCTGGTGAAATGGCAGGGTCCTTATGAAGTTTGATGGAGAACTGGGCAGACACCATATGGACTGGTGCTGCCAGACAGGAAGAAAAAGTTGCAAAGTTTCTGCATTAACATGCTAAGGCCATTGCGTCATCAAACAGCAAAAAGCATCATAGTACAGCTCTGGATCCAGACCACTGACAATGAGGAGGAACCCAGAGAGCAGTACTCTCTGACAAGCAGAGGAGCTACAGCACCATTAGCCCTGTCACACCTCAACCCTAAACAGCGGAAAGAATTGAAGGAAAAAATACCAGCAAACCTCTTCAAGGAAGAACCAGGACAAATAAGCATCATGCAGCATAACATCAACCTGACAAAGGCAGAGCTCATCAGACAAACAAACTGCAGAGTGCCAGTATGGTTGATTCCTGATCTGAAGAGAGATGTGGAAGCAATGCTAGAGATGGGGGTGATAGAACCATCAATAGTGCAGCCCTGTGGTCCTCGTCCCTAAGAAGGACAGCGGTCTGCAATTCCATGTGGACTTCTCAAAATTAAACGCAGAATCAGCCTTCAACCCCTACCCGATGCCAAGAGCTGACAAGCTGGTTGAGAGGCTGGGGAAAGCAAAGTTTTAACAACACTCAACTTGTGCTGGCAGGTACTGCTGAGTCAGTCTGCCAAAGAACTGACAGCCTTTTGTGTACCGAGTGGACTGTACCATTTTTCTGTAATGCTTTTGGGATTACACAGAGCCATGGTAACATTCCAACAACTGACTGACGAGGTGTTTAAAGGCGCAGAAGATTTCACAGAAGCCTATATTGACAAATGGGTCATTTACAGTGTGACCTGGGAGGCACACATGCAGCATCTGGTGGTAGTCTTCCAGAGAATCATTGATGCAGGGTTGACAGTGAATCCAGCAAAATGCAGATTGGCTCTTACCAAGTCTCTTACCAGAGCTACATCTTGGGGAGTGGCGTAATAAGCCCACAAGTTGACAAGGTGGAGGCTGTTAGATCATGCCTGACACCTACGATCAAGAAGAGGGTGAGATGCTTTTTAGGTCTAGTTGGTTGGTACCACTGGTTCATACCAAACTTTTCCAGCAGTGCTGACAGACCTTACAAAACAGGATAGAAAGTTAAATGGATGGAAGAGAGCAAGGCAGTATTCCAAGCTTTAAAAGCATGCCTATGTTCAAAGCCAGTTCTGCACAGCCCTGTCTTTGAGAGACCATTTATGGTGTAAACGGATGCATCAGGAAAGGCACTGGGAGCAGTGTTGCTGCAAGGCAATGATGAAGACTTTTTGCCAGTGATGTACATCAGCAGAAAACTTTCCCAAGAGAAATGAAATATTCTACAGTGGAGAAGTAGGCCCTTGCATTAAAGTGGGCCTTGGACTCTCTGAAATGTTACCTGGTTGGATCTGACTTTGTCCTGCAAACTGACCACAGAGCATTACAGTGGATGATGAGGATGAAGGACAGTAATGCCAGGATCACTCACTGGTTGTCTGGCTCGGACAGAACTCAGATGCTCACAGACCAGACTGAAGTAAAACGACTTTATTAGCAAAAAGGGGAGTCCAAAATCAAGGTTAAACAGTCCAAGATCAACAGCCAGATTGAGAAAACAGTAACCATACGGACAATCCAAAAAACCCATGAACCAAAACATAAAATCCAAACCAGAAATACAAACAATATACAAAGGGCTAAGCCAAAGCAAGGTCAAAAATAAGCAAAGCAAAGGTCATACACGGACAGACAAACATACTGGAAGGCTCTGTGAGACAAAGACAATATGCAATGAACTAATAAATTGAGGGGGTTTAAGAAGAGTGTCAAACAGGTGACCTGAATCAATAATCAGGTGATAGGGAGCAGTGGGGAGTCACATGAGGTCTGGGGTCATGTGATCTGGTGGGGCATTCTGAGAAATGGAGACTGGAGGCTGATATGTGATGACAGCAGGGCTGGAGGGAAGCATGACACTGGTATTTATTGCTGAACTGTTTTTAGTGCCCACACCCCAAAGACTCTAAAGAGATATTGATTATGTATAAGAAAAACAAATGTATTCTAAAGATAGAGATAGGAATGGTATTGGGCGCAACCTTATCTAGGTACTATCAGGGACCCTGGGAGGTTGGAAACACAGCAAAAGTGAGCCTATAGAGAGAAAGGGAATAAGATTAAAGGTAGCTGAATAATACTTACCAGTGAAAGTAAGAACAGTAAATGGCCATGTACAGAACTGTGACGTTGATTTTACTGTAAAATGTTTAATTCGGGTAATCTCTATACATAAGTGTCTTTACATTAGTTTAGTCCAGGCCCAGTTAAGGGTGGGACTAATGATTTAAAAGCATTGTAATGGAGTGCAGAAGGGGGATCAGCTGAGTTATCTAAGAAGGCCAAATTGTGTATTGTGTCTGTGTGGCTTCGCAGCCCTAAACCTGATGAGACGAAAGCTGAAGCAAAGCTTTGTTGTAAAGGAGCGCTGATGTCTGCACAGCAAACCCATCTCTTCACCTCTCACAGAGATGAGACGATGACTGTTAATTTTCGGTCTCAAATCCAGTCTGAGACTCGAGTCCAGACCAGAACTAAGTACTATAATATTACCTTTCAAACCATGAACCTCACGTGCATAGTGCAGTTGGTAGGCAGTCCTATGTTCAGGTTATGTGATTAGCTACAGCCCTATTAAACTGAACGTTAATTCCAGACTCTTTGTGAGTGCATGCTGGTACATTTGGCCTTCTATCCCCATAGAAATAGCAGAAATTTTCACTCTATTACAGTTTAAAGGAAAGTTTAGCCTTTAGGCAGAAACTCTAGGAGGTAGAATGATGCAAGCTGTACCCATTCACTACCAGCAAAGAAAAACTGTTAATATTTTCTGTCATGAAATCAAAGATGATACATTTACCTTCTTTCGACCCAAGAGGACGATCCTACTCAGCCTCACCCACACACGGGTCGAGGCATATCATGTCAGATCCAAAGCTAAAAAGTTAGCAGGAAAAAGAGATGAAAGGAAGGATGAAATGAAAGGAGTGATGACAGATTACACTGGGTTATCGGTATAAAATGAGGGAAAGAATTTTTGCACAGCTTACAGTAAAGTTGGTGGATTAGCTTCAAAGAGAGGAGAATGAACTCAGATATGCTTGCAAAGAAGCTAGGTTAGCATTAGGTAAGCATTAATGAGGGACGGGAACACACAAGACTGCTGTGTTCAGTTGATCCTACCAATTATCAAAAATTGAGAATAGAAGCTGTTTCTGATGTAACGTTATTACCTTAGTCACCATGGCTTACTGTCTGCCCATGCTGGTCTCTGTGACTCAGCAGAGGTCCAGAGTGGCTAATTACTTATGCTAACTGGGGACACCCTGCTGTGCTTAAGGAAATATTCTCAGCATCTGCCTTTGCAAATTGTGTATTTTAGTTGATGCATAGTTCAATAACCTAGAATCAAACGTTGTTTACTTAGACCTCAATCATTATGAAAACCATGGTTATTTAGATCATTATATCTGCTATGATGTGAATTTTGGAGAACAGTGTAGGATTCATGTGTTTACATCACCAGAAAGCTTCATCTTTCAGTGCCGTGTTGGGGTAAGGGTGAGCAGGGGCTTCATTTGGAGAAACAACAACACACAAAATGAGCCAACCAGGGAAAATGAAACAGTAAATATTAGCTGGGTGAAACAGAATAAGAATAAAGTCAAAGTATAAACAAAAGAAACAAAAACATGCAAGAACAAGGTTATAGGAGGACATCTCTGTCAGCTTGGAAAGTTGGAAAAGCTGGAAAAGTTGTAAAATAATCGCATTACCCAATTATAAACCAGTTGTCTGCATTTGAATGGTAATTACTGGGGCAACTGGGGGAGGGATAGACTAATGACATAGCTTAATGCAAAAAAATAAAATAGTTTATTGTTGGTTGTTAACTGATAGTACCTGCCTGTTCACTATAGGTAGGCTTAATGTTGTAATCATTTACGCGTTATGATACAGAAACTGAAGTTTTATGGTCAATATTAACTTCATATACCACATTGTTTGCCTCCCCTGTCCACTGAATCCATGTAGCATTTAGAAATGTGCTCACTGGTGATACATCACAACTGAATTCTGGTAAAATGGAACTTGTATGAGTTTACCAGTAGTATTTACCACTTCGTTCATCTGAGTCATCCTTTCAAGTGCAGCCACCATGTCATAAACTTGAGTTTATGGGGGGGGTAAAGCCCCTGCCCTTTTGCACCTTAGACCAGACAAGTGTCCTCTTGGCGTGTATAATGGTAGTGTTTTATGTAGTCATTAACATGGTTAAAGATTTGCTACAAAGAATCTCAACTCAGCCTCTCAGTCTTACCCTAAAAATAGAGTTATGGGTCAGTTTGGGAGTTTCATTGTCCTTGAGTGCCCCTTTGGTGCAGTACCAACCAAACAGATTTCAAACACAGTGCTGAAAATCCCTCCAGTACAACACTTAGAATTTCTTTAAGAAATCATCACATTCTGTAATGCAGGCATTATGAATGACAGTCAAACCTCTAACACACATTTTCATGTCCAACTCCATTTATAGATCACTACTTAAATGTGCATGTTCTCAATCAATCACTTGAAGAACAAATCTGACGTAAACACGTCATTTAAAGTGAAGTGCTCAGTTCTAGAGAAACTTACTGTGTCAGAATTGTTCACAGTGGTGGTAAAAGGAACCAGACATATCAAAGTTTTTACATTAAATGGTTATGAATATTTCAGTCTAAAGCATATTTTTTTATAAATCTTTTATGGCATAGAGGTATATGCAGGGTATATATAGATATATAAGATAATCCCCAAACCTATTTTTTCATATTTACCACTATTTTTCTCTCATCAACATTAAAAACATTTAGAAACTCAAAAGACACGTGTAGCTTCAGTGGTCATTTTGATTAGGCCATGTTTATGGACAGCTTCAGTATAGATTCTCTACAATTAACCATTTTTATATCGACAGAACATTTTTACACTTACACTTTCACACGCATGTTAGGGTAGTAGTGTTAATATTTTGTTTGCTGTGGGGAAAAAAACTCAACATTTAACACTTTGCTTCCCTCTGAAACATGCTCTGATGAAAGTAGTCATAATAACCTGTCTATTAAATTTAATTTAATTTATGTTCAGGTTGCCCTTTTCACCCCCTGATTTGGATGCAATGTATAATATGTAGTACAATTTGAGCCCATCCAGCTAAAAACATATATTAACCATTCGACTTTTATATTTTTTTGGATTATAAGTTATTTTGTTGTCTATTCTGTGCAGGCTTTTACATCAAAAAGTCAAACTATGCTTTATTTTGTGTTGAGTGACCCCCTTATTTTAAACACAGTGAATCAAACAATGCCATACTATGATTACATGATATTTGCAAATGTCACATGTACTGTTTTTCATTGCACAGGCTCATTTGTTTTCATCCTCTACTTTTTCTTCTGCTTCTTCTTTTGTTACTGCTGTTCCCTTTTCAAGCATTATTAATGTGTCATTAAATTATACATCTTTTTACAGAGCTTTCCAGCTACAGCGCTTTCATATTAGAGCCACCTGACTTTGTATAAAAGTTTCATCCAATTGCTGCTTGGATTGCGTCACCTCCTCCAGCATCCTGTTTTCAGCCTTTCTCTGGCTACTTAGTTTCACACTGCTCCAAGGTCTTATGTTTGCAAAGCCAGAACCGGCAAACTTGCTAAAGCTTCAGGCAGGTCCACAGTTGACTCATGTTTTGTTTTTTAATACTGGACATTCAGTCTTTGACATTCTGTTTTTCAGACCTCACTTTCTTCCCCTTCCAAAAATGTACTTTTACCTTTTTCCAGCTCTTGTATGGCTCTTGCTTGAGAGGGCCAGTTTATAGCCACAGAGCTTGCTGTACAACTAGGGGAAATTTGATGTTGTGGCCATGCTGCCATAGGAGCACAAGAGGTGTGGCCATGCAGAGTGGCCGTGCACACAGGCTCTCAAGAGTCAAGTTGTTAGTTTAATGACGTGTACATGTGTTATTTGTGCTATTCTGTACTGGGCTGTGGAGTAGTTGGTGCAGTGTTAGTGCTTACCATCAGGAAGTACATGGCTAGAAGTGACCAGCCTGCTATCTTGCCCGTTTCGGCAGTGTTGAGCGGTGGTTCTCCCGTGAAGCCTGTTCAATAAAAGAGGATTTACCTTCAAAGCACAGTGTTTCCTATGTCTTATTCTACACCAAATGTGTCAAACACAAGGCCCGTGACACAGTCCTATTCGGCCCGCGAAATTCTTTTAATTATCTATTCTTATTAGCCAGTTTCACCCTCAGATGCAATACAGTCCCCAAAATGCACTGCAACAAAGTGTGTGTTCCGACCCCCTTCCCCAAACAACAATCTATGGGCCAGCAGTTACACAAAACGAAAAGATGCCTGGTGTCTAGTTCAAATAGACATTTTTAAAAGAAAATACCTAAAACAATTTATTTTTATTTAGAATTATTTGTGAATAAGTATTCAATGCCTATTTTGCTGTTGCAGTTTTAGCATATTTTGAATAAACAATGGCCCATTAAGGTCATGGCAAAATGTTACGCAAAAAATGAAATAAAAACAGCTTTTTAATATGGCTCTTTTAGTGGTTAAGCTTGACACCCCTGTTCTACGCTGATGCAAGATAGCTTAATAACAGTGCCAAATAGTTCAATAGTTGGGATGTAAACAAAGTCACTCGCGGTTTGGTGTGAAACAGTGCACTGTAGAGGACTCTTTACAGTTGTAGTGAAGCTTACTGATTTCTTTACAGTGATGATGATAGAAATAAGAGGTTACAGTCTACAGTGCAAATACAGCCTTTTAAAAGTGAATCTACATGTGAGTTTTTATGTGTAGCGCTGACGGTGAATAGTGTTACTGCTGATATACCTTGCATGAGTTGCATGAATTTATGCGAAACAGTGTTTTCAAACTTACACATAAAACAAGGCATCATGCAGTGTTTCAGGATACAGCCTCAGAGAGCGGAGTTCAAACCCACGTTAGGAAAGTAGTGTAAATATTTTAATGTTTTGATTGCTGCTGTGGGGGCTACACGGTAACACAGTGGGTAGCGCTGTCACCTCACAGCAAGAAGGGCCTGGGTTCAGTTCCCCAGCCAGGCGACCAGGGTCCTTTCTGTGTGGAGTTGGCATGTTCTCCCTGTGTCTGCATGGGTTTCTGCCCATAGTCCAAAGACATGCAGTCAGGCTAATTGGACACACTAAATTGCCCCGAGGTGTGTGTGAATGTATATCTGAATGTAGATGTCTGGTGACCTGTCCAGGGTGTATCCTGCCTTCTGCCCAGTGACTGCTGGGATAGGCTCCAGCACCCACCGTGACCCAGAATGATAAGTGGTTTAGAAAATGTATGCGGTTGCTGTGGGGGAAACAAAGCTCTTTTAACACTTTGCTTCCCTCCAAAATTTGACCACAGTGTCACTCCTGATGAAAGTGGTTAAAATATCCTGTCAATGAAATTAAGTTTAATCTACATTCAGATTGCCCTTTTCCCCCTGATGTTTGCAAGGCCAGAATCTTCAGGCAGCTCTTTCTCTTGTGTGGCTGAAAAAAAATTGTACATATTCATAACAATTTCATGTAACAGCTTTCTGTGAGGGAGCTTTTAGAGGCATTAAACTTTTCAGATGTCTGGTTCCCATCACCACCGCTGTGAACAATCCTGTCTCTGTAAGTTTCTCTAGAATGGAGGATTTCATATCAGACCACTCTGAATGATTTTCTTTACATCTTCATGATTTCATTATTCACATTAAAGTTAAAGGAAGATTCAACTTCCTAGTAACACTCTTTGTAGTGGTCCTTTGTAGATGATTGTTGATTATTAATAAACGCTATCAATAACACATCAACATATCAGAAGACGGAATACATTGAAGTAAGTGTCTTGTAGATGTACTGTTGATGCATTACTTACAATAAGTAAACTGTTACTTCCATTTCGCAAAACCTACCCTTACCCAACCTTACCCAAAACCTAACCCTAACCCTGGCCCTAATCCTAACCCTAACCTTAACCTCAAGCCAAAACCTAATCCTAACACTTATATGTTTTTGACATGTTACTGACACTTAAAATAAAGTGTAACCCATTACATGCTAAATGCCTAACAAATCTAAACAATCGGATATGATAATACGAACAGAGAGGACAACAATCCCTTCACTATGTCTGTATTTTAACCACAACTGTAGTTAGAAAAATTCTCTGCGTTTCCTATATGCAGCCTTGTTTCTTTCTCATTTGTGATTCCTTCTTGATGGGATCACGAAAGAAAAATTAGTTCAACAGAGAATCCTGTGTACTTCTACGCCTTGCACACCAGTGACCCAAATCTATAATGTTCCAGAGCTTTATCTGAAGGCCTAATGAAAGAGCAATGCGCTGCTGAATTTATGCCAAGACATACAACAGTGATAGCTTATCTCTTTGTTACTTAATGTTGTTTTTCTAGAAAATAGCTTGGAACCAAAACAGTTAAAATGCTATCAGTCTAGCAATGAAATATAAAATCCTGGCAAGGCAAAGTGATGCGCCTGTAGGCCTTGTGCATGTGCTTATTTACTCTTTCTACACAGCGCAGGCTAAATTTGCATACCACCTGAGAAGAAACGAGTGCTAGAGAATATTGAACTGTTCTGCATTGTTCTGCGTGAATTGTACATTCCACTGCATATTCAAAAATTCATTTTTGCCAGTCAAATGCCATAAGTAGAACACCATTAAAAATGCAGGGAATCACAATGAACCATGGAGACCCTGATGACCTCTTGAGTGGAATTCTAAATCTTCTTTTTTTTTCAGTTTTGAGAAAGCATGAATACACATCTCATCTTCATGACCGCAAAGAATGTTTAACATAATAAGATACAAAGCTTCATTGTTATTCACAGAATGTCACTGAAGGTCCTCTGTGAATGTGTACAGATCTGATTAAAAATTTGCCTTCTTTTCATGCAGAGATAATGTCACCTCAGAACAACTTTTGAGGGACAAAATCTGCATTCAAATGAACCCAAACGCAGCACATTGCTTACTTTTGCACTTTTGCAAATACATCAAGCAAATTACAGCTCTTAAAACAAGTATTATAAATATAGTATATATTATAAATATAGTATATATAGTCCCCTGTACAATTATTGGTGAATTAATTTAATCTCGCACTGAAAAATAATTATTTGTAACAAACCATAGCAACATTTAATACTTTGAACACTCTCCCTTTGCCAATAAAACAGCATTTAGTCTTCTCCTATAACATCTTATACGGTTGGAGAATACAGAGCAGGGAATTTGAGACCATTCTTCTTTACAGAATCTCTCCAGATCATCCAGTGTCATGTGTCACCTCTTGTGCACTCTCCTCCTTAGCTCACTCCACAGGTTTTCTATGGGGTTTAGATCAGGGGACTGAGGTGGTTGTTGCAGAAGATTGATTCTGTTTTCAGTAAACCATTTTTGTGTTGATCTGGCCATATGTTTTGGATCTTTATCCTGCTGGAAGATCCAATGACAACCCATTTTTAGCTTCTTGACAGAGGCAGACAGACTTTGATTTAAAATGTCCCAGTATTTCATGTCCATGATGCCATGTACCCTAATGAAGTTTCCAAGGTCTTTACACAGCATCACAGACCCTCCACCACACTTAACAGTGAGCATCAGGTTCTTTTCTGTGTAGTCATCCTTTTTATGCCAAACTTATCCTGAGTGTTACTCTGTATGCCCTGTACATATTGTGGTATTGACAATAAAGCTGACTTGACTTGACTTAATATATAATAATTATTTCTTGAGTAAATTTCTCAGTATAAATTTGCTTCAATTAAAGGTTGGATTTCTCAATTTTGTTCAGTGTGAGATTAAACTAATTCAGCAACGTGACACACGCACACGCACACACACACACACACACACATGCACTTGACTTTAAACTAAAATCCTTTTGCTTTGAGTGACCCTATACCTGAACTGTTTATTTTGTGAAAATAAATCATCAAACAGTTCATTCTGTCAATTACAAAACAATCATAATACTACCAATACTTTACCAAATGTTTCAGTAATGACTGCTTTGGTACAGACATTTTTGGCCAACTTTGAGCAGAACTCAAAAACATTAGCCAATAACTAGACTAGTAAACACAGCTTTGAACAGTTGTACATAAAATCAGTATTTTTATAAAAACACAAAAAGTTACTTAACTGCAAAAATGTGTTTCAGTAGTGACAGGTCTTAATGTTACACACTAAGTTTCAGAATTTTGGACACTTTTACTTCAAAACAATGAGATCTAACTGCTCATCATGTGGCCATGACGGTCAGGGATGCAGTCTCACTTCCTGCACTGAAATGCAGGGCTGTGGCTAAAATAAGACTCCGCCCACAGACAAAAACTCTGTGCTTCAGTAATGAAAATGAAAATGTGGGACAGCATTTTTCTGGATAGCAATTAAACTCGTGATAAATTAAATCTTTCAACTTCAACAGAAATCAATTAAAAAATTAACAAATATAACAGAATATAACAGAAAATATTAAGCATTATTTTCACAAGTTGAAATTTAGGGTTTAGGGTTTGGGACAGACACCTTCCAGTAGAAAGTGATTGATAAATGATGATTCTGTATATTTAGCTTATTGCTATCTCAATTATTACCTTCGGTTTAAATAGATCTTTATATTATCCTTTAATTATCTGTAAATATTTAATTTGGTATTTATATAGTGTATTCATAATGCTGGTATATATATAGTGTATACATAATGCTATCTAGTGTATAGGCTATAGGGCTATAAGGTTACCCACTGTGCTAGCTACCTTCTAAAGGAATAGGGGCTAGTAATTCTATTGGAATTCCTGTGTTTTTTATAATTACATGGACATGACTTAGTATGTTATTAACATTATGGAAGGTGACACTTTCTTAGAGAGATTATTGCTTATTGGTGGGATTTCTTGCACTGGGGTTCTTGTATCTGTTGTTTCTGTGACAGGTTGGACTTACTAGGTGAAGTCTTCACTGGAGGTTAGTACTACACTAGAATGAGTGCCGAAAAGTGATGAAGCTTGTGCAGCCAAACCGACCAATTCTCTATTCCTGGGTCAATGCCGAGTCTTGCTAAACAGGTCTTAAAAATTGGCTATATAATGCAGCATTATTTTACATGCTGAACAAGAGGGCACTTGTACAGTCTGAAAGCAAAAGGGCAACAGCTCAAGCCCTTCCTGGGGTCTATCTGTGCATGTGCTTGACTCGAGTGTATGTAAGTCCATCAGGTAATACAACCCCATTTCCAAAAAAGTTTGGGACGCTGTGCAAAATGTAAATAAAAACATAATGCAATGATGTGCGAAATCATTTAAACCCTACACTTCATTGAAAATAGTAAAAGACAACATATCAAATGTTGAAACTGAGAATGTTTTGAAACTATATTGTTGAAAAATATATGCCCATTTTGAATTTGATGCCAACAACGCGTTCCAAAAAAGTTGGGACGGGGGCAACAAACGGCTGGTAAAGTTGTGTAATGCTAAAAAAAACACCTGGTGATTAACTGGCAACAGGTCAGTACCATGATTGGGTATAAAAAAGCATCTCAGGGAGGCTGAGTCTTTCAGAAGTAAAGATGAGGAGGGGTTCACCACTCTGTGAAAGACTGCACAGGAAAACAGTGCAACAATTCAAGGATAACCTTTCTTAATGTACAATAGCAAAGAATTTGAGTATTTGATCATCTAGAGTACATAATAACATTAAAAGATTCAGAGAATCTGGAGAAATCTCTGTATGCAAGGGACAAGGCCAAAAACCAGTACATGCTGGCCATGATCTTTGGGCCCTCAGGCAGCACAGACATGATTCTGTAGTGGAAATCATTGTGCACATCTGTGAAGGCAAATAAACATGCCCCCGTCCCAACTTTTTTGGAACATGTTGTTGGCATCAAATTCAAAATGGGCTTAAATTTTTCAAAAAACAATAAAATTTCTTTGTTTCAACATTTGATATGTTGTCTTTGTACTATTTTCAATTAAACGATTTGCACATCATTGTATTTTGTTTTTATTTACATTTTGCACAGCGTCCCAACTTTTTTGGAAATGAGGTTGTATAAACATTGCAGACTGAATTCAGATGTTTGTAAATAAAATGTTTTGTGATGCACAGGATGTCCAAAACCTCTTTAGTTTGGGGCTGTAATGTTATTTGCAAATTTTTTGTGAAACCCTGAGTATATCTGTGTAGGTTTCCTCTGTCTCAAATGTCGTGTTATCATATCTTTTGTTAACATTTGCACTACAATACTTTTGTAGCACCAGTGCTACCTGCTCAAAAACAGTACATGCAGCCTGCTTTGAGCGTACGTTTACATTGATTGTACTTCGGCAGACATGTATAGACAAATCTAAAGAAACGAGGACACCTGAGTCAGGGGCAGATGGGAAATTCAGTTAATTGTCTGTTTACAGTTTTCCATCAGCTGGATCATTTCTTTGAATCACCTGATCTGTAAACATCTCTGTCTAATGAGTCTGAACAGTCTCTGCTAATCTACTGTACTCCTGATAATGACAGTTCAAATGCGCTTCAAAAATTAAATCAGATATGCGACACTGTCAACAATGCCATTCCATATTTACAGGAAATCCATGCAAAACTGGCAGACAGCCTCTTTTCTCCCTATGAGACAGTAGAAGACGTCAGTAGTGTAGAGAGCGCAGGAGATACACAGAGATTATATCAACAAGAGATAAGTGTCAGCGTTGCGGTGTCCACTGAAAGAGCAGGATGTGGCCATGTGGAGAGAAACAAAAGGTAAGAAAGCCACAGGCAGAACACACTGAGCATGGACAGATGAAAGAAATAAGAAAAAAGCATGCTGTAGAGAAAAGAGATTGGAGGACGGAGGGAGGAGTGAGGGAAGAGCTGCCGGGGTCGCATGCCGACAGGGCAGAAAATGAGAAAGAGAGAGATGTGGGGAAAGCCATTGGGTGAGAGAGGGAAAGAGGGGGGATAAACAACAGAAGACAAACAGGTAATAGTAAATAAAATGGCTTACTGGAGAGCGAATGAGTGAGTGACCCTGATGTGGGGAATAAGGACAAAAAGAGAGAGAGAGAGAGAGAGAGAGAGTGAGAGAGAGAGAGAGAGTGAAAGAGAGAGCATGAAACAGTTTCATATAAAACAAGAGTGTGAGGGAAAAACTGAAAAATAAGAGATGGAGAAAGAAAGAAAGAAAGAAAGAAAGAAAGAAAAAGAAAGAAAGAAGAGATGAGATAGCAAAAGAGAGGAGAGAGCGAAAGAAAAACAGCAGGAAAACGACAAGTGAGAGAAAGAGAGACAGAAAACTAAGGAGAGAAAACTAGGGAGAAAGAAATAGAGAGAGAGAGGAAAAGTAAATGTAAGTAAGAGCAATTATTGCATTAACCTACCCAAACTCCGCCCACGTTTGTAGCAACTGTTCCTAGGGTTGTACAAGCTTTACAGAACATTCACAAAATCCCATTCAACCAAATGGGACATTTGTAGCTCATTATTCAGATTCATTAAATGACAATGAGTTTTAATTTAGAATTCTACGCTACTGAGCTGGACTGTGTTGTTGTAGCTAATTGAAAGTAGCGAGGTTGGAAACAACGACAAATGTGCCATCATGCTAATGTTCAGGCCCGTGCACAGACATTTGTAGGCGTAGAGGCTCAAGGGAGAAAAAGGACGACATAAACATGAATAAAACTTTACTTATTTTATAGTATATTGTATTCACTCTTATCAAGAGACACAATTTAATCATGTTTCAGATAAAACCAAACATATTGTTAAGAGGTTCTATTAAACCAAAAGTACTACACTACAATCTATGCGTGGACTTGGCATTATTAACTACACAATTTAATTGCTGCATAGCATTTAGTTATAACTAGATTAAAGAGGTTCACAGAGTCTCATGAGTCCCTGTTTTTTACAATAATGAAAATTAAAATTAATAACACTAATAACAATTTAATAATTAATAAAACTGTCCAGTTTTACATGAGCCTGTGCCCACTGCAGCCTCAGCTTCCTGTTCTTGGCTGACAAGTGGAACCCAACATGTTCTTTTGCTGTTGTAGCCCATCCACCTCAAGGGATGGTTTTCTGCTCACCATAACTGTACAGAGTGCTTACCTGAATTACCACAGGCTTTCTGTCAGCTCAAACCAGTCTGGCCATTCTCCATTAACCTCTTTCTCTGAAGGTTGATGTGAACATTACTGCATGCATGGTTTAATGTACAGCACTGCTGCCACATAATTGGCTGATTAGATAATTGCATGAATAATTAGGTATACAGGTGTTTCTAATAAAGTTCTTGGTGAGTGAATATGATCCAGATATGACCCAGAAGCTCTACTCCTGGGGAGAGGCTGAGCTAAGCCTCACTGACACGGATACTGAAGCAAGTTTAAGGCATGATAAAATACAGTTATTCTATGCACCAACCAAGAGGGCCCCTGTATAGTATGAGGCCAAACAGGTAGGGCCTCAAAAACGCTGTGGGGTCTATCTGTTCATGCACTTGCTGACATTGGTTTGATTACACAACAACAACAAAAAATGTTCTGTCCTAACAGTGTTACATTTCACACACATACAAAATAAATATCAGTGGTTAGAGAAATCACAATTTAAAATTGAGTATTTAGATGAAAAATGAGCTACAATTTCAATAGAAAGTTGGTGTAAAGGAGGGTGGAGAAGTCTGTGGGAAAAAAATGAAAACAACTCATGAGAAAAACCATTTGAAAAATGCTGTCGGGCATAAATGTGTCGTGTGTCCAAAGCAGCGTCTCACTTTCCAGAAATAAATGCAATCAAGATGGACCAGAAGGCTGGAAAAAAAGAGGGAAAAGGACAGAAATATTTGAAAAGGGCTAACAAAACTGGGGTGTGTAGATAAGAAAATCCAGCAAAGCGTGAGTGTGATAGCAGGAGGGTTTAACAGAATGAAAAGAATGTAGAAGATTAGAACAGCAGCCTGCTTTCTAATGCTGTGCCGATGCAGCCAGAGCAGCAAGCAATAACAGAGGCATGGCCAGATATTTGCTGTTATTTACACAACTGTTCAGAAAATGCAGAGTGTGTGTATGTGTGTGTTGTGTGTGTGTGTGTGTGTTGAAGAGAAAAGAAAGGCCCGAGAGAGAGAAACATGGAGGAAAAAAGCAGAGAAAAAAAAATCAAAGCAAAAAAAAAAAGAACGAGAAAGAAAAACAGGGATGAAAATAAATAATAATGTTAGGGAAAACATTGGAGAGAAAGAGAGAGGGAGAAAGTCACCCTTAGAGAAGCAAATGAAATCCTAAATATCATGCATAAAGAGACGTGTGCAAGTAAGTCTAAGTTTGAGTGTGTAAAGTATGTACAGTACAATCCCCAAAATTGGCACTCCTGGTAAGCGTGAACAAAATAGGCTGTAAAAAACATTCTTCATCATATATTTATATAATTTTGTGCAAATCAGGAAATGGCTGCAAGAAAATAGCTAAACAGTTAAGAATGCTCATTTCCTCTATCAGGGCAATAATTTGGAAATTTAAAGCTGAAGTTGTTAAAAACCTGCTGGGAAGACAACATATGTTGACACCACATACAGTGAGGAGGATGGTTTGAGTGGCCAAAGAGTCTCCAAAGATCACAACTAGAGAACCGCAGACATTAGTTTTAGGTCTGGGTCATGGGGTCAGAACAACTCCCAAAGTACAATCAAATGCCACCTACATGAAACTGTTTAGTAGGGTTGCCAGACAAAAGCCTCAGATATTCCTGGAACTTTTTAGTGGGACTGTGTTCTATGGTCAGATGAGACCAAAATAAAGCTTCTCATCAACAAACATCAGAAGTAGGTTTGGGGTAGACACAAAGATAGCCATGCAGTACCTCACCCCCACTGTGAAGTAAGGTGGTGGATCTGTGATATTGTGAGGCTGTTTTTCTTCCAAAGGCCCTGGACAACTTGTTCAGATACATTCTGTCATAGACTCCATCAACTACCACACACACTCATTTTCTAAGCCGCTGATCCTTCTGGGTCAAGGGGGGGGGGTACTGGAGCCTATCCCAGCAGTCATTGGACAGAAGGCAGGAAACACCCTGGACGGGTCACCAGTCCATTGCAGAGCAACTACCAGCAGATATTAAATCAAAACCTGACTCAGCCAAGAAGCTTAAACTGGGCCACAGTTTAGATCTTTCAACAGGACAACAATCCAAAGCATTCCTCAAAATCCACACAAAAATGGTTCACTGACCACAGAATCAAGGTTCTCCCATGACAACTCCAGCCCCCTGACCTAAATCCCATAGAAAACCCATAGGATGAGCTAAAGAGGAGAGTCCACAAGCATGGACCTCGGAATCTGAAGGATCTGGAAAGATTCTGTGTAGAAGAAAGGTTTAAGGTCAAGTCTAAAAAGGATTATAGGAGAAGACTCAGCTGTTATCTTTGCAAAGAGAGGCTGCACAAAGTATTAAATGTAGGTATGCCAACAACTGTGAAAAAAAAGCTGTGCAAAAGCAGAGCAGAACATTTGCAGAAATCCGGGTCCAGGCCCTTGCTGAGCAAGGCAAGAGCAACAGTGGCAAGAAAAAAATTCCCTATGAGGAAGCAACCTTGAGAGTAACCAGGTCGTACTTTTAGTACCTGTACTAAAGGCACCCTAGGCCCTATGAGATCCTCCTCCAAGTCCGTACATTGGTGACATCAACACTGTGTGTATTTATAGGGCAAGAGACCTCAAGGATGTTAGGTTTAAAAGTGTGCATTTGCGACTATATTGTGCAACAAACAGGCTATGCAAGTACTGGACCCAGCGAACTGATTTTAGCAACAATATTCTTTTTTTTTTAATTAGCTAATTTACAGTGCTTCAATTGGAGCTCAATAACATGTTAAATAAATAAACAAATTCATTTTAACTCACATCTGAATGTTTTCTCTACCATGTTGGTCAGGTAGCTATGAACAAACCCTATCCACTTTGATTAGTCCTAGCCTGTATTGCAAGGAATTTTGGGTAAGAGGCTACTGCTGAGTCCACATTGATGCTGTTCTTGCCCCTTACCATACATACATAAGGCGCTAATGAGGGTCCCTTTTAATGCTAGAAAGAGATGTAACACCCTTAGGAGGTGGTCACCAACCCTCCTCCTAGAGGAAATACCTTCCTGCAGGTTTTGCCTCCAACTCAATTTTGGCATACCTAATTCAGCTAATCAAGAGCGTCTGAAGGCAATAATTAGATGTATCCGAAGGGGTTGATTAGGGTTGGAGCTAAAGTCTGCAGGAAGGGAGATCTCCAGGAGCAGTGTTGGTGACCATTGCCTTAAGGCCTAGCAGTCCTTGCGGGCACAGATAAATGAGGACTGCAAGCAAACCAGTTGGGATAGGGTTTAATTAATGCCTCCTCAATTCCCGTCTACTACATCCTCAAGCCTGTGACCCAGAAATCCACCATCTTTGTAGATGTATCAGTTTTTTCAAATGTGCTCAGAGGAATTGAGGACAGAGGAGGCTTCCAGAGCAAGAATACACAGCTGCATCCTCTTTATTGTAGCGAGTGACAAAGGCCTATAGTACAAATTCTCCACCTTTAACCTGTGTGGACCTTAGGCAATTAGAGTAGGATGGTACTGCCAAAGAACGACAAAAATCAATAAGATGGACTTCAGTGAAACATGCCTACGTGAAAAGACATGATCTTGTGAAATCTTGTGAAGGCTCAAACATCAGCATTTAAGCATGTGATATACACATGCATATGCAGCAATGAGTGCGTTTACATGCACTAAAAATCTGATCATAATCAGATTTTTGCAGTTATCTGATTATTCGAATGGTGATGTAAACAGCATACTCCAATTTCTTAGATCAGAGTAAGGTCTAGAAAACTGATTAAGAAATCTGACAGAGAGAGCTGGATTTTAGCTCAGTAATTGGATTTCTCAGTGCCTGTACACTCTTACTCTGACTTGTTTCGGATTTCTCTGTCTGCGCTTGTGCGAAAACAGATGGCAGTACCAGAAATAAGCAAGCAGCGTTGTGACGAGATGGCAGCAAAACACTTTTGGAACAACACTGAAACAAAATACATGCTTGAAGTTATATTTACGTCTTCTTCTGTGAGTGTATTGACTGGTTTTAAAGCAGAAATCTGATTATTGCCTGACTCATGTAGACCCAGAGTTTTCCCATTATCTGATTACCCAAGTGCACATAAATGCGTCGGATTACTGACCAAATCTGATTTTCTGCAGTTATTGGATTTGTGCATGTAAATGTACTCATTGATGTATGTGCATGTATTTGATGTGCATGTAAATGTACTCATTGATGTAATTGACGTGAATTAAGCATATCAAGCACCCATCATGTATGTCCAGCTCCATCAAGCCCAGTGACAGCTGTACAACAAGTCATTAGCTCATATGGCTCATATGATACAACTAACTACTTAAAAACTGAAGAGTAACATCTCTTGAAAATGACTGTCGAATGAACAAGGACATCTCATTTGATAAATCTGTGTGCCATTGATTCCTCTATCTTCACATCTTATCCTTGTGTCTCTTTCTCACTTCCTCAGAGACTAAGATGAGAGGACAGGATGCAAGGAAAGGAAATGAGGATGCACAATTAAAGATATGAGAAGCTCCCCGAGAGACAGACAGCTTAGGCAGCAAAACATAAGGTGCTCATTAGTGCACTCATGGATGAGATATGAAATCTGCCTCTTTTCTGTACTATTTTGCCCCTGTTCCTCCACACCAAAGTCTTTTGGAGCGGCTCCTCCTGTGTAGGCAGGTTCTTCTGTGACCAGACGAATTTCATGCTCAGGATCAAAGCGACTCTCCTGCAGCCCAAATACAGGATGAGTCACACATATGGCTCAAAATACCCACGCACATTCAGCCCCAACCACCACGGCTATGAGTCTGCACGGCTGAAAGCTGAGAACACACTGCGGGAAATGAGCTGAATTTCAGAGGCACTACAATGGCTCAGCGGGAAGGCAATCCAAAAAGAGCAGCTAGCAAGTGTCTGAGACTGCTAAGACATTGTAAGAAGTCAGAAATCACTAACAAAACATTTTGTCATTCCATGTTGTGCCACCTTAACAGCTTCCCTCAGGAGTTTTTATATAGCCCAGAAGGATGAGTCAGAAATGTAATCACTCTGAAGTAAAGTGTAAAGGATGAGTCAGAAATTTACTCATTCTGGGGAAAAAAAAAGTGAAGTTTTCAATTCCACAATTTCTGGCCGTGGACTTTGCCATCACTTTGACGCTAGGTGGTCAATCATTTACAACAACAGCCAACTATCTATACTTGTAATTACAAAATCTAGGACCGTAAACTGGATCCAAAGACCTCAGCAAGATTCGCTGTTGGTCCAAACAAGTAGAAAACCTTCATTGGATGGCCTCAAATTCCAGTTGATATTGGTTGGATTTATGTAGCCACTGCTGTGGAATCAGCCCTTGTGGAATAAGCAAAGGCGTTAGCTCTCTATTATCAAGCCAGTCGAATGAATCCAGCATACCTCTGAAAGCACAACATCAAATTAATTCTCTTTAGTATCCATTTAGCAAATGTACATGCAACAAATCCATCTTAGCTAAAGCTAACGCTGCTAGTTGTGGGTGCTTGTGTGAGAAACACTCTCTGGGTGGTCATATATGGGAAATGGGAGCCAATATGCTGTCACCAGACATTTTTTGCATAACCAAAGGTGTCTGGTACCTAGATAGCCCTCCCTAGTGGCCAAAAGACCTTCTTTCTTGATGACTTTTCTAGTTTTGTTTCAGTAATCTCTTTGTTCCAATCTTTTTTTCCTGTTATTGTTTTTGGGAACACTTAAAACATCAAAAAAGGAGTGTATTTCTTTCTTGTCTCATATGGTGGCTTGTACGGTTATTTGAGCACAAGTGCAGAGCAACACAGCTTGAGTTGAAGGTGTTGCCATGAAGAGTTGGAGATGGAGCCATCAGCCAATCAACAGAGTTAAAAACTCAATATATCTGTCAAATATCTGTCTTTTTACAGGTTATTTTTCTGTATAACATAAACAGATTTTTTCCATTATTTACTGTTTTCCAAATTTACTGTTACAGCTGAAGCAGAGACAGCACCAGTAATCTTCCAGCTGAGATTAGAGGAGAAAACTGCATGTTCGTCATGAGAGAGTACCTAGCTACATTTACACCAAGCTGATAAATTAAAATGTGGTGTTAATAACATTGTAACTATATGATAATGACATGTGGCTACAGTAATGAACATTAGTTGAAGGTAGAATAATTAAAGGAGCTGTTAAGTTAGCAAACAAGCAAGCATTAGGCTTTTTCTGTGACTTTTTACAGCAACGTTAACTACCTTCCTCAATGTCAAACATGTGCTACAGTTTTGCCCATAAACTAGACCTGAGAGGAGAGCAAGCATATGAAAGCCAGCTAGCTAAGTTAACTACTGTTAATTAACAGTGACAAGCTAGCTTCACTGATAAATACAGAATATGTTTTTGTATAAAGTAGAATGCTTTATAAAACATGGCAGATATATTGGAGCAATACTGAAATACGAAACTAAACAAACACTAGAAGTGCAACAAACAACTAATTTGATAGTCGAATAATCTATCAATTACTGAAACGAATAATCGATTAATCGGATTATGAATCACTAAATTACCAAATACCTTTTATGTAGCTATTAGGTTTTAAATTTAGCCTAAGGTTGTTTTATGCATTTACTAACTAACATTGAAGACAGTATAGATGAATAACATTTAAGAAATCACTGTTTTAATGAACTTTTTTGCTAATACAATAGATAAAAAAATATAAGTCCAATGTATTTTTCCTGTCAAAATGAATAACCAAGGACGTGCAAAGTAGCAGCAATAAAATATAACAAAACTAAATCAGTTTTCCTTTAAGTAAATAAAAAATCTATCTAAATTTAACTCTAAATGTTAGATTTAAACAGTGCAGTCTGTGATCTGTGCATTCTGCTGTCTGTCTACACTTCGCTGCGACTAAATTCTACAATAACAGTTCTTTAGTGAAACGGAGGAAAGTCAGTATCTCTCCGCGCTCCTGTGAGGGTCTCGCTCTCCTCTGAGAGCAGATACTCCCCGCTGCAGAGGAGGCGCGCTCTGATGGAGCGGAGGGGAAAGTGGCGAACTTCTCTACGAACAGTTAAATTAACGATTTTGTGAAAACATTTAATTTCAGCGGTAACCCTTTGTCCAGCTACCTAAACTGTTAGCGAGTGGTGGCCAGCGTTCGCGGAAAACTGAAAACTGTCTGTAAACGCTCTCTTCTGTTCGCAGAATCTGACCGCACCGGTGGCCTCGGCGTTAAGACGACGATGCGGTGTTTGTGTGAACGTTATCTGGAAAGTGAACAGGGTCGCTGTGAATTATAATAACAGTTACTTGCTTCTCTGTTCCAACTCCTTTAACGATTCAAGAGAACAGCATTCCGAAAATTAAAATGTTACAGCTCGGCTCACGGCTTGAAGTAGGACGGCTTTTAGCGTTAACATCAGCTAACTAGCTCGCTAGCACAACTATCGCCGTGTCCCAAACCACACACTTCTGTACTTCACACACGACACTAATGAGTGCACCTCTAATGGTATATGCGCCATTTTTACACACTATTTAGTGTGCTAGTGTGCGGTTTGGGACGCGGCGTATTTGACAGAGATGAATCTTAATCCAGTGAGCCGACGAGTTTCCTCTCGAGAGGCTCCATCATGGAGGATGTGCTCCCGTGCCAGCCACGGTCGGCTTTACGAATAGCACAACTGATAACCTTTTTTCCGAGTTCAGCTCCACAGTTTTGAGGATTTTGTTCTTGACGCTGCCATCGCGCGCTGTTAAGTCTCCAGTAAGCTGTAATGTCAAATCGTTCCTAGTGAGCGTGAGAAAGACGCGTAATGACGTCACCAACTAATCGACTACCAAATTAGTTGGCAACCAAGTCGAATAATCGTTGCACCCCTAACAAACACATTTAATTTTAATGAGTATTATTATTTATCTTTCATTTATAATGATGAAGATTTTACCTCACGTAATCTATTTTTATTATTGTACGACTGAGGTTACCCAGAATACTGTGAGGTTGTTTCACTTAATTTCCTTTTTTTCATCCCTTCTTTCATAGAAAACAGTCACTAAGCATTGGCACATGATCTGTGACATTTCCATTAATACCACTAAATCGTGGGCCATCAGTAATATATGATATCAGGCAAACAATATATTGGGTGGGTTCTAGTGAAAAATACAGAAGATTTTTCTCTTAAGTTGAAGGAAACATACATGCTTTATTAAGGATAAAACTGTAAAACTATGTAATGTTCTGTATATGAAGTGAAGGAATTGTCCTGTATATACACAGAATATGTACTGTAAATTTACAGAGATTTACTTAAAAAGAGTGACTGAATTTTCAGTTAACTTTACGGAAAATGGGCCAGTAATTTTTTGCCGGTACATAATTTACACTTTGCAAAGATTGCAGCCTACAGGACCTGAACTTCTGGACGTGCCATTGAGCAAATCTCACTGAACAGCTGCAAATGTTAATGACTCTCTCCAGGTCCTATAATACCTCTCCATTTAGCAAGAGTGTTAGATCGGGAAAATAGCCAATCTGTGCTGGACTGTGGCCCCATGAGACTGGAAATGGACACCTCTGGTCTAAACCCAATATCCACTTGTCAAAATGAATGAAGGGTCAGGACAGAAACTCAATAGGCTGTAAAAAGGAGGAGAAGATGGAGTCAAGAGTCAAGCGTTGCGAATAGGGGTCATTATCTTAACCCCATAAAAATCTCTCCTTTTCCCGGCAGAAGGAAATGGAAAGAACATCACTTTAAAGAAAGTCAAATGACCAACAGTTTTTTTGAAGTGACCTCAGAAGAACCAGGCTGAACTTTATTCCAGTTACATTACAGACAAACTGACCAAACACAGGACTAGAAAACCCTTTCTCTGAAATCCTCTTGCATGATAGAAGCTAACAAATTCCATTAGTTATTTTCATTACATGCATTTAATTTGTGCATCTTTAATTTCTATGCTTGGCTTTTAATTTCTGAAAATGAGTAATTAAGCCGGAGTGAACCTGTGAACCTAAAGGACAAAGTGAAAGGGGAGGCGTTTGATTGCTTGCCTTTGTGCTCACTGCTTTTAATTGCTATGCGCTAATGACAATAATTGTCCTCCAACAAAGGCAGTACAAAGACACATGCAAAGATGATTTATTTTTGTCTGGTGATTTGGAGAAGCACTTCACTGGGTACAAAATAATCTCCTCATGTCTCTGGCTCGAAATAAAAAACAATGTCATGAATGTCAATCGTGTAACACGACTATCATTAAGAACATCACGTTTCGTGCTCATCTTGCTAATAGCTTTATATAATTCCTTCTATTATCAGTCGTCTTTTTCAAGAATCTTTTTCAGCTTTGTATAAGTGAGGGGAACTCGTAGTGTCATAAAGCATTCATGGAAAAATCAAAAATTGCTGGATTATACAGGCAATAATTTCACTGTTTTACTTTAAAGTAGTCACATTATGAAGAAAATAGAGACAGATGACAACATGAAACCTCAGGTGTTTGCAGTCAGTCTCTTGCCGATTAGTTCAACTCATCTTAAGGTTGTAATTAATATTCTCCACCACAAAATAGTACAAATGCAATTCTCCTGTAGGTTTTTAAACCTTGAGATGGAGAGAAATGTTTTTAAAACAGTGTAAGGTCAGTTATTAAATCATCTACACTGTACTTACACCCATTGGCCATTTTATCAGAAACACATAGAACAGAGGTCAGCAACCCAAACGTTAAGAGGAGCCATTTTGCCCTTTCAAAAAAAAAAAACAACAAAAAAAAAAACACACCAACACCACCACGTTTTATCTCCATTTCACCATCTTGGCTCTAATTGTGTCTCAGTATGTGCTAATGTGCTAGTATTGGCAAAAATATTAAACAAATTTAATATTAACGAAAACGCAAACTTACTTTGCTCTGCTATAAGCTGTAGCTTAGCTATAGCCGCTTTTCTAGCATCTCAGTCAGGAAACTTTTCAGCTAAAGTATAGTTTCTTTTAAAATGTCTGTCAACGTTCGACTTTTTACGAGTAAGCTTCTCGTTCGTTAAATGGTGCCTGGGGCACCAGAATGCAACTGCTGCGCCATTTAAGGTGGAACAGGGAAATTCGGAGAAGAAGCTGACGAATGAGAATCTGACTTCAGCTTCAACAACTTTTTCGTGTTTTTTCACAGTTTCTCATTGCAGATTAAACATATCAGGAAACCAGCTGAGTGCTTATAAAGGCAAATAAGTCAGTTCGTCTCCAAATTATTGATGTTCATCTCAAATCTTTTTCTTCACCGTTTCATTAGCTACTAGCTCAGCGAGATTGTTGTCTGCACTGCTGTGTGACCAGCAGTCTGCATGTCAACCTTCAGGGTTAAAGGTTGGTGAATTAGCAGTTATACATTAACTCCAGCATTTAAGACAACTGTGTTAGAACTGGGTGTTATAACGATCATCAGAGCTTTATTTTACTACAAAGGAGGATTATGTTATTTTTACCAAAAAATCTAATTCTGCGGTGGAGTGGCAATAGGGCAGTAAAAGAGCCGCATGTTGCTGACCCCTGACCTAGATGCACCTTATAGGCTTACAATTATATACTGTAACCCACCTGTTGCTGCACAATTTATCAGCCCTCGAAAATAGCTGCGGAATAGGACCACCGCTAAACGGATATTACTTGGATGAGGGACTGTTCTCAACACAGCAGTGACACTCATGTGATAGTGTCTCAGTAGTGTGTGTGTCAGTTTTCAGGCACAGTAGTGTTGCTGAGGTTTTGAAACACCTCAATGTCAGTGCTGGGTTGAGAAGTCCACCAACCAAAAATATCCAACCATCAGTGGTCCTATAAACCGAGCATGGCAAAAATTAGCTACAGCCACTAACTGCACACTACAAGGTGTACCAATACAGTAGGTGTTTCTAATGAAGTGGCCAATAAATGTATGCTTACTGGCCACTTATTAGATAAATTTGCTCTAGCTAAACACAAACCACCGTGCTACTGTCACTGCTGTGTTGAGAATAGTCCATTACCCAAATAATGTCTGGTCATTGGTAGTCCTATGGTGGTCCCCTTTCCAATGATAAACTGGACAGGGTCCTGTCTGTAACTGTAAAACCTACAAAGTGCACTTATATGGTAGGTTTTTCTTTTAAAATGGTCAGTGAGTGCTGTGAGTACAAGGTAGGTGCACTTAAACTGTCTACTCAGTGTACATGTACCTGCTGGAATAACCAGCTGACCACTATTAGACAGTGATTAACTGAGAACTGACAAACCTATAAATCCCATGATTCTTACACAACCCATGAAAACATTCAAACACAGGTTTTAGGGTTTATTGAATGAAAACTGCAACCTAACAAATGTCAGTAACAGAATGTAGGCTAGAGTACTAGCTTACATTTACCACATATTATTAGCCAAATGAACAATTAATTAACAATTATGGCCTGACTGGGGCTAGCATGAAGTTCATATGCATAGATTAAACAACAATCAATTTAACCATGACACTAACCCATACGGTCGACAGTTTATAGCTTTTAAGCTTTTTTTGTCATAGGACTAACTACATCACTAGCTACATGGCTAACTATCAACTATTAGCCAACATCAACATTTGTAGGCTATAGCCTAGGGCTACACTCAACAGAAACATGGCATACAAGCCATACAACAACAGACCCATAACTCTTTGAATGGGGAGAGACCAAAATACTCGAAACTGAAGGTGAGATTACTGTTTTAAAAACATGTTTGGAATTACTGGTAAAATCTGACAAAGACCTCATAAATGGATTATAGTGTTTGGCTTAGTAACACACCAAAACTGTGCTTTTTCAGATTGTTCTGGCTACTGCGCTTATGCAAATCTTGACAACGATGGGGGCTTTCCCAGAGATTCTCTAATATGTGGCGCAGGGTCTTTGGCTTTCCCTGCTCACAGCATATCCAGCAAGCTGACTGGCTCTTTTTCTCGAAGGGCAGGGCTTTCTTCATGAACATTTTTCTTTTTGTAGCCTACCTTAACACTGTGTTATGAGGCTAAATATCCTGTCATTTATGTTGGGAAATACCAACGTATCCACATGAGCACAATCTTTGACTGCAACTTGTCTGGGTGCCAGGGTGGACTATTGGCAAATGGCTCAGATTCGAAAAGCATGGATTTTCATCATATTACTGTGATCTGTAGCTAAAAATGTGCTGTATCAACAGCTCTGTCGGTTAAAATTAAGTGGAGTCAAGTGGACTCCAGAAAACCCAGAGTTGTGCATCACTAAGCATGACTACCAGAACAAGTTGTGGCTTTGTGCCCTCATGAATACAATTCATGAGGGCACTTCAAAAATGGTCCTTAAATCGAATGAAAAAGCCTGCTTATTCAAAAATCAATTGTTTCTTGGAAGTGAACCGAAAGCACTAGCCAAATGTTTATTTGTCAGTTAATGGTTAATTGGCTAGTACAGGTACTAGAGTAACTGTAACAGTTGTTGAAATGCAAAGAAACAGAGGTAGGCCTACACAGAGGACTGCAGCCACTAGTAGAACCCTATTCATGTTGGCGCCTTGAGATGACTGTTAAGAGCTGAAGAAGCTTTGAGGGCTGAAGAGCTCTCTTCTAATGAAACCTTCCAGAAAATGGCTCATGACTGCCTTGCCGGCACACTCTCCAAGCCATAAATCAGCAATCACAAAACTTATCCAGGCAGCCAGCAATCACATTCTTCAAGAACAATCACTACATCTGGGAGGCTGGTGCGTGAGAGTGCTATGCTGACCGAGTCATTGGCCATAATACAACATATGCCAGCCAGACAGAATGAGCAAGACGTTTTCTGGGCCAATCTGCCTGCTTACTGACCGCCACTGTGTGCAGTCAGCTTCTGGCTGCCCAAGGGGCACGTTGGAAATCTCAGTGCAGCCGTGGGGGACAAATCCACAGCTTTTTTACTGCTGATAAGGCAGTGTTGCCTTACCTGAGCAAGATTAAATTATGTTTGTCTGCCATTCCAGTGTGTTTGCTTTTTCTGCATGTAGCTTTCCAAGAAAAACACACAAACACCAACTCACTCTCAGGATTCTTTAATTCACTCTCCAACACATCAGCATCCTTTGGAGTTGGTGTTTATTTACAAACTTAGGATGGGTATAAAAAGAATATAAAATGAAGTAACACCATCATATCACTAAAAAAACATAAAGAAAGGAAACATGGGGTGTCTGGCTGGATGCTTTGATTCAGTCATGCTGTCATAGAGCGTTCTGCAAAGCTGATGCTTTTCACCACTTCCCTGCGCTTTGTTCAGCTTGAAAGATTAGAAGGGACTAAACTCATCGTGCATTCTGACTCTACAGACTTCCCTCCAATGGTTATCATCAACAGTCGTCACCAAGTTTTTCTCCAACTTCATAATTTCAGCCAGCTTGCTCTGAGTCTAGCAAAGTCCCTCACTCCTGCTATCAACATACAGAAGCATTAATCTTGATATCAGGGTTGGTTAGAGCTGCACGTAGCATTTCTGACAAGCTACTATACTGAAAAAAAGTGATGCACTAAATTTGTGATTCAAATGTACATAATTTGAATATAACATTGAACACAATTCTTGCTAAAAGGAAGTAAACTTTCAGATAAAATTGTGCTAATCCAATATATATTCTTAGTATGGAAATTAAGTAAACACAATGCACCACTTTTTTCAGTGTAGTTCACTTCCAATGGCTTCAATGTCCTCCCACCTCTGGCAATAGTCATGTCATTACTGACACCAGCGGCAGATGTCAATGGCATATCAGTCTGTTCTGACATTTTACTGCATTACACACTAAGGGTGGGCAATACGACAACATTATCATGATATATGATGTCACAATATGCATTTGAGTTTAATCAATATTTCTAGAACACTGAACTACTGTATGCATCATAAAAACGTTAAAAAAGGCAGATTATAGACAGCCTGTAAACAACAACAACCACCACCAGTTTATAGCAACTGCATAAACTGCAACTTTACAAGTAGCCAATTGGATGTCTGCCCATTATGGTTTGTCTTTGAATTTATTAATTAATTTTTACCAATTGTTTGATTTTTTTCTCCTTTTCTATCATAGTTTAATTTGTAAAATTTCTACAGCCTTTTTTAAACATGGCACTGCTGCTTTCCTGCTGCAACCTGCTTGCAAATGTCACAAAAAATAAATATTGCGATACGCATCATGTATCGTAATGTCTTCAACTAACAAGATGTTATGTTTTTGCCATATTACCCACCCTTTACTACACACAGCTTCAAGACTAGACTCCAGTTTTCAGCAAGACAACAGAAAGAGGTCTACTGGCTGCCTAGAAGAAGTACAGTACAACCGGATCTATGTAGTGTATAGGAGTCTGCCTGAGATTGCTGTATTGCTGGTCTTTGCAATTTGAACCTCCTGGGGTGTCTAGCTCTAGGAGGAAGGAGGGTCAGTCCGTGGCTTTTTAGCTTCACATGTGTCCGTATCGTCCAGTGGAGAGGAGCAGAGAGCATTCTGTGAAGAGCTATTGGCGTTCTCTGTTGTAACTGGCTCAAACCTACTGTCAATCAAGGCCTCCTGCTCACATTTCGCATCCTCTTCTTCCTCTTTTTTGACTCCTCCCTTCTCAGTAATCTCTGCATTTTTGTCATTCGTCCTCCTTTTCTTCTTCAGCCCAAAGTCTTTCTTCTCCTCTATCTTCAGCTCTATCTTTACTTCCTTCTTCCAAGCACCATAAGGTAGAATGTCTGCATCACCTCCAGAGCTTTCACATAGCATTGGCCCCGCCCACTCCGGAATCTCCAACCCTAGCAGCTTCATCAGTTGACTCATGACCTCGTCGACGTAGCCATGGATACGCAGGTGGGCATGCTTGTCCTGCAATGATGTAACACAATAGTAATTAAACAGCATATATTGAAGGATACATTGAGTATTCGCTGAAATGGTATAAAAAGATGATGAAACACTAACAGGTTTCTGCTGTGAATTCACTTCTCTTGAATACAGTATTGTTATGTATGACCCACTTGAATGACCTACCTCTGCCAAATCAATGTGACCTGTTAGTGCATAACAAAGCCACGTGTGTAGTTTTTCAAATACCTGCATTTAAATGAATTGATACATTTTATTTAAAATAAAATGTATTCTTATTTTACATTTTATTTTATTTATACTACACTGAGTAGCATCCGTTAACACAAGGCGACATCTAATATTTCTGCATTTCAAACAAGATTAGTCAAAAATAAATCCAATTTTGGCATTTAGCTGCGAGACCAACAGTAAGCATGACGTAAGTAGGGGGAAAAAAAAATCCAACTCTTGTGAAGGATTCAAGTCGAACACAGACAGATGCCATGGCCTACAAGTGTAATAGGATTAAACACTGAATAGTTTGGCAAAATGTGAGGAGCTCAGGGGGAAAATGATCTTAAGCACTAAAAACAGGGGTAGGGGGGGCACCAACAACTCATTCAGCAATACAGCTTTAGAGCACCTTAATCTATGTGGGTTTTGATCAACAGAATGTACTTGACTGAAATTAACTTTTTTTTGTTTCAGCATAGCTACCCTGCTGACTAAACCAATCTGACACCTGTTGATGTCACATGGTTGTTGTGCAGATGCAGTGCACAGAAGTCTCTTAAAATAGCAGTGGAATTAAGACTTGTATGAGTGTGTCGTGATGGTGGGTGGAGAGAGACTGAAACGGGGAGACTGCTCACTGTGTGTGTAATAACTCACATGTTTAGTTGGCTGCAGATTGACGATCACCACCTTGCCTCCGGTACGTTTGGTCAGAAGAGGCAGATCGCCGCTGGGCTTAATTTGTAGAGACGTACCCAATGTTAGGGCCAGGTCAGCCCTCCTACGCACAAACACACACACAAAACACTCAAATACAAACAGACGAATAACATGACTGAAATGACTTATAATGTGGTGATTGCAATGTACTGGCTGATGCAGGGTTGCTCAAGATATTGTTTGTTAAAGCTACACAAAATAAGATTTTATTTTTATTGTTAAAACTCAAAGTAACATTTAGGGATGTTCCAGTTAAGATCACCACCTTGCCTCGGTATGTTTGGTCAGAAAAGGCAGACTGCTGCTGGGCTTAATTTGTAGGGATGTACCCAATGCAAGGGCCAGGTCAGCCCGTGTACACAGGCTGTATCGGAAGAGTTAATGAATGGATATTTGTTCCACAAAGAAAAATAAAGGCCCAATAAAACAACAGACACAACAATAGAGCAGAATGTAGAGGAGCATGTTTTACTCTTCAGAAGCTGAAGAGAGACACCGGTAGGCTATTGTTTTGGATGAGTAGCGGAGGCTGCCTCTTCATATAAGCTAATGAGCTAACAGAGCTAACCAGTGTCACGGTGGATGCTGATGAGGACTCATCATCTACAAAAGGTATTTTGTCCTGCGGATGATGTGTCCAAATGTTATTTGTCAGAGAAAAATCA
Source organism: Colossoma macropomum (assembly GCF_904425465.1). Taxonomy (NCBI): domain Eukaryota; kingdom Metazoa; phylum Chordata; class Actinopteri; order Characiformes; family Serrasalmidae; genus Colossoma; species Colossoma macropomum. Next base: position 17,853,954 of record NW_023494807.1, on the reverse strand, counting down.
ACTGAAGTATCTAGTTTAATTGATGATACAGCCATGCTATTTCTGCCTTCTCAACCACGCCCTTAACAACACGTCCTTGGCCATGCGCTCAGGCACTCATGTGGAGCTGTATATTTCATCGTTTTTCCACTGTGAAACGTAAGGACTACCTCAATAGTGATTTTAGTATTAAAATACTGGCACCTTGAACTGTTAACAAGTTTTCTTTGAATACTCTCAATGCACTGTCTAAACTCTTAAGTCTACTACTTACAGATTCCCCACACTTCTGTAAAAATCAGCCTTCATACTGTCTCATAAGGGGTGCCATCAAAACAGCCTCTCACTTGGCAGGGAGTAGGTGGCAGGAAACCTCTACTGTGCATTTGCTTTCAGAACACTACGTCCTCAACTGATGAGCTGAACATTGACTCATAGTCCCTTTGAATCTGTTCACAGCCATATTACCGTATCAGCAATCACATCTTGAGGGGAGACACAAAAAAAAAACAACAAACAAAACAAAACAAAAAAAAAGCCTCACAGCTTCTCAAGGGCAGCAAACCATTTCATCGCATGAATGCCGAGGCCCAGTGCGCTCAGCCAGCTGACAGGACACTCGCAGAGCTCCAGAAATAGAGGTCAGGAGCTATGTGGCCGGACTTTGTGGTCTTCTCACTGTCACTGGGTGTCTTTGCTGTGGGCGTCTTGAGACGGCACGCACAAATTCAGAAAGCGTGACAGGGCTGAGGATCCCGCGCTAAAGGGATTGTGCACTCGCATTTTCCATCTATGTGCAAATGCGTCCATATTGTAAGATTTCACAGCCTCAGCCCTAAAGCAGCCACCTCTACCATGATATGTATGGGTGTTGGTATAACTACATGACCGTGTACAGAAGCCCACAGCTACCTGCACTTTATTCTTTGAAATGTTAAAGAAAAATAAAAATCAAATTTACACTATTTTCTCCTTGCGTCAAATTACAGTCAATCATCCAAGACATGTTTGATGTCCAAAGTTTGCCATGAAAATGGACAAGTTTTTCACATAGCTAGAAACAGGAGTAGCAGCCATCATAAAGCCTGATTTTCATGAAATGTATGGAATTTTCCATACACATTTTTATCAATAACGGTGTGTCATACAGTGCCAGAAACCACATCATGAAGTTTATTTGAGATTACTTAACTCTCCACAGTAATATGATTTGGGTCATATTGGTGGAATATGCTTCCATTACTTGTTAGCTACACTACTCTCACAGCTCCAGTGCAAAAATTAAATAAGCAAACTTTGGACACCAAACCAACTGATATCCTGATTGGCCGATAATATCTACCATATTGATGAGCTACAGTTTTATCGGTATCTGTGAAAAGACCGAAAACACAACTGCTACCATTTTTACATTAAGACTCTGAGTAAGACTTGTAAATGTGACCGATTAGAACTGACAATCATAACTGTCAGTTTAACTAAGAGTTGTTAACTAGTAAAATCTGAAACATAGTCATTTTCTTAGTGAAAATAAGTTAACACATATTTACAGGAAACAAATTTAAGTGTTTCTTTAAATTACTCTTTATTTGCTGAGGCTAGCCTATTAAAAAAAAACAAAAAAACATAAAATGTAAAACAAGCTACTTTTGCACAGGCCACATTTTAAGTTGCGCTTTTTCACCCATTATGTTCAATTTGGCAAATAAACAGTAAATGTGCATTAAAATGTGCAGAAGTGTGTTCACTGTAGAGGATGTGTACTTATTTTCACTTAGAAACATGTCATTTGGCCACACTGCCCATACTTTTGCATATTACTGTACATATAAAGTTATGTTGGAAAACCATACAAAGCCATTTAAAGTTATAAACGTATCTTTATGGAACAGTCATTATATCTAATTAACAGAAAGCATAGTGGATGCAGTTGTTACTGTATATTGAAGTTATTTTTACCAGCATGTTTCAGTGTCATGCCTATGTTAGCCAATCACTGTAAAACATCTCCCCTCAGCGGAATAATATATCTTCCCTTATCTTTTGGGCTGTTATCATATATTAATCAAGGCTTTGTGGTTGCTGCACAGCACAAATGCTGTATTGCGGACGTCCGTCTGGGTGTATGTATGTGTGTATGTGAGATAATTGTGTGTGGGTTAACTTTAATGTGATTAAACTGTGACAGTAAAGCTCTGTGACCATGGCTAACATCTGCTGCAACACAAAGCGATAAGCGTAACGGCCTTGTCTCTCTCCACCTGAGGGATGCTCTACCACAACGGCCCTGTCTGGTCTGTCTCTGTCTCTCTTACTCCGTCTCTAACTTGCCCAACACACCTGCTCGCTTCATCAGCCCTGTTCAGATCCCTGTCAGGCAAAGAGTCCTCCCAGTCCAGGATGGTGCTGATCAGCTTCCCTCTGCGGAAGAGCAAATTTACCAATCAGATATGTTCTATTATACACATGCATACACAACTGCACATATGCTTTCTGTTAAAAGACTGGGGACTTTTCATAAACAAACAAACACTTTTTAATAATCAATAATAAATGTTTCCGCAGCATTAAATTGTGTTCTGAATGTGTTTGTAAGCTTTTTCATTAACTCTCATAGTGTAACCATAAAAGGCAGCATTGAGCTTCTTTTATACAGTGATGGAAAACACATCAGCACAGAAAGTTTCAAATCTACATGCTGGGCTATTTTACTCTGACCATGTCGCACATGGCCCAACAACTCTGGGGGCAGATTGTAACGAGTTAACACAGACAGTGACAAAGTCTTTGAATGTTTCACCAATATGTAAAGCAGGGTACAAATGAGTGTCTGTTTGTTATGGGTTCAAAATAATTTCAGCTGGTTTATTTTGATCAAAATAACATTGCACATGTAAATATTTGTGACAGTATTTGGGACAGTGAATAATGCTAAAGCACACACATTTTATCCACTCGTTGCAATGTCAGCACTCAAACCTTTCAGGTGTTTAAACCAGCTCTGAGCCAAATCAACGTTAATATGTAATTTTAACAATAGTTTGGAAAAGAAAGGTGTCAGATAGGGGTGGGTGCCATGGCAAAAATATATATCATGGTTTCGATACATATATCAATAGAACGCTGCTGTTGGAACAAAACCTCATATCTCAATTTTTTTAGTCATTTTTCAGTTTTTGACACAATTTGAAAATGTCTGTTGTCCTTTACATTGTGTGTAAATTTCATGATGAATGGACCAACAGAAAAATATATATAAATATCAAGAAATTTTAAATACACTATGTCACAATATGCATGGTTGGTGACATCTGATTAGTTGGATTGAACAAAAAAGAATCAGTGTGCCACATTAGAAAGTAATCTTATCAAAAACTATGAATAGTTATTTTTACTAAATGCTTCACAAACTCCAATGGAATGTGACTAATTATGCTCTCTTTGTAATGAAACACATTCAGTCAGTGATATTTAAGTACTGGCAATATGGATGACATAGGAACTCAGGAAAGCATATTATGATATGAGTGTGAAGTACATTATCATAATAATAATTAATATTGACATATTGCCCAACCCCGTTACATCGTTATTTGAGCAAAACTGCTCTTCATACCAAGGAAGACAGTTTGATGATCAGTGTGGCAAAAACAACCAGAGTATTAGCGAAGAGCTGTTTTATGATAATAATACACTTTTTTCTAACATAACTGAAATTTTTTGGATTTTTGGCCACTTGCAAAGATTACAACGTTGACTACATCATAGACAAGCCTGTCCAGATGAAGGGTGCCATCGCACCAGGTTGGCAATATGGTTCCCAAACAAACATTGGAGGAGAACCACTGGATGTTAATGGTGTTACTTGTACAATATAGTTATCATTAGAAATTATTAAGTAATATTAGAAGCTATAATATTAGAATGTGGTACTTTGAATTTGGATTGCAGTTATATTGTTTATCATGATAATTCTGCAGACAAATATGATTTGTCTAAATTTACATTACCGTCAAAACATGGTCATGGAAGGAGAGGGGTGGCCACCCAGAGAAAGCAAATTCAATTATGCTCTCCTGTACTCTCAGCTGATGAGGGCAGTGGCATTATCAGCCAGGGATCAAACTCGCAATCTCCTGATGATAGGGCCAATGTTTGGACAGTTGTGCCACTCAACGCCCCATATGTTCAATTAAAAGGGAGGCAAGGTGTCTCCAGACTTTTGACAGGCAGTATACACAAAAAAAACACATTAGAAGTGTAAAATGCCATTTCAAGGTGAAAATTCAAATACATCAAGTTTGGAATCAATTATATTTGATTTGAACATGCCAAACTTATATTAATAACTTAATAAAGCAAGTTCAATTTTCAATAAGCATGTTTTTAACCAAAATAAGTTACTCTAGCTATTTTCAAATGTAAAAAATCCCCCCCCCAAAAAAGGGAGCCTGGTTTATTGCTTTCACTGTCTCTATTACAGTGCTGTGTAAATATCATCTTCAGTCATTTTCTAAAGAAATGTGATTGAATGGAAGCAGTATGAGGTCAGATATTTATCCCCTTAACATGCACATACAGTTAAAATCAAGCACACACCTGCAGGCTCGGAGTCCTCTGGAACGTGTAACTTCGCAGTAACGCCCGGTGGGCTTCAGACCCATCACCCCAATTACTGTGTCACGCACGTACTGCCTGTTAAAATCCACAAATCCCACAACAACCATTACTGGACTTCATGTGCATGTTCAAAAATCTTGTAAAATTATACAGAATCAGCCTTCAGGCAATTTAACACCCAGAACATTCAAAACAACAGAGTGACCCATCCTCCTCCCCCAAACCTTACCACAATTCTATGAATAAGGGTTAGATGTCACAATTAGCTGAGCCGTACTACCGCTGGGGGAGGTGCTGGTTGTGGCAGTACAATGCGAACAGCCGCAGTGATTTGGTTAATAACTTGCGGTGTTGCCAGCAGGCAAGCCTCAGGCGCTCCTGCCCTGGAACCAGTGCTGGACACCAGGGGCAAGGACGTTGTAAACAAGGCAGGACACGTCATCGCACTTTAGCTACTGTCACTATACCCTGAGCAAGGCTCTTAAAGCCCTGCGAGCGCTCCAGAGGGACCAGGGCTCAGACCGTGCCTTCTGTTTGAGCCGTGATATGACTGTTTGAGTTCACGTAAGAGGCAGGGATACAGAATGGACAAAAGAGATTTAAACTTGTCAAAAACTTCCTAAAAGTTCAGTGTAATTCTCAGAGAACTTTGTGGTTTATTAAATAATTTCAGTCACCTTTATCTTCTTTTAAAGAAACTCCAAGATCCAGGCGTATGAGTTTGACCACATGCTAGAACATCCAGGGTGCTTGCTAATTTTCACTGGAACGTTTGGGGAGCCTCTTATTGGCACTTTCTTATTCTCTTGGGGAGTTTGTCCTTTTGGCCTAGGTCTTGGTTCCTGTCTATATTTCTTCCTTATGCTCTTAGGGAGGTTTCTATTGAGTCTTGGATCCTCTCAATGACTGTTCCTCATGCCCTTAGTGAGCTTTTCAGTTCTATGTCTGGGTTCCTTTTAGTGTTTCTTCCTCACGGTCTTAGAGAGTTGATTTAAAAATTCCCCATTCACTTTCACCAATTATATGTTGACAATATTAGGACTGAATTACCTACCATTTAAATTTTTTTGTATCATTTTATTTTTACTGTTACTACTGATATGACTGATGATCCTGATAATGATTTTGATTATTTAACTGCAAATATTACACTCAAATTCACACACACACATGGACCAGATGAGTTTGTACAGATAGTACAGATAAGTCAAAGATTAAACTGATGAATTACCAAACTATCAGCAAAATGTATGCACACTCATTTTACAATCAGACTGGACAGATAAGGACAGAGTCACAGTAGGGGAGAAAGAAAGAAAGAAAGAAAGAAAGAAAGAAAGAAAGAAAGAAGGAAAGAAAGAAAGAAAGAAAGAGAGGAGAGCATGAAAAAAGAAAGAGAAACAGAAGAGAAAGAGAGTAAGACAGAAAGAAGAGAGACAAAAAGAGACACGGAATAAAAAGAGAGAGACGACAAAGAGAGAGACGAGAGAGAGAGAAGACATGCAGTCAGAGCAGCAGAAAGCCTCACAGGGAAAATGACACAGTAGGTGAAGACACACTGAAGTGGCAGAGGAGAGAGAGCAAGAGAGAGAGAGACAGACAGAGAGACAGAACAAAGGAAGCTATGTGGAGGGAGACACACAGGCCAATGGGTGAAAAATAGAAATGGCAGAAATACGTACTTCCCACATTTCTCGCATTCTTCAACAAACATGTTTCCATGAAGCTCTGACAATCGATCCCTGAGAGAGAGGTGCGGGGTTTAGTGACAGGCAGGGCGAGAGAAAAACACAAAAGGTTCAAAGGATAAGAAATATGCTTTCAAAAAACACGCAGCTGATGGCTTTTACTCATCCTCTCTCAATCACAAGTACATCTTAACATGTTAATGTGTTCAATTAAGCAGCAACACTTTCATCTCAGACATACAGGACAAGACGACTGCGTCAAGAAGGCAAAATTAGAACTCAGATGTTTCAATCAGAGAACGCCACTTTCCATCATTAACAACAAGCTGACAAGAGAAATGAAAGCTCCCAGTAAGCAAAGCAGCATCAAGCACAAACTCAGGTTCAGAGATGAGCAGTGCTGAGCGATACATCATTAATACCAGCGTACCGGTATTGGTGAATTACTATTTTTTAAAAAAGAAATACTTTCTAATGATAAAATCTGATACTTAGTCACTAAGTCTAAGTCACTTAGACTGTTCTTTTTTCCCCAATTTTCTCCCCAATTTAGTCGTCTCCAATTCCACCCACTAGTTAGGACTCCCCCAATCACACAATACTACCAGCGCTAGGAGGGTGAAGGCTAACACAGGTATCCTCTGAGACCTGTGAAGCGCTACCACATCTTTCGAACTGTCGCTCACGCAACGTCATTGGACAGCCAAACGCGCTCAGAGGAAAGCGCCAACCGCCAGATCTGTTACGTCAGCTAACAAGACGCCTGCGCTGACTAGCATCACGCTGAGTGATAGGGGGAGAAGGCTGGGCCATCCTACCCATCCAGAAAGCAAGGCCAACAGCAAACCTAAACTTTTCTGTGACACTTTCACAGTTAAGTTCAGTTTCGTGAATGAAAAGGTCACAGGGTTGTATTTTGTACATGATTCTAGTGAAATGTGGTGATCTGGCCAGCAAAGCAGAATGTTTTTGGTTTTTATTTTTTTGCACAGTCACATTTTTGGTGTGTGTGAGAGAAAAAAAAGGTCACAATAGTGTATTTTACCAGGTATTTCATGGCATGTATGAACATATGCATCCCTGTAAAATACCATTTAAGGGCTGTAAGTGTGAATGACGCAAAGCCCAAACGTAGAACAAGTGACAGTTCACATATGCACAACTTGTCACTGTATATTCAAGAAATCACAAGATGTAAAGTCTGTGCTGTTTTGGCATATTTTTCTTTCAAAAAAAGGCGTTATTCAACAGGCTGTTGGGATTTTCTTTTTATTTCTACGTCACAGCAAAGTAGTCCCTCCCCCTCCACTAGGATAACCACCCCCACCATCCCCGCCTTTATAATGTAACTGCCACCTCTGCTATTTCCAACGCGATTTCACAGCAAACACCATTTTGGATGTAAACAAGAATACAAGTGCTGTCGTTGGATGCCAGGCTTCATGATGTCCCCTCCACAACGAATGTTAGCATCCTTTTTTGCAAATGCAGATGTCAGTTCTTGGCTAAGCGCTGAAAAAAATAATTCTATTAAGTTACTAGGCTACATGGGCCACGTTTCAACTCTGAGTACTAAGTTTTCTGGCCTTAATCTGACCAGTAATACAAAACTAAAATGGAAAAGTAGTCTTGGCTAAGCACACATTGCTTGGATATTTTTGACGGGTCAGTATAGAACGGTTAACATTAAGTTAGCAAGAAGCCACTTTACCCTCCATTCATGTCATGTTAAAAAGCTTATATTGGCACCAAAATGGCACACAGTGCTTGGACCCTGATGATTGCTATTACATTTGTAGGCAGTTGCTAAGCACTCATAGGGTTACAACTGTCCATAGAAATCAACTAAATCAATTTCAACTTCACTGCTCATGAAACAAGACTCGCTTTTTCTTTTGGTACTGTTATCTGGTCAATAGAAATTAAACACTTTATCTGTGGGTATGCTGCTGTGCTATGTTTGGGAGAGAGGATTTCCTTCCAGAATTCTCTGCTGGCAGCAGACCCCCATCCTTCTTACAATTAAAATTCATCAGAAGTACACAATTCATCTGAATGCCGTAACCATGATTCATAACTGCAAATTTTGCTAAAAGTCAATGAGTTTGCATGTTTGCATATGAAAACTGCTGGTGCAAAAACATCGGCCAATAATGATTCTGACTGTTTGCGCTGCTTCCAAATGCAATAAAAACACTGCCCAAAAATTAATAAAACATTTGGTTGAAGCAGCTTTTCCTTCTTCATATACCATGAAGTAGCATTAAATTTTTATTGGTAATGCAGTCTTGTGAAAGTTTAGCAGAACACATCTTGCAAATGGTAGCTTTGTTATTACTTTCCTCTAGGCAAAAGTGGTTTAACAGACAGGAACTGTGCCATTTTTGCTTTATTGGATGATACTCATCATAAAGCCTTAATTTAGTTGTAGTCACACCAAGATTATGCCACAGCTATGCAACTGCAGAGCCCAAAATCCTCATAACAGTCCTATAACGAGTATATATGTGCACATGCAGTTGTTTACCTGGGGAAGCCAGAGCGCAGGTGCAGGCCATCCACATTCTGGCTGATGAGGTATTTGAGGTAGCCGGCTCTCTGCAGCTGCAGTAAGGCCATATGAGTCAGACTGGGCTTTGCGTCCTCGAATGTGGTGTCAAAGTGAGGCGTCTCTCCCTTCTCCTCCATTGTCCACACGCCTTTAGGACCTCTGGCAAAAAAAATAAAAAAATTAAAAAACACACACACACACACACACACACACACACACACACACACACACACACACACACACACACACACACACACACACATTTCCAGTAGGGCAAGAAGGATGTGATATGAGACAAAATATGTGAGCAAAACAGTGCCACATGTGCAAGAACGAAAATGTCATTATTCTGGCAGCTTTCTTTTATAAAAACACATATATTTAAGGCAAATGAAACAAATACAATACACAATGTATCTTGTGGAGCAATTAAGAATTTGGTGACACTTTATTTTGAGTGATCCTTTTTAGATGAAATAAACACTTAACAGACTCTCAGTAACATAATGATGTAGCATTGAATACATTCAATAGATTATCAAGACACTTTTAATTAACGGCGTAAATAAAATTTGTTCATAATCTAATGAATTCAGTTGTTTTTCACTTTATTTGAAGTGGCCAAATTCATATCTGTAGATATTAACCTAAGAAGTCAATAAACATGTAACAGGTTTAATACAGACCATCTCAACATCCTCAACAAGCTGTTATAGACATGCTGCTAACACCATTCAGTAAGCGGACTTTGTAGGGTTAGGATTAGGGCCAGGATGAAGGTTATGATTAAGTTTTGGGTTGAGCTTAACATTAGGGTTAGGATTAGGGCCAGGGTTAGGGTTAGATTTTGGGTAAGGTTGGGTAAGGTTAGGTTTTGCTTAACAGAGGTACCATTTAATGTCTACTTCATGTAATATATCAACAATACACTAATTAAGTAATGTATCAAAAGTACATCAAGATATTTACTTCCGTGTATTTAGACGTTGCACCACTGCTACTTCACTGATATGTTACTGATATCCCGATAAGAGTTCATTAATCATCTACAAAGGACCAATTAAAATAAAGTATTACCAGATTTTTAAGAAAACCAACCAGGACCAAGACTTGAAACTTTGTGATCTGAGTGCAGTAAGTATATCACACCAACATTAAGGGGTGATCAAATATTTTGGCCAATTTTTATTAGCCAAGGTATTCAATACTGTTTATTTGCTGAAGGTCGTGCTTTGCAGGCAAAATTAATACACTGATATTAAAAACCTAGGTCAAGAGCTTTAGATATGGTATTAAGACGAGCAATCATACATTATCACATAAGCAGAATACCATATTAATACATCAGCATAGTTATAGTACAAGGTCTCCTAGGCTGAGAGCGACCTTCCCCATGGCTAAAGACTCTTTCCAGGCCAGCAAAGTGACTCTACACTATGGTTTCAGGCTTCTGAATGACTTGTTAATGATTCCTTCAACTCTTCCATGCATAATTGTCTCTGCCAATGAATTGGTTGTTCTCAGAAAATTTCCAAAGTAAGAGAGCTTCGGTTTGGTTTTCTGGGCTCTGAGTGAGAGGTGAGGCTTAATTTGTTTGAGGATCCATTGGTTTGTTTTCTTTGCTGTTCAAGGTTCTCTCAAAATTCTTTGCCAAAGCCAAAGTTGGCAAAGAAAAGGCATCTATGTTTTCCCATGTTGCTTCTTTTTTGTCCAGCTTTCACACCCACAAAAGAACCAGAGAGCAGATCAAGCCTGGCTAAAATTAAAATGGGTGAACAGTTAGCGAAATCGGTACAGATCAGAACTGGCAGATATTTGCTCTTATCACGCAACTGCCATTTCCAATCATGCATCCCTATGCAAACCACAGATCAACACCGATTTCTACTATTAATTTCTACCCAACTCCTGGTCCTCAAGCACCACTGCACTGCATAGTTTAGCTTTTCTTGGTTAGAAAGAGTAAAAAGTTCAGTGCAGGTTTCCTAGAGATCAAGGACTGAGCAAAACTGGTGTAGGTCACAGGCTTTCCAAGAAGTGGAAGGCAACAGGGAGATGCGGTTCTTGATAAATTTGGGGGGTGAGAACTGAGGCTCACATCTGCAGATGCACTTCTTTGAATTCGTCCCTCCTGATCTCACTTACTTTTTCGCCACAGAAATGGCACGACTACAGACTGGCTTTCTGATCTGAGCTCTTGAGGGTAAACAGAAGCAAGAGAAAAACATGTTTTCAGCCCCCGCGACTACAGGAAAAAGTAGAGAGAGATGGAAAAGGAAAGATATACACAAGAAAAGATACAAAAAAAAAGACAAGAGACAGAGAGGAGGGAGAACTGCAGGAGGTCGAGAGAGTTGTAGCCAGCTGTTTGGGTTTGATTAGGGTATAAAGGGTTATCAGCAGTAGTTACAGCAGCCTTCAACTACTCAAGTGATTCCTGAAGGAGTTCCTCAGCACAAGCAGAGAGGAAGATTGCTCCATTTCCATGAAGACAGAGCGACCTACACGGGGGACAGCATCCAATCAGAGCAGACATGAGGGTGCCCTCATCACATGTTTTTTTTCTCCTGCACAAAAAGTCACACACATTTCTATACTTGACACTTGATACTGTATAAGTCATACGGGAAAAAAACTTCATTTTGTGAGGCTACTTTCTTTTCTCCCTCATTTTTGTTAAAACAAAAAATGGATCCGTGACCAAAACAAGCCTCATCTCTCACTTGAAGCTCAGATGTTAGACAGACTTAAGACATATTCTGAGAAAAAAATAACTGGAAAAGAGAATGATGATTGGAACATTTGAAGGTAAAACAGGAAGAGGATGACCAGCTACAAGATGGATGGATACAATCAGAGAAATCATAAACAAGCCATTCAGAAGCCAGTTTTTCATAGCAGTAATTTAGCACTGCGTGAACAGTGCCTTAGTTTGTCAGAACATTGCCAAACATTATATTGTTGCAGCTCTTCACATTTACAGGCCACATTTAAGCAGATAAATTTAGGTTTTGAGTGGCTTAAAAACCTTCATCACTCCCCCGTTCACTGACTAGAATTCGCCCAAAAAGATTTTGATTTTTAAAACAGGGAAACAATGAAACAAATCTTTTCTTATTGTTATAGAATACTGTATTATTTGATAGAAATTAAATGAAAAGAAAATGAAAGTATTTGAAAATATTTGATAGTTGCAGCTTGATATTTTGTATCTTGATACTGCTGTTAGTACCTGACCCTCACGTAGTCTATATTTACCTGGCTGGAACTGTGTGTGATCGTTGACACTGCTCTTCTGACTGTGTGAATACACTTTGTCTCAGGATCCTGTCTGTACGACTGTGTGTGTTTGCTGTGAGACCTTAAGATCTGTATGTCTATCTTGAATAATTGTGTGTATGTGTGCACCTATCAGAAGTGCAGTCTGCCAGGCTGCTCTGTCGCACAAGGACGTCTCTGTTTGACAGTTGCTGTTCCTATGAAACATTAATGGGAAGAACACTGGAGGCACAATGAGTAGCTTCACTCCCTATCAGTCTGTCTAATGACTCACACAATTCTGTCACCAACTCTGCTGCACAAGGCTTTACACACACCCATCTTCAAACACACACACACACTCTCTCTCTGAGGGCAGTAAGAAGGCTAAGCTCACCCATATGAGAGAGGAGCTCTTGCCTTGTATAGAAATGTGGAGCCAGAGTGGATTACTGTCTCTCTCAGGCTCTGACACCGAACCATGTGCTGCATACTGTACAGCCAGAAGCAGGCAAACGCATAACATCGCAACACTTAAGGACATTTTCATGATTCATGGCATGTATGACATTTGGCTTCTTCTGAGATTTGCGAACAAGCTGGAACCGACAAAACGTACCAGCACAACAGAAGTAGCACATTTTAAAAAGTTATGAAATCATGAGAACAATGTAATTTTTTGTTCTTACGACATTTGCAAAGGTTTTAAGTAAATGGTCTGTTTTTACGACATATGCAGTTGTTCAGCGTGCTATAAATACTATGGATACACTGATCATGAATATTTAAGGTCAAAGCTCACACTGTGTGGGGTAAATGAACACATAACACACACCAGCACATTCACAGTACTTTCTATTACAGCCAAAGTTAAAATATACCTAACACTATTTACTCTATAATGGACCAAACTGGCATTTTAAATCTGTAAATGAAAAATTAAATAACTAAAAAATCAGTTTGTCGTTTTCCTAATGGATATGCCAAAATCTGATATTTTTCATGTACACATATCTGCCGATGTCAATGTCGAAATGTTAACATTCATAAAATTTTAATTGGGACTACATTTACCTGAATTGGAATTACTGAGAAATATTTATTTCTGTAGGGTTACAAATGCAGTAAAATGAATAAAATGCAAACATGGCCCAGGGTCTCCTAAACATTCTTCTCTTCTGGATAATAATAAATACTAGGGATGTGCACAGGTACTTGAGTACCGTTCATGGTGCCAGTATCAGAACACTAAAATCACTATTTGGGTCCCTGTTCTGTTTCAGCACAGGAAGACCGAGAAAATATACAGGCTAGCAATTCAATGGAATGCTGCTTTTATGCTTTTATGCTGTATTTGTGAGTAAGCACGGTATTACATACCGAAACACATCTGCCTGAACATGAGCGCAAAGTGAGCAATGTGTTGTTGAGAATGTGATTTGTGAGCCAGATGCAGAGCGGCTTTACTGCTTACTAGGCTAACTACCCTAGCTGAGGATAACTAGGTCTAGAAACAGAGGAAATATATTACTCTGACAAACTAACATGCTGGCAAATCATCCACTGAGGAGAAAAGACCTTGTTTAAGACAACGAGTCCTCATCAGCATCTAGTGTTGTACCAACTGGCTGTAGTTTTAGCTCACACCTGAAGAGGCAGCATCTGTTTAATATTATACAAAAACTACCGATTTCTCCTAGTTTTTTTGAATAATATGTTTTTACATGTTTTTCTCTGCGTTCATCAATTGTTTTTCTACTAATATTTTTTAGCCTTTGTACACCAGCGCTCTCACCTCAAAGGGTTACTTTAATTTCAGCCAAAAGCCATTTTTTTTGTTTTTTTTCTTTCCCCCTGTCAACTGTATAAGAAATAAAACTGATGTTAATATCAGTTAAACATCTGTCCAATGCCAATAATTCTTTGAAGTTATTACAGTGAGGGTAAACAAATATTATTGTATAAAAAATATAATTGAAAAGAGGAAAACAGTATCCAGACACTAAATGTAGGTATAAAAAATGTAATTAATAGAAAAGAGTATTCAGGCACTATATTAAAAACATAGTGTTCTAGATGTAAATGCTGAAACTTGTGTGTGTAAACTGCATCTGGTGTCATTACAAAAGACGCTGCCATTGGCTGGGAAGATTTCACAAGTAGTAGCAATCATGGTGAAGGTAAAGAGGCTTCCTAAAGTTCTTAGGGACAACCTTATTAAACACTCGAATGGAAAAAGCTACAGAGTCACAGCAGACTCAACCTTAAACACCCCTGTCAGCTCAGTTGTTTCAACAATATGCACAGAGAAAATATGTGGAAATATGTGGAAAGTTCAAGGAATCACAACGAACTGTCAGTGGACACGTGTGCCATGCAGGATTTCTTTTAGACCAACGATAAGCATGCTAAGAGAGAAGCCAGCAGTCACTTCAAAGGAGTAGCAGGATGACCTGAAAGCAGCAGGAATAACAGGTACCCAGAGAACAACAAACTGCATTGCAATCATCTCCGTTCTTACAACCAACGCAAAACTACTAAAAAGAATCACAGAGATGTGCATCTACAATTTGCACATGCACTGAGACGAATCAGAACTCTTTTTCCAGATAAAACCAATAGAAAATAGCAAATACTACTGAGCACTAGATGTTCTCTAAGGAAATGAATTTGATCACTTAAGCCCAGAAACTGAATCTACGGAGAAGATTGATGTTTCAGCAAGATGTCAATTGCAAAAATACAGCAAAAATATAGTAACTCAAGACGGTTTTCTAAAAAAGAAGGCCTACATGGCCTAGTCAATCTCCAGATTTGAATCACACTGAAAATTTATGGAGGATTTTGAAACTGCAAGCCCATCACAAGCACCCTCATAACCTCTGAGAACTGAAGGCAGTCTGTCAAGAGGAATGTGCCAAAACTGAGCTTCAAAGCTGCAAAAAGCTAACCTTTTAGCCTTTTTACTGTAGATACCTCAAAGCTGTAACTGACAACAATGACAGTTGACAACAAAATGGTAATGTTATTAGTTTGTGGTGTCCAATTTTTTTTCTCTATCAATTTCATTTTTAAAAAAATTTATTTCTGCTTATGAGGACATACTTCTTTGTTCAAATTAGTAAAGTCAAAAGACATTATGGGTGGAAATGTAAAATTCATATATGCACTGAAGGTACATTAAAACAAAAATGTCTGAATACTGATTTCCCCCCTCTGCAGATTCCAATATCATCATGCATCCCCTTTTACCACAATTACAATGATGTATCATCATACTTCCCACCCCAGTCAGACTAAACTCATCTTTGTATACTTTTGCTTGTTCTGGTATTTGAATGTGTATTATGGAATAAAAAATTAAATAACCTTGAAATTTTTGAACATATGATGTAGAACCGCAGAGAATGTTGGGACATAAGCAGTCGATATTGCATCGCACATTAAACAAAATGGTGTCACCCCAGAAAAGAGATATGGAAATATTTCAAACAAAAAGATTCATGAGTTGTGTGACTGAGTTATCATTCTACTAAGCCAACTGGTAGTGTTAAATCATCTACACCTAAAACACAAAGATAAAACACTAAACCAACCCACCGACCAGGTATGGATCACCTATTATACAAGCTGCATGTAGTAAAGGTTAATATTTTTGTCCTTTGCTCGTAAAAATATAAGATATTATTTGCTGGGATATTTAGATACTATTCTTTTAAAAATATGTATGATCAAATAGCATAAAATGGTTCAACTGTCTTCTGGTTTCTAAATCAGTCTGCATAATAAACTACCAGAGAGGTGAACCAAGAGGTCACTAGTATATATCTGGCTGTCTTAAAGCTTTTGTTTGAGTGTAAACTAAAAGCACAGTGAAGTACAAACACACAGCACAAAGTGTGAAACAAAACAAATACTGCAGCATGCCAAACACCAGCTCCTCAAAACAAGCTCTCAAATCAGCACCTGGGTCACTATGAAGAGCAACAACAACAAAATAACATGAAGACCTGAGTGAGTTTAGTGTTCTTAGTTACTATTACCCACTGAGATTAGTGCAATTATTTTTGTTCCACTAAATCAATTTCCATTTTTTATTTAATTTTTATATGTATACAATGGCAGTTAGTTTTTTTTCAGTTCATGTTGGTATACAACTCACTCTAAACTAAAAATCTATTCATGCTGCAACCACCAATCTGAGCTTTTAGTAGCAACTGTTGCTGGACTGGAGAACTGGACAACAGAACATTGCCAAAAATCCCATTCAATCTAATGAGAAATGGGAATATTTTATGTTTAGCCCTCAGGGGTCCACCAACTCACGTGTGCAACAAATTTGATATCTCTACACATGTTTCTCTACCTTTGTGATAATACAGTGCAGAAATATGGTTCAAACATTTCCTGACTCTGTAGAGCCCTTTCTATTCCATTTTATCGTGAGATTGTACTTGACTCACATCTGGAGTTATATGGCTATAAAAAGGGGTTGAAACACATGTCATCTGCCTCTCACCATGTGTAATTTGTGGATTTGGGTGTCAGTCCACATTGTGCGTGAAACTGACCAATTGACACCGAGGAAATCACTAAGGACTGACCCATCACATCAGAAACCCTTCATGCAACCCGGCATGCAAAAAGTTTAGTCACTGAAGTTGCTGCAGAGAGTTCTGGAAAGTAGCGATGAAGATAACAGAGCATTTTGATATAAAACATATGGGCATCAGGTTATATGCAGTTACCTTTAAGAGCAAAATTAAGAAGATATGCAAACGTTAAGAAAACGCACTAAGACCCCAGCAGGTTGAAGTCACCACATAACACTGGCCTATGATTTTGTACTTTATACAAAATGACAACAATGAAGTTGTGGCTATGATAATGTTGGCTTGCCTACATAAAGTCAATCAAATCTAACCCGTGTGTGGATGTTAACTAAGGCTGGACTGGTACTGATACCAGAACCGTGCCAGAACACACCAGTGTACAGTATAAATATCGGCACTGATACAGGCACTTAAATACAGTATTGGTGATTGGGATACCGATGCATGTGACCGACACCACAAAGCAATTTCTGACAGGCACGGACAGATGCATGCATGTGCACCAGTTCAGAGAATTTACTTTATAACATGTCGGCAGTGTGGCTTGACAAGCAGCAGTAAAAATGCTTATGGCAAAATTTGTAACACCAGCATTTCGTGGGAATGACATGGTGGTAGGCGATTTACCATTTGAAATTCTTCCTAAGCTATTCGTTTCATTGGCATGAGAAAAATAAGCCAGTTAACAACCTACAAATAGTGCAAAACACACTAATGGGAGCCTCTGGGAGACTCTTCTTTCAGTAATCCCTCATCTCCTGCTGTGTAGTCAGTTACAGTCTGAGTTAATGTTAGTCCAGGTTGTTATTGAGAGAGTGAACTTTAGAGAGACGTATGGAAGGAACTGTCGATTCTTTTGGGGTAATGACAGCCTTCAGCCTCGGTTTAGCCCTTAGCAAAGTTAGCCAGTGCCTGCGGTGCACCTGCGTCAGTCAGCTGCATCACAAACAATCTGATTCAATCAATCCGATAAACCGGTTGAAATCAGATTCACCCGCATTACAAATGACACTTATACAGATTGTTCCAATTTACCAAAATTCATTGTTTGTTGCAGAACCCTTTCACAGCAGTACTTGTTAGAACCAACTTTTGCTGCAGTTTGAGGTAAGTTTCTACCAGCTTTGCACACAATTTGGGAGTGATTTTCACCCATTCTCTTTGGCAGATTTGCTCCAAGTTGTTCAGGTTGGTTGGATGGCCACCACAATTGGACCACAATTTTCAAACAGTGCCATAAATTCTCAATTGGATTGGATTTGGACATTTAAGAATATTCATCTTTTGATTGTTCAGCCACTCCTGCGTTACTTTTGTCTTGTTCTTGGGATAAATGGAATAGACTAGTCTGATTGAGGCCATTCCAAATATAATTTCTATCCAACTGAACGAGATGGGTAATCCTGTAAAAATAGTCTTTCTCTCACCCCTTCTTTTCTTCTATAAGTACTTGTCCTGAGTCTGCTTCAGTCTTAATATATAATCGGAATGAATTCAATTGGATTGGCTAAAATCTTTGCATGTAAACATAGCCAGGGATTGTTGGCCTCTCTGTTGCTTTCCTTACAAGTCCCCTTCTCGCTCTAATGTTGAGTTTCGAGGGACAATTCTCCTTAGACAGTGCCTGTGTGGTATGATGCAGTGTAGATTTCCTAACAGTTGATCCTACAGTTGAGCACTCCCTGGGATATCAAAATTCTTATATTATTTGGTTGCCTTTTCCTTTTTCTAGTGTATGTGTATAACTTTGTCTCTAATTGCTTTAAAGTGCTCTTTGCTTCATTTTCACAGCTTTCCTTCAGATTCACGTCTGATCAATGGTACTTAAATTAAGGAAGTCTTTTATCCAGAAAATGTGAACTTTTTTATCATTCAGGTAGAGGCCAATTGTATCCTTGTTAGGGCAGTGTCTTTAATTTGTGTGAACCAGGAGCTTCCACAGCACAGGGATTGAATACTTATTAAAACAGCATTTTTCAGTTAGTAATTTTTGTCACAGAATATTTATTCTTTATAAAACCAGTATCACGTTAATTTAACTAATTTTGAAAGTCAGCCTTTTGAAATAAAATATAACAGCACAAAATATCAAAAGGGTCTTTAAATTTTGTAATCCAAGCAGATCTGATGACTTTTAAGGAGAGTGAATACTTTTACACTGTATATACAACAAGTAAATACCATTCATTCAAGGTTAGTATGATTTTTTTGTGAGAGAGAACTCAGCTTCTACTAAAATAAAAATGGAAAACTAATCAGGTTAGACAGAGTTACTATGTGCATCAGTACTCTGTATTGGCTGATAACTAAGGATCAGGTATCGTATTGGTACGGGAAGGGAAAAAGTGTTATCAGTGCATCCCTGAAATTAATTACACATTGTAAATGTTGGTATTTGTGCACTACAATTTCTCACTGGAGTCTGACTACATTTCTGAATTCCCAGATAGCAGCGATGATATGGAAGCAAGTTCAAGATATGGAAGTAAGTTCAAGACGCGTGGAAGACAAGCATCAAGACTTTTCTCTGTACTGGCACCCAGGTGGTGGAACGAACTCCCACTGGCTGCCTGAACAGCAGAGTCTCTCGCGCTCTTCAAACGCAGACTGAGAACACATCTCTTTTTTACAGCACTTAAGTGAACACTGAGTTAAGTATTTATTGTAATGTATTGTACTGCACTTACTGAAATGTATTGCTTAACTCGGTTTCTTTTTCTCTAGGTATCAACATGGGCTTTTGTTTCTAGCAATATCTGAGCTCAGGACTAGCCTTTTTTTTACCTACTTGTAACTAGCAAAGATACTTTCTCTAGGTAGACGACAGCACTTTTTGTAAGTCGCTCTGGATAAGAGCGTCTGCTAAATGCTGTAAATGTAAATGTAAATACAAGACACAAGTCTTTGAAAATCGTAGTTTAGCGAGCATGTTTTCATCATCACTTTAGCCGCTTTACTGAATAGATAGTCAAGTTCATATTCCACTGCTAACTTAGAGGTAAATTCCATTGCAAGTGAAATAACTTCAATAGACGATCATAAAGCTCATCCATGATTGATGACTTGGCAAGTTATTTCAAATTCTATACTAAATTCTTACAGATTTACAAATAATCATGTTTTGTATCCTGCTATCTCTTTATCTTCGTCTCTCAGCTCTGTGGCAGGTAAACGAGTGACTGAGGACATGCATAGCTTCTTCAACACAGAAGTTTGACTGAACAATTCTTTGATTAAACAAGGTTTGCTATTTTATTATCGTCCACTAACTTGTCTTGCTTCAGTTTTTCAAAGGGGTGTGAAATTGTAAGGGGAGGAGTGTGGCCGTGTTCAGCCTTTAGCTAACCTTATCTGGTTATGATAACTCAGCTTTGCGTCTAGGGGTGGGAATCTTTAGGCACCTCACGATTCGATTACGATTCAGAGGGCTGTGATGCGATTATAAAACGATTATTGATGCATCTCGATGCATCTTTTTTTTTCTATACATCATTTCTATTTTCTCACTGTGTGAGGACTTGGTAGTTTTAAAGCAAAGTATTTGTAATCCATAATGAATTCACTTCCAATATCTTTTATTAATAAATCAAATGGAAGTGATGTGGCAAGTGAACTGGAAGGCTCTCATTCACTGCCTTTGGAGCACATGAGACGCTGCTGCCACTCATCTGCGATAAAATGCACAGTTACGGTGAAATAAGATCCAGTGGCAGTGGATGTCCACGCAGCACACGTTACACCCGTCCTACCCATTTATAGTGACTTTATAACTTTGGTTTTGCTCTTGTTGTAGAGACAGGGGGAATCGCTGTGTCAGTAAAATATCTTTGAGGCGGGACGTGTGCAACATTGCACGAAAGCCCTGTTTCGCAACGACTGAGAGTTGCCATGCAGACTGCAGGTCACTTAGCAACGATGCGTTATTCGCATTTATAAGCAGTACAGTTGTTTTCCTGGCAAGTTAAATCCGCAACGAGAGACTGTCAAACAGTAAAAAGTCGCAAAGATGAAGTCGCTTCTCTTCCGAATTTTCTCATTCCACCTTAAATGGTGCCGCATTTACATTCGGCGCCTCAGTCAGAATTTAAGGTGGAACGGGAAAATTCGAACAAGAAGCTGGAGAATGAGAAGTGACTTCAGCCTCGTAAGACAGTCGAATGTTGAGAGACATTTTACAAGAAACTGCTTTAGTTTTCAGGAAAGGTTTTCTGGCGGAATTGGGAGGAAAGCAGCTAAAGCTAAAGCTTAAAACAGAGCAAAGTAGATCTGTGCTCTCGTTTATATTGTTTAGCCTATACTAGGACATCAGCACATACTGACAAATACTGGACATTAAATGTTGTGGCTCCCAAGGTGGTTTGATTTTTGTTGAAAGGACAAAATGGCTCTTCTTAACATTTGGGTTGTGACTCCTGATCTAACCTGGCTTTTAATGCAGAGGGTGCCGGTTGGATTTCTCACTAATCCAGTAGTTTTTCGTGTGCCGTCACAGACTGTCCGGGCGCTGCACTTACCCACTTCCAAGTTCCGCCTTTTGCGTTCCGTCAGCATTACGTTATAAATTAAATATTTAGAAAATCTATTTTTGACATCTGTGAATCGATTCAGAATCGTTCACGTCCGTATCACGATGCATCTAAGAATCAATTTTTTCCCGCACCCCTATTTGCGTCTAACCTGAGAATACCCTTCCTTGTGATAAAATCGTAGTAACGCTCTGCCTCAAGTGGCTTATTGCTTTTATTAAACAGCGGCCAACAAGTTATTATTAATAATAAATCAACATAAATTAACATAAGTGTTCCGCCAGGAAATGTAGTATGGTATGCCAAGCAACCACGGCCTGCTGAATGAGGAGAAGAATGCTTGGTCGCCTATCGCTGTATATTGCAGTAATTTCACGAACTTTATAACCTTATGTCATATAACAATGAACATATAACGCAGCACTGTTTAATGCAAAAACCTTTACTTTCTAAGGACTTTTTGGTCACCAAATTACTACCGTAAGTTTTATATAGCACCAATCCAATGACGCCCTTCCTCTCACGCTGGGGCTGAAGCTCATGCAGCTCCCCGCTCCCTACAAGGGCGCTACATAGGAAATTAAATACTGGATCCTGCATGCATTTGAAGAATTTCCCCTCTGGGATTTGTAAAGTGATCTATCCCAACGGTGCAAAACATAGCTAAAAAAATAGTCATTTGGGACTCACATCCATACTCAAATAGTGCACTACTTGGCTGTAGAGGCTAGAATTTCTAAACTTCCATAGCTGGCACACTATTTAGGGAGTACAGAGCCGTTTGGGATTTAGCCTGGATATGATGCTACTTCTGACTGAAACACACACATTTGAAGCGTGTAATCCATTCAGGTGACATTCTTTAGACTTTTATACTGCAGTTTTACAGTCCATCATAAGTGCTTTAACTGAAGCCTGGGATATTAATGTTGGAGTTGTTTAGCCCATTAACTATCTTTTAGCCTGTTGGCTAGCTGCCCAGCTTAGTTCTAGTTAAGAACATGAATTGTCAGCCTATCAGTTTAAACAAAAAATGGGTTCTTACTTCATCAGTACACTCGGTGCTCCCTGCAGGCAGCATTACAGTCAAAGATTATTCCATTAACAGCACAAGAATTTTTTCGAGACATTGCAGTAATACAGAGTTCAGCCGTTGTGAGGTGGTCTTAGGCACGTATATTGTGTATTTTAAAACGGCTTCGAATGCGGCTCAGCCAATCAAATTTTAGGACTGGAACTATCAGTTTTATAATTGTGAGTGATCCACAAGAGTATTTAGAAGTCTATTCTAGAATTCTGGTCTAAAAGGTAATAATTAAATACCAACATAAACATATCTGAGCATTTAAATTATTCAGGCCAGTCCTAGTTCAGCATATCAACAGCTGTCATTAAAGAATGCATATGTGGGCTTAGCATAGATAGGTCAATCCTTACAACACCTGGTTAGATTAAAGTCCAAGTGGACTTTAATCTAACCAGTCTCACAAGGTGTGTTCACCTTAGCTGGGACATATCAGTGTTTAAATGTTGCCTGACAGGTCTAATTCAAAGCCCAGATCTATTACAGTTCAGAGACTTTTCTCATCTCTTCTGACTCTTATGAAGTTATTCCTGAAGTTATTCAAGAATAATACACTCACTTAAATGTATTTTATTTACATTTCTCATAGCAATAATTTCAGACAGCTAGTGACATTCTCACAGATGAGATTTGTGAGCTATGGATGTTTTGTTCAGGTGGTGTCAAAGCAAAGCTCTCTATCTCCCTCTAGTGAGAATTTTCTGTAGCTGCAGCAGAGTCTTAATAACAGTTTCCCAGAGCGGAATCTTGTTTAAACCAAAATGACATGTTCAACCAGTAACATGATGTAAATTCATGGCATATATATATTATATATATATATATATATATATATATATATGCTAAAAGATAGTTAACTGAAACATAGAATTAGGCAAAGAAAATTCAAACAAGACTTAAATCTGCCATAATCTCATTTTCTGTTTTGCACCGTGCAATTCAGTGCATAAACAACTAAAATAACAACAATTATAAATTAGCATAAATAAATAAAAGTCATTCACTATTTAGAACAATGTTGGTCAACTTTACCAAGAAGAAACAGAATTTTCTTCACCAGAAATTTTCCATCCTGTCCATTTATTAGTGCAATGCACTGCAGTTACTCGCTAGACTTGACAGTTGCATCACTGTCTTGGAATTGAGACATTAATGCATGAAACATCAATTTATTTTTCAGTTTCTCCTTGAAACTCCCTTAAATAATGCAGGTTTTGTTAGTTTTGGCTTCATTACCCTTCCCTCTGCTCGCTGTGCTACTATCTTATCTCTTCAAGCAGTTTTATACTTTTTTCTTCTAGTTGCATAATCTAATTTGTCATAGTTAAATGGATGTCAATCACAACATCAGGCTTAAAATATTCTTTATAGTAGGACTGCATAATATGGACATAAAATGTATCCAAGCATCATCAGTGTAGACTTTTTGTAGCCATAGATTTTCAAGTCAGGGGATTCCAACAGCTCTAGCTTGAGTTTATGATGTAACTCACGGTGGACTTTGAGGTTTTGAACCATTGTCCTGCTGTAGAAAGCCCCTTTTCAGCTTTAATTTCTTGACTGAACTAGTGTCACATCTGTTCCTGACTTTATTCATATTTAGGGGAATCCATTTTTCCATTTGCCTGTGAAATGTTTCCCCAAACCACAATAGAACCACCCTCATGCTTAACAGTAAGCAAGGTGTTCCTTTAATCAAATGCTGCTCCTTGTTTTCCTCTAAACATACCTTTGGTGATTGCAAATAAAGTGCTCCATTTTTACTTTCACCTCAATCCAGAACACTTATTTCCAAATTGCCTCTGGCTATTCTAAATGTTATATTGCATACTTCAGACATTAACTTTTGTGATGACTCTCCCAAGCAGTTTTTTTTCTTATTCATCAAAACTAGTAAGACACGACAAACGTACATACACTACAGTCAAACATTACAGTCATCAAGCAATCATTGTCCACCTATTTAAAACTCACTGTGTGTTTTTTCCTCTGCTTTTGCTCAGTAAACTTTTGCATGCTTTTTTACTCTTTGACTGCTACAACACCAGCAGTACCATCTCATTCTCCCTCACTTCTTTTGTAAAGTAAAGAAAAGTGTTTTGGTGGTTACCTGAAGTCAGGAATGCCTACAGAAGTGCTGATTCCCGCCCCTGAATGCACCACCATGTACTGCGAATCTCTGATCAGCTGAGCCAGTGTCTCCACCTTAGCTTTTAGCTCCTCAGGTGTATCAAATGCCTGAAAAAAAAACAAAAAAAACAAAACAAAAAAAAAAACAGCCGTCATTAAAATCAGGAAAACACAACGCTGTGAAACATCAACTGACACTGTTTGTCTTCCCTGGTAAATTTTTCTGCTTGTTCTAGATGCTTTTTTTTAGTTTGGCCTGTCTTCTGTAAGTCAAATGCACAATCAATGGTGCTTTTGGTGGTGCTAAAAGAAAATTCAACTTTTCCCACTGTAAAAACTGTGGGTACTTCAGTAGGCTTGTAGTATTGTCCTGATTCATAATAAACACGTTTATCAATTACTTATCAAAAACATTGAAGATTCAGGAATCAACAGAAATCATTAGTAAAAACTAATACTATTTTAAAATAATAGTTTGGATCCACTTACTATGGTTGAATGGTTTTATGCACTAAAAACTGTCATAACTCTTTTTACATGACTTTTCTTTATCCTTAGAATTAAAAAGCTGTTTTTGTTACTGAGCCTTTAAGATTGATATATGTAAATGATCTCTGTTCTGATAGGCTGCTCTGTATTTTCCCCTCACTCAAGAAGCACTCAGAGCTGAAAAACTTAATAGAACTTCAACGTGAATGAGCATAACATAGCTAAACTACCGTAAGCTGAACAGGTGGATAAATGTAAATACACAGGGTCCCAACCCTGGTCCTGAAGTACCCCTGTCCTGCACATTTTAGTGTTTTCCTACTCTAACACTCCCACTTCAGCTCAGTAAGGACTTTGTTAGTTAGTTGAGAAGGTTAATTAGGTGTGTTAGGAGCAGGGAAAACACCAAAATGTGCAGGGAATAGGGTACTCCAGGAGCGGGGCTAGGAACCAGTCTTATTTAAAAAAAAAGAAAAAAAGGAGAAAACGGTTTTCCATGGTACGAGCTCCTTAACCAGAGCGCAAAACAACATTTTTTTTTATAAGACGAACAGGCAAAGGTTTAGCTAGTAAGCTTTCTAAAGAATTACGCTTTGTGCGTTACTGCTAATAACATTAGCAGCAACGTTGCCTATTAGGAACACAAGACAATACGACCGACTCAGATGTCAGGTACCTGAATGGCTTCTTATTTAACGTTACCCACGTTACTAACTACCCATTCAAGCATAAAAACACTAAGTTAGCTAACTCCTTAGCCAAGTTGGCTATCATTGTAGCAATTCTACGTGCATATGGAAGCTAAAACCGATGCAGCTAGCACAACGGTGTAATACCTGTAATGAAGCAGTTTAACGTAACGATACACGCATTAACACACCTCGAAGAAATTCATTCCCACCCTGATTGTCTACAACAAATGCAAGCTAATACTGCCTGGCTAGCTAACAAGTAAACAGGCAGCTTTACCTCAGGAAGCCCGCAGATGCCTTTATCCGCGTACGGAGATAATCCGGCGGCATAGTTCACCGACATGGCAAAACGTAACGTGTTAGGTCGGTTAAATGTGTATAAATCACAGAATTGTTGCTCTTATTTTTAAAATTCCGCGGACTTTTCTATTCAACAGCTGTGGCCGTGTTGATACTCCACGTTACGTCATACAAAACGTGTGTACTTCTGTGCACTTACCGTGAAACGTCACATGTTGGCAAGCCGTCTCTGACCGCTCTGTACAGTTTCCAGTCCTGCAGATCATAAACGTTATTTTTTTTATCATTTTTATTTTTTATTATTTTTATTATTTGTACTTTTACTTTTATTTAATCTTTTAAAAAATGCATAATTCAATCCCAGATTGGTTTAAAGTGAAAATGTTCATTGTAACTAGGGAGCTAAGATTCAACACAAAAAAATATTTGTCCAGTCCCCATTCAGTACGGAACTTTATTATTTTGTGACTTTACCAACCAAACTTCCAGTTAAATTATCCAAACTTCAGCAGTCTGTTCTCGCCTGATTACTTTCACAACGGTTCACCCAGATTCCACTATGGGCGCGAGCAGAAATTAGCGTTTTTAATGAGGTGTTCTTCCTTGTTTTCTGACTAAGTTAAGACATTTATGGCCACGTCATGGTCCACCGCTGCTTCTTGTTTCTTTGTCTGTTGTGCACCTTCTTGGACTGATGTCTTTCTAATCCCATGGTCATCACATTCCGTATGA
The DNA here is from genome assembly GCF_904425465.1 of Colossoma macropomum. NCBI lineage: Eukaryota > Metazoa > Chordata > Actinopteri > Characiformes > Serrasalmidae > Colossoma > Colossoma macropomum. Next base: position 17,827,292 of record NW_023494807.1, on the reverse strand, counting down.
TCATTTGAGAGTTCTCAGAAAACTATATTACATATTGAGTAAATGGAACTTGTTACGATCTCTGTATGTTTCTGCTGTAAATGGAACCCCGCGGGCTCATACACTAGATGTCTAAAAGTATCCAGACACGTCTACAAAATAATGAACTCAGCTATTTTAAGGTGCACTCTTTGCTGACACAGATGTTCAATAGCTCACACGCAGCGAAAAGCACGGTCAATAAAATGGCCCAGATTCAAGCGTCTCAAATTCGTGAAGCGGATATCATGAAACAACCAATCAAACGCAGATGACGCATCACGTGTTCACGCTGAACGACAACGTCTGAAACTAACGTTAGTGATTTAAGGGCGTTAGTGGATCGAAAATTAACCAGGAGATGGTTTATTGAGCGGCTGAGAAGAAGATTCTCCTTTTTAACGTTATGTAAGGTTAGTGTTTTTTAAAAATTGGTCAGCTTTCTGAGCACAACAACAAACAACGAAGTTTCTCGAATTTCACGTTTCTGTAACCGGCCGGCGTAACTTACCTAAGCTAGCTTAGCTAGCCAGCTATTAGTTTAAGCCGCTGCTTGTCTCAGCTGTTGGCGCGAGCTTGTTAGATTATTCTGTCCTCTAATGGCGCCCTAATTTTAGACATATCTTAGATTCCCTTGGGAATTAAGGACTGTAAATTTGACAGGTGCAGTCCGCGATGAACTTGGAGTACTTCGGGACGAGTGAGACACTAAACGTGGTGTCCGCCGCGGGCTCCGCAGTTCAGGGGGCGCTCAAGACGTGTGTCACGCAAAGAAGCGCTTGCACGCGCCAAACAACATTGATTGTGGTTGTTTAATTAGTTGAAATGCAATGCTCTGCTGTGGCTTCATTAGTGTAGTTGTAGTGTTCATCTTTAGTGGGTGTTGTATGGCTGTTGGTGACCCACCTACAACCCACACCCCCGCTATTTTTCCAGTGTGTCAGTCGCCTTTTTTGTTTTTTTTTCCAATAGACCACTGTATTTAGGCTATGTGCAAGCTAACGCTGCTGAGCATCAATTTAAAGTCACTAGGCTACACGGAAGTAAGGTGGGTGGTCTGACAAATTGTGCTACCTTGTCGAAATGTCCTACCGTAACGCATATTTGTAGGTAGGTCCCTACATAAAACTGTAGGTAGGATATTTTGATTGCTTAAATCACCATATTAAAACAATACTACCAGCACTGAAACTATGAAGCTGGAGTCAACTTCTCACTCCATTTTTCCTGTTCCACCTTAAATGGTGCAGCAGTTGTTATAACGCCTCAGGTGAAATGGGGAAATTCGAACAAGAAGCTGGTAAATGTCCTTATTAAATAAAAATTTCCTGGTGTTAAAAGAATAATTAGTGTATTCTAATAGCCTAAATCACCTTAAGCTGAGCTTGTACTGAATTAACATTCAAGACACAATAAAGCATTTAAAACACTGAGTTATTACGCTGTAATAATGATATGCGCATGCTCGGTAGGACCGATTGGATGGCCAGGGGCTGTGTTAGAGAAACTTCCTATCTTTTTGTCTTAATATCTGACAGGTGAAGATAAGATTTTTCACAAATTTGTATTATAGAAGCAAATCTTATTTTAATTTAGGAAACTTATCTTACAGCATCTTTTCTTATCTCAAGTTAGGAAATCCTTAGTGTGTCTGTTACCTAGCAACGCACACAGCTGAAACGTAAACACGCAATCAAGTTAGTTAGCCAGACAGCTAACGGTAGCTGCTGTTACTGGGGTAAAAAAGGTCAAATAAAACTAAAGTGTGATAAACTGAGAGTTAAGAATATTGTGTCAGGATATTTTGGCAACTTAGGATGTTTCTGTAATACCGTTTTCTCATGTGGAAATAAGATCAGATTATAGACTTAAGAACTGTTGTTCTGTAATGGCTTCTGTCCTAACTTCAATCTATACTGAAGTTGCCATGACAACAAAGCAGATAAGATATGATCTCAGACTTAAGAATTGTCTGTAATATGGCCCCAAAAGAGTATTAACAGAGGTGGAAACCACTTTCAGTCTGGTCATGTTGGGCATTGTAGCCTGAGTGCTGGTCAGCTTGTAGGGATACCACACTGGCAAAGCATGCTGGTTTGTGCGTTTTTAAGAAAGCTGCCACTCTAATGATGCCAATACAGTGTGCAACAGCATTAGCTTACATGTAGCAATATTAATATTTTGATTTTTTGGCAACCTCATAATTCAGAGGATCCAGTGATATTTGAGAGAAAAATAGGCAATTTTCAAAAACTCCCAGAGAAATCTCACAGAGAAATTACTTTTAGACCTAGAGTTCCCTATATAAGCATAAGAGCACGGCACCGACTACAGGATTACGACGCGACTTCAGTGGTCTATAGAAGAGCTTTTCCACGAGCAGTAAAATGGCATTCTCTGGCTCTTCTTTTGCGCTGATGCTACAACACTTTAAAACAATTCATTTCACTAAAATCAGTAGACATGAAGTTTATTGAGCAGTTAAAAAGGTTGGTAGGTTTTCATTTCGTTAATTTTCTGAGCCACAACAACAAACATGAGTTTCTCAAAGGGAACATTTCCATTATTAGCTGGTTACCGGCTAACGGTAACAGCAGTTTAAACAGCTGCTTGTGCCACTGTTCATTTTTCTTTGTTATCTTGCTATTATCTACTTGCTTTATGCTATTATATGATTTATATATCGTCACTGTCCGAAGAAAACATGTATCTCCGTTTTTTTTTTAGTTTTCTGCATCATGTGAATATGATGGCTGTTCTTTACATTTCATGGATGGACCAATAGCAATGCTCTAAAATTACTCGTAATTAAACATCTTCACACTGACTTACATTAAAAGTAAAGAAGGTTTTTGCCCTCTTCTGTGAAGTTACCATTTTGGAGATACTAGTTTTACTTTGGACAGTAATGATATCCAGATTCATTTTCTCCTCTATCGATGTCCCCCGGTTTTACACAGATCTCAAATTCATTTGGGATTTAGGGGATGAAAATTGTTATAGGATGGGTAGACTGAGATTCGCTCCTCAATGAACTTCTGCAGCTTTGTTTTGAATTGCTCTGTGTAACTGTCAGGTTGCACAGAAATTGTTTCAGGCAACTCACAACCCGCAACTAGTTGCATGTAAGCTTCACCATGTAAAGCTAGCCTAAGGTCACTGTGTCCAATGCCAAGTGTCAGCTAGAGGGGTATAAAGCCCACCTGCATTTGGCTGTGGAGTGGAACTGCATTCTCTGGAGTGACGGAGCTCCATCCTGTACCTCTGAGATGAGTTGGAGTTGCGATTGTGATCTAGAACTAATCATCCAGAATCAGTACCTGACCTCACTAATGCTCTTGTGGCTGCAATCCTACCCTCACAGCAAGGTTCCAGCATCTAGTGAAGCCCAGAAGAGTAGAGGCTGCTACTGTAGCAAAGGCAGAACAAACTGCCTATTAAAGGAGAATTCCACTGATTTTTCAGAATTCTTGTATAATCAATTGGTTATGATGTTAACAAAGTCATTCAGAGTGGTTTGGTGTAAAATGCTCTGTTACCGACTCAGAGTTCATAGTAGTGCTGATAGGAGCCAGACGTCTAAAGAGTTTAGTGCCTCTAAAAGTTCCCTCACAGAAAGTTATTAAATGAAATGGTTAAGAATATGCTGCCTGATGCCAGAGACATTGATGTACAATAATTCTGACAAAACATTTTGGCCTAAAAACTACTTTTGAAAATCTATCCATAGCAGAATGATAAAGCAAAAATAGTCCCACCAACCCACGGCAAGTTTTCTTTTTTTTTGGATTTGCCATTATTTTACGGAGCCCTGCTGGTCCCTCATAAATAAAAGCTGTAGTGTAAGGTATGGGAATGAGATAACTAAGTCATGGCGACGATTTAGTAAGGCGTGGGAATGAGATAAATAAGCCTTGACCACAGCTTAATCAGGCATGATCTCATTCCCGCGCCTTCCTAAGTCGTGACCACGCATTAGAATCTCGATCCCACGCGTTAATACGGCGCGGCCACGCATTATTTTTGTTTATACGAGATGTCACCAGCAGGGCTCCGTAATTATTTCACCATCATCAAATTTATAAAAACTCAGAAGACACGTGTAGGTGTTTTTTCAGTAGGGGTGTCAAGGTGGTTTTGGATAGTAAATTAAATGGCTAGATTTGCCTTGTAAACATTGTGACCTCCACCAACACCTTTGATCTTAACAACTGAATTATGCAGAAATTTTGAAAATTCGGTGGAATTCTTTAATAGGCCTACTCTCGATTTCAAAAGAAAGCGGCGTCTACAAACTTTTGGACGCTTAAAGTATGCAAAGAACAGGGACGTGCGTTCGCCTGCAGGCGGCGCAAGAGAGCTACACTTGAGCATCCTGAACAAGCTTCTCTCACACTGCCCCCCCAGCACGCCCCCAACCCCCACCCTCCTCATCAGGTACGGCCTCCGAGCGTGACATGTGTCGAATAGAAAGTGAGCCCCCCCGCGTTTCCAGCTGAGCGCTTTTACTCTGTCGGCGCGCGCGTGCGTGCGTGCGTGCGTCCGTGTGCGTATGCGCTTGCGCGCGTGCGCGTCCTCGCGTGTGTATGTGTGCGTGCGCGCGCGCGCGTGTGTGTATGTTGTTATTATTATCCCGCCTGCCTGCTCTCCGCGCCGCTCCGCTCAGAATGGCCAGATTCACCCAGACTGAAGCGAGAAGGCAGCAGCAGCAGCAGCAGCATCAGCCTCCTCCGCCGCCGCCTCCGCCTCAGCCCCAGCCTGCCCACGCCAGCGCGCTCCTCAGCGGACCGGGGGCAGCACCGAGCCAGCCGCCAGCGCTCGTCGTCCCGCAGCAGCCCCAGTACGCCCAGATCACGTTCGCCAAACCCATGAGCGGCTCCGAGGCCGTTTCCATACACGCGGACGGCGGCACCATGAAAGACCAGGACGCCATCAAGCTTTTCATAGGACAGATCCCGCGCAACCTCGAGGAGAAGGACCTCAAGCCCCTGTTCGAGCAGTTTGGGAAAATCCACGAGCTCACCGTTCTGAAGGACCGCTACACCGGCATGCACAAAGGTAAAGAGGGGCTTTAGAGCCTTTATTATCACGTCACTTTTTTGGGGTGGGGGGGCACTTTGATGCATATTAACGATGCTTAAACGCATCTGGACGTCATTTTTGTCACACGACTGTTTCCCACATGCCAAACGGACTGTTGCTCTCCGCCTCATTGTGGACACGAGGTCTATTTCTCGTCTCTCGTGTACTTATTCGCACATCAGGCTCGCGATCTGTTTTTGTGCGTGTATTGATCTGCGTTGTCATGTAATCCTGTTTATGACAAATCAGGCGCTTTTGCTTGGTTTCTTCCGTTTTAAAGGGCGGTAAACGCAGTCCGTGCAGCGGGGTCACGAGCTGACAGCGAGCTGGTCACTCCCACTCGCACATTTTGCACGGTGTGTGTTTGCGCTCGCGGAAGTAGGGCAGCCCCGCGCGCACATAATGCATATGATTTAGGACCCCCTCACCGCCCCCCCTACCACCGCCGCTACAAATCCCACCATCCCACTCAAACCCCCCCCCACCACCACCGTCTTGTCTCTGCTCCCCATCGTTCTTCAGCAGGACGGAGCACTTTGTTTTGTAGCAGAGCGAGACGCTGTTGCGTCGCGCGCGCGACACACAAGACAATGGCGCTCGTGCAAGATTTTTTAACGGGGGGGAAAAAAGAAAGATGTGTCATTATTTACGTTTCTTTTGTAAGAAAGCGTGAAGCCTGACGGCCCATAGAGACATAAAGACGTCAATTAACGCGTATTTTTCAAGGTTATGCGACAGGACGTAACATAAAAACGTTGTGTTTTTGTTGTTTTTTTGGTGAATAGTTAAAAACTAAAACGTTACATTTTTGGAGGCTATTTAAGGCAGTGCCACCGTTAGATGTGTGGAAGGCAGTGATGGAGGAAAAAAAGCTGCGTCCATTAATAATGACGCACGATTATTAAACAACACCTCCGTCCATACAGTGTATCTTTCCACGTACTTTTGTATTATTTGCTCTGTGACTTGACTAAATGTTCTGCTTTCAGTGCTTTTTTTTCTTGCTGGAAACAGCTAGAACCTGCTTGCACGCTTGTGTTGATATGTTACATAATCATATATATTAAAGGAGCACTCCAGCGTTTTCAGCCTAATCTCTCTCTCTCTGTATAGTGTCTATAGCATACGGTCAGTCATCACACAGTAATCCCCTCCCGCTTAGAAAAGAGCAGAAACACCACTGACTTAAAGCACATGTATAATAGAAGCCAGCATTTCAGTGCTGTGAGTCGATGCAGTTTCAGCTTCTTCCTAAGTACAAGGAAATTACTGTCCCTGAGAATCAATCAGAGAACCTGTTGGTCAGAGCACAGTTACAGTAGAGTGCAGCGAGCAGGTGCTGAAGAGACTCGATCGGCTTCTAATTTAAACGGGTTTGAGCAGTTTTCTGTTCTTTACTGAGTGCGGAGAAACGTGTCCGTGGTGATGAGCTGTGAGCTACAGATGCGGCAGATAGAGATCAGGGTGAAAAGTGCTGGAGAATTACTTTAACAAAACGTCATGATCACGTGAGGAGGCGAGCTTACTGCTACGACCACCTTACAGTGACCGTTTAAGTGCTTTTGGAAATATAAAGAAATACACTCATTCTATCTTTTTCTGTTTCTCTCTCTTATTCTCTCTATCCTATCGCTCTCATCCTCTCTCTTTCTGTCTCTCACTTTCTAGCCTGTCTTATTCTCTCTTATTATCTCTCTTACTCTTTTCTCTTTCTCACACTTTCTCATCGCTTATTCTCTTATTCATTTTCTGTATTTTACTCTCTCTCATTCTCTCACTTTCTTGTCTTTTTTCTCTTATTTGTCTTTCTGTTATTCTCTTGTCTCTTTCTGTTCATTCTCTCTCTCTCTTGTTCACTTTCTCTCACTTTCCCTTTCTCCTCTTTCTTATTTTTTCTCTCTTATTCTTTCTTTTACTGTCTCTTTCATTCTCCCTCTCATTCTCTCCTCTCTCTTTCTCCCTCTCCACTTTCTTATTCTCTCCCTTTCTCATTTTCTTTCTCCTCTTTCTCCCTCTTACTCTCTTTCTCTTCTTTATCTCTACTTCTCTCTCTTGTCTCTCTTTCTTATTCTCTCTCTCACTTTTCCTTTCTCCTCTCTCTTGTTTTCTCTCTCTGTTTTTCCTTCTTTCTCTCTTCTCTCTCTTATTCTTTCTCTCACTCTCTCCTTTATTTTCCCTCTCATTCTTTCCTCTCTCTTTCTCTCTCACCCTTTTCTGATTCTCATTCTTTCCTTTTTTCTTTCTCCTCTTTCTCCCTCTCTCTCTTTTTCTTCTTTATCTCTACCCCTTTCTCTTGTTTCTCTCTCTTATATTCTCTCTAAATAGTCTTGTCTCTCTTTCTCATTTTCTCTTTCTCCTCTCTCTCTTTTTCTGTCTTTCTCTCACTCTCTCCCTTATTCTCCCTCTCTTATTCTCTCCTCTCTTTCGGTCTCTCTTTTTCTGTTCCCCCTCCCTCTCTTATTTTCTCTCTCTCTCTTTTCCCATTGACTTTTTCAGCTGTCTTACACAAACACACAAATGTATGTATACGCATGTGATAAATGGTGTGTACCTGTAGTTGGACTAGATAGGCTGACTGAATCAATGCAGGACGTCTGCTTCTCTCCCTCACTCTCTCTCTGTCGTGCTCACACTGCTGTTCTGTGTTGCTTTCTGTCTCACTGCTTAATTGTTCTGCTATTGCTGCGTTAGTGTTGAAATCACATTGATTTGCAGTTTGGAGACAGCATGTTACAGTAGATTAAAGAATACAAAATCAATGCAGTAATAGTGAGAGGGGTTAGTTACAGAGAATGACACTGTGTATGTGTGTGCTGAGAGATAGCAGTAGGCCACAAAAGGGGGATGGTAGAATATTTATGTAATTCAGGCTTGTATTGACTCCCCTTTAACTGTTTAAACATGTAGGAAGTATTATAAGGAAAGTATATCAATAGTCAATGTATTGTTTATGTATGAGAAAATGTATGTATTTTATCAATCTCCTATTGAAGTTATGGCTAGAAATTAGAACCTATCATTGAGGGCCCCATTTTTCCTTGTGCATGCACTGACGCATATATAATCACAACTGAATGGGCATTTCCATTCTTTTCCATAAGTCCTTGGGCAAGACTAATGCCACGTTGCCTGTTGCCTTTATAAGTTGCTCTGGATAAGAGGAGGTCTAGTTAAAATTCATAAAATCAGTATAAAGCAACACGGCACAAGTTACACACACTTTAGTAAGCATGGAAAGAGGTAGTCAAACAGCAAGCAATCAGCAGAATTGATGACTAATATTACCACACACTGGACGAGAGCCTGAACGATATAGGTTTTTAAGATCGATACCGCTTTTGATATTTGAGGATTTCAAAATCTGATATATCTGATATATCAGCCGACATTCCTTTTTTTCTTCAGAAATATATAACAAAGATTTTCCCCAATGTTTGTTATGGGTAGTTATTTAAGAGTCACCAAGATAACATGACATATTCCAGTTTAAAATAAACTTGCAACTTTGGGATTTCACACTGTAGCGATACAATCACAAAAACATCTGTTGGATTATTATTTAAAGAATTTAATGATTACCCAGACTGCACGCAGGAGCATCTGAACATGTTACTGAGCGTGTTACTCATAACTGTACTGGAGCTCTTTTTAGAGAAGTGAATAATATCTCACATCATCTCAATGCGCACTGCACTCTAACAAAATAGTGCCACAACACACACACTACACGTTTGAAAGAGAAGATAGATAACTTTGTTATGTTAGATACTAGTTTAGCTCACGTTTATTTACATGTCCCGTCTGGTTTAATAACTTCCACAGACTACAATTGTTGAAGTTGGCTTCTTATTCACCAGCTTCTTGTTCGAATTTCCCAGTTCCACCCTAAATGATGCAGCAATTCTGGCGCCTGAGGCTACTGCTGTAACTGCTGCCTCTTTTAAGGTGGAACGGGAAAATTCAAACAAACATTAAAGCTGGCATATTAGAAACTGACTTCAGCTTCGTCATTTAGACAGAATAAGTTGGACCCTATAGTTTAACCGCTCATTAAAGTTAGTCATTTTCTATTCATAAACACGGCTAGTTTTGTGGTTAACCTAATTTAGCAGTGAACAGCATTTTATCCAATGTATTTGCGTTTTCTAGAATATGTGCTGTTCGCCACTCTCACTTTCTTTTCTCTTCTCGTCGTTCCCAAGCATTCTTGGTAGTTTTGGAAGCAGCCAATCACAGGTGATGTGTAGAAATGTGCAGATGTATTTCTATAAATTGGCCTTACTGCTAACGTTGCATCTTGGCTATAGGAGCAAACTGGTGGGCCAGCTGTAATGGTAGTGAATTAAAAAATACCAAAAATTATTTTGGGAATCTTTTTCATCAAAATCTGCTCTTGCACTTTTTTTTCTTTTTGAGCATTTCATTTTTGAGCTCTGCTTTCATATATTTTGCAAAGTTCCTAACACTGCCGTTACAACACTATGTTGTATGCAGCCATCAGTCAGCATCTGAGCTTTTGAATTAAATAAATTGGCCAATCAACAGTCACAGATATGAATTACATATTTAAAAAGATAATTATTGGTGTATATGAGTGAGCAGGTTAAGGGTAAAAATAAATAAATAAAATAAAATAAAAGCCCTGGTAAGCCTGCACATTAAACCTCCCATTGTTGGCCGGAATACAGAATATAGGTTTTGTGCATGGAGAGGAGTGTTGGAGAGTGATGAACAAATGTAAGCGGCACGTTCGTGCTAATTGCTGAAGAACCTAAAGCCCCAGCAGTTATTTCTCCCTTTATAGACCTGGTTTATTCTCCACTATGTTTCATCATTAACTCACTTTTCTTTCTCTCTCTCTCTCTCTCTCTCTCTCTCTCTCTCTCTCTCTCTCTCTCTCTGTCTCTCTCTTCTGTTTCTCTTTCTCTCTCTTTTTTCCCTCTTCTCTCTTTCTGTTTCTCTCTCTCCTTTTCTGCTCTTCACCCCTCATTCTTTTTCTATTTCACTCTCTGGCTCCCACTTTCTCACTCTCTCATTACCACTCATATTTCATTTGCATATTTCTCTATCACTTTAGTTCTGTCTCTCATGCACGCTCTCTCTCTCTCTCTCTCTCTCTCTCTCTCTCTCCCCTCCCCTCCCTCTCTCTCTTTTTCTCTCTCTTTCCACCCGTTAAAGAGCGTTTGGCTTGGGAGGACCTCATTTTAACACCTCATCTTCATATCCAGCAGCATCTATCTTTAATTCATCACGTAATCTCGCATTAGCACAGCGTTCAACGCTCAGGTACTGGCCGATGGAGTGGAGAGCCAGCGCGTGTCCATCACGCAAAAGTAATGGAGCACTCAGGCCTTCATGCAGCCGCTTGTAAATATTGTAATAAGCAACAGGGCTCCCTCATGAAAGATGAAATGTGGCAGATAGATGGTGACGAGAGCAGAGAGATGGCTTGCGCTCATTCACATGCGCAAGGTTGTGCACACCTCACTACATTTATGCATAGACACATGCAATCCGGCCCACACAGGTTCAACAGCACAGTAGGCTTGGATCATATAGGAGTGTGTGTTCAGCCTGTAAATGACAATGCATTAGATTTTCATTTTGGTATTTCTTATATTTTATCGTTTATAAAGAAAACATATTATAGTGGCACTACAGTGGTTTCTAATTTGGCAGAGTTTCAACCAAATACCTTTAACCTTCTCAGGCCCCCCCAAGGCTTATACCTGCCAGCTGTAGTGAGTCCAAATATAGGCTAAAATGATCTACTTAGAGATTAAGTTTAATTTGAATTACGTATTTTACCCGTATTATTCTGCATTTCTCTGTATTTTTTGTTATTTGAGTATTTGTATTATTTTTATTTTATTGAGCTATTTTATAAATTTAACTTAATTACTTGTTTATATATTTAATAAATACAACATTAAAGTGAACTCATTTAGTTGGAAGTCGAGAGTTATTACTTTTTTTTGCTCAACGGTGGAATGGGTGGAACTGGGGCAACCCTACTCTCTTTTGGGGGGTTCATTGTGTAAAAACATTAGGATGAATGAACCAATAAAAATGGTCCAAAATTACTTATGTTAATAACGCTAATTTACGTAAAATTCAGAACATTTTTTAGCCTTTAAAGTCACTAGTACTATATATATTTTTTTGGACAGCAACAATATATGACATTTTTCTAGTCAAGAGCTGAAAGTTTGACTGTTTTTTCTTAGAAGTTTGACTTTAAATCAGGGTTTCGGCGCTTTTTGCTAAAGCTAAAGAACTAAAACACTTAAATTCTGCATGTTGCCAGCAACAGTACTTTTGATTGATTGTTGCAAATAAATCAGTTGAATCACAACTTAAACCGTAGTGCTTAAACCTGCTTATTTTTCTCACATAGAAGGCAAAATAGTTGGACAATTTTCTGAGAACAGTCTGGAAAAGGAAACTTGAAAAACGTAACCGAACTAAGGGGTACATTTTCTAAAAGGTGAACTAACACAACCATATAAAACATCTCAAGAATAATGGAACTTTCCTTCAAGACTCTTCAAAACGTCAAACATTTGTCAAAACAAACTATTTTGACAAAAGTACTAAGCTGTCTTGCTAATATGTGATGTGATTTACTTAGCTGGAAGGTCCAGAAATGTCCAGTGGCCTTTCAGTCAGGTTTTCATATATTTAAATATCTACCACGCAGTGAATGGCTGACATTATTAGGCTAGGTAGCTCGGTATCAGTCATTACTTCCCCTTCGAGTTGAATTAGCCAATGTGCTAATTTATCGCAGACATTTTAAAATGAGCTTAGTTACTGAAATTTTCAACAGACCATCATCAAAAAAATGTTAAAAAACATGGAGTAGACTAGACATTCGAACAATGCCACTAAGGTTTGAAGAAACCAGAAAGTGAACGACCACTTTAATTATCGATTGTGGAATGTCTTAGGTTTTAACATACTTTCTGAACACGAACAGACTGTCGTAGAATGCATCACTGTGGAGTGGGTGGGTGGGCCCTGTTGCATCATGATTTTCTGTTGGCTAATATGGGTGTAGGCTGGGCTTGGGGTGCTTAAGACATGCTTTAGAAGTAGTGTTAAACAACTAAATGCAGTTTTCCCTATTAAATCAATTACTGAGCCAGAAACGCCATCCCGACTTTTACTCCCAGAATGGTTCCAACCCATTTTCACCCCTAGTTTTTGCTAAACTGTTCACAAGTACTTATGTAATTACATATGTAATCACATAGTGAATAAGGCAATTGCATTTACATTCAGTTTACATTCCACATTAACAGGTTTGGATCCACACGTCTGATTTTTTCCCTTCGTTTTGATGAATAAATGACAAATGTTGCAAAAATGGGCAAATTTAAATCAGAATAAAATATCTCCTCTTCAATGTGCAAACACAAACGTGCTATCGGTTGAAAGTTGAATTCCCCACTTGCAGCAGAATTTCTCTGTATTTCTCAAAGAGAAAGGAGTGAGAAATAATTAATATAAAATTACACCATGCTTTTATTACTGGCGGTGATAACTGCAGCTTCTAAGGGTTATGAACAATTGCTAATAGAATCGTTTATAATGACAGTCCCTGTGGGTATATTTTGGGGCTGTTCATAATTCTAATACAGTTATTAGAATGAGAATATTTTGATATAATTTTGTAGCACTCACTGTTTTGGCTCACTTTGCTGGAGGTAAAATGATACAGAAGGTTTTATAGACCTTCAGCCCCCCTACACAGTGATCATTTTATTTTCATTTTATGTTCATTCTTCCTCCCTCTCTCTCTCTCTCTTTCTTTCTCTCTCTTTTCACTTCTTCCATCTGTCTGTTCCCCTGTTCCCCACTTTCTTGCTTAGCCCAGGCGGGTGGAGGTGTTATCAAAAGGGGGTTGGGGATTTTAATGGAAAATGATGAGAGCAGGTGATAACTATCGCCTCTGTCCCCACAGTGCAGTATTGATGTGAGTTTGATACGGGCCAGATACCAGCTGAACAGCTGAGTGCCCAAAAGAACTTACAGGCCCAACAGAAGTCTTTAAAAGACAGAAGTCTTTAAAAACAGTGCTGCAGTCACCCCACATAATAGGCCCTCACCCCACTTGAGGGCCCATATTCTACATTTTCTTGTTTTTTATGTACTCAAAACAGTCCGAATTGATGCACGACCATTTTTCCAATGTCTCTTTGGCTCTCAGAATTAAACAGGCTGTTTTTGTTACTGTGCCTTCATTGCTGCCTTGCGTTGTGCCTCATTCAATAAGCTAAAGACTGCAGTAACAACAATCATCACGTCATTTAGTGATGGGCATTCTGGCTGTTTTTAGTGAGCCAGATGAGTAGGCTTAGCTCACCAATAAGAGTCAAAGAGCTTTCAGTAGCATTGTCAGTTTTTTTGTTCTCAAAACTGGCCAAGTTAGTAGCTTCATTGGAAGAATTTCAAGAGGCAGAGTTCACAAGACAGGCAGAAAAGACAAATGCATTAAATCGATCAAGTAGTCCTCAACAAAGAAAGGCAGGCAAAGGAGAGAATCAGAAGAACTAATGAGGCGCACTTGGAAACTCAGCTAAGATCTACGTGAAAGATTGAAGAACAAAATTCTGGACAAATTAAAGCTGCAGTCACACTGGAGTCTCGCCTCGCTCATTGATGAGCTCAGGCTGTACTGATGTGAAGTGGTTTTAGAAGGATGTGTAGTTCAGTAAAGTGTTAACATTATCTGATTATTTTTTTGCAGCTGTGTGTCGAAAGCAACATTATGCTGACTGTGGAGCAGTTTCAGAAGTAACGCCCCACAGTTCGCCCTCTTGTTTTTTAGTGACTGATGCTCCTAAGGGCTGGCATGGTGGCGCTATGGGTAGCGCCTTCTCCTCACACCAAGCAGGGCCTGGGTTTAATACCCAGCTGGGTGAAAAGGGTCCTTTCTGTGTGGAGTTTGCATGTTCTCTCCATGTCTGTGTGGGTTTCCTCCTACAGTCCAAAGACATGTAGTCAGGCCAATTGGCCCTAAATGTGTGTGTGTGATTGTATGTCTGTGTGTCTGCCCTGTGATGGACTGGTGACCTGTCCAGGGTGTTTCCTTCCTTCCACCCAATGACTGCTGGGATAGGCTCCAGCTCCCCCCATGACCCAGAACGATAAGCGGCTTATAAAATGTGTGTTTGATGCTTCCAAGGTTTGCAGAATTAAAGTCCACCTAAAGTTAATCTTCATGCTACCGGAGGCGAATTCACTTCTCACATTCTTTTCTATTCAAGGCAATTGGCTTTTTCGCCATGCAGATTTGACTCACCTTTGGTGTAGCCGCGGCTTAACACGACAAGCAGCAAGTGTTGAGGATAATGAGGGGGTGGAGCCATTTTTTTCTCCTGATTTACAAAAAAAAATGTCAGCACCCAACATTCACCTAAAAGAGCAGACTCTAAGAGCTGACTTGTTTGCAAACAACACATCACTAATATTGTGAATGAGTGGGGCAAAGCTGAAGAGTAGTTGCATGCGAAGTTTGGGGCACCCCCTGGTCAATGACATGTTTTGTTGATAGTCTAAGCAAAAATAAGTTAACACATCCTCTGCTGAGAACACACTTCTGCACATTTTAATGCACAATTATTGTTCATTTGCTGAATTTAACATGCTGTAAAGAATATTAAACATAAGATGTGGCCTGTGCAAAGGTTATGATATATTTCATATTTTATGCTTTATTTTTCCAGCAAATAAGTAGAAATTGTGCACTAATATTTTGCTGAACAGTTCTATATTTAAGTCCCCTTCTAAAGGATGTGTTAACATTTTTTATTTACTTCAACAAAGTATGTCATTTCACCGGGGTGTCCAATCGCTTGCATATGACTATATGTAAACATGTTCATGGTTGGTGCATCATAATTATGTTTAATTAAAAATGAGCTGTTTTTGCTTCATTTACATGGGTGGACTGTGTGCACTGGTGTTTACATACATGTTTACATACTATATCAAATAGTCAAACACCTCCCAAAACTGTGTTTTTTATGGTAGTTCCTAGTAGTTTATATGATTTTTGTCTGTGATTATGCTATATAATAGTGCATTTAGTTTGTAGTAAATGCTTTACGTGTACAAGATGAAACAGATACTTGGATTTATCTTTGTTGCGCTTTTCAAGATCAGAATGCAAAAGGATATTAGCTTACACTGAAAAAAAGTAATGCATTGATGCTGTTACTTTTTCAGTGTAATAGCATTATATAACTGTGGTTGTTTCTACTGTACTTCTGGATTTACCCCTTTTTCAACAGGCCCTTCCATAAATCTTTGTGTGACGGAACAATACAGATGACTGCTGTCATAGTGTGTTTACCTCTGCATGTACTTTTCCCTTAGCGCTCAGTGGCTACCGCCATAGTGTGCTATAAGAATAGAAAGAGGGCCCAGGTGTGCACTTTGAATGCATAAACATGGTAACCTCTTGTGCTTTCTCTAAATGGCATTCCCTGTATGAGTGTGAGTGTGTGTGAGAGAGAGAGAGAGAGGAAGAGAGAGAGAGAGGGAGGGAGTGATTAGTTCTACATGAGGTGGTCGGTGCACTCTTGACACACAGCTTTGCTTGGAGGGCCAAGGTTGGGCAGATTTGAATGTGACTGACTTAATTAAGGTTTACAGGTTCCGCTAGACTACTGCATATATAATGCCACTCATTACAAGGCAATTATACAGGAGCCGGGCAAGTATTGTTGTCGGAACAATGCGTGAGAAAGGGAGGAAGCTTTTGAAAAGAAGCCCCTCTCCGGGCCACCGTGGTTCATCCAAAACTTTGCTTAATGATTCACCAGCTTTCGTTTGATCTCTAAGGGTTGCTACACATGGGGAATGTTGCTTTTTTTTGGTTGTGAAATATGATATGCTTATGTCTAATTTAGTATGACAGCACTTCTCACCACAGCTGAAATGGCAGTGTGGACTACTGACACAGCACAGAGGAAACTAGTGGCTTGTAAGAAGGTTTCTGATCTTTTTAAGGTTAATATTTACATAGCGGTGGCAAAAGTATCACAATAAATCAGGACATTTTCATGATACATGATATACATTACAATATTTAGTTTTTCTGAAGTGTGATAAAATGCTGGCGGAAACTATGAGCATGATTTTTATCCAACATCCCACATGTGTTAACTGCAACTGTGTAACCCTAGAAACCATCCATGAAATTTGAAGTCAGGATGGCCGAGCGGTCTAAGGCACTGCGTTCAGGTTGCAGTCTCCCCTCAAATCCCACTTCTGACATGCTTTTCAACCGCCTTGTGCTCCAATTTTGCTTGTTTGTCTTCGCCGATTTCCTCGTTGCGGGACTCATAAAGGATTGTCTTATCTTAGGCTTATTTATGATCTCTTTTCTAAGATAACATGCAGTTGGTCAGTGTTCTGTACATACCAACAATACCACTATGTAGTCAGAAAAGCATATGGTCACATAATATAATTTATTACAAGAAAGCTAAATATTGTAATATTGCCCACAAACGTACGTTTATATAATAGTTTCTTTCATTACTGCTTTGTACTGTCCAGTTTCTTCACTATCCAAAGCTGTTTCAATGAAGCAAAACCATGTCTGCCAGTTAGCATTTTGCAAACCACATGCAAAATCATCACACACTTACCTCAAACCACAATGACTTTCATAGGTGTTTGACATGTGTATGACATGCTGTTCTCTACAAAATTGGTCAAAAGTACAGACAAACATCAGACTTCAAGATGGCTGCTACTGCTGTTTTAGCTATGCACACCATGCTATGACAGCATGTCATACAGTGTCAGAAAATCAGCAAATCTGTTTGAAATTACTCAACAACTCAATGTGGACTAGCCCCTCAAATGATCAGTTTTATTACACACTTCTATAATCTAAGAATAGCTTAACCAGTTTGCATTGAAGTCCATGTAGTTTCTGAATAATAAGCCTTAGTATGTAATAGGCCTGGAATTTTAAGGGGTTAAAGTTAGCATGCAATGAATTAGGCATTCGGTTTGCCCAGTGTTACAAATCAATTCCAAAAAAGTTGGGACAGTATGTAAAATTCCAGTCAAAAAAAGCAATGATTAGTAAATTCTGTTTGACTTGTATTAAATTAAAAACAGCACAAAATACAATATTTGATGTCTTACCTTATGAAGTTTATTGTTTTTTAGTAAATATATGCTCTTTCCAAATATGATGCCTGCAGCATGTTCCAAATAGTTGGGACATGAGCATGATTACAACTGTGTAACATGACCTTTCCTTTTAACAACACTTAATAAATGCCTGAGGACTGAAGACACCAATTGGACCAATTTTAAATGCTGTTTTTTGGCATTCAGCTGTTTAGGGCCTTCATTGATGCCACACGTTTTTAATAGGAGACACACAACATCTAATATTTCCATAAACAAACTCAAAGTTGGACTTGTCAGACCACAATACACGTTTCCACTGTTTAACGGTTCATTTTAGCTGAGCTCAAGCCCAGAGAAGTTAGCGTCGTTTCTGGACATTGTTCACGTATGGCTCTCACTGTGCAGGGTAGAGTCTTAACATGCATTCATGGATGCAGTGATGAACAGTGTTTATTGACAACTGTTTGTCAAAGTATTGCCAAACTCATGTGATGGTATCCAACACAGAAGCATGTCATTTTTAATGCAGTGCCTTCTGAGGGTGTCACGCTTCCCTCCGTTCCCAGTGCCTCTGCCTCCGAACCTCTGGACTCCAATTCCCAGAACTCCATGCCTGATAAAATGATCTCAAGATGCCCTCACATGACTGTACACCGTTCTGCCTCACCTGACTATTGATTCTTTGCACCTGTTCCTTGTTCTGGTTTCTTGTTAGATTAGTATATAAGCCCAGGCTTTAGGTTAGCTCTTTGTGAAGTATTGCCTTTGTTTTCCAAAGCCTTATCATGCCTTCTATTTGTCTATTTGCCATTTCGTGTATGAACCTTGCTTTGTTTTTTTGACTTTGTCTTTTTGCCTAGCCCTCTCAGTGTTGTTGTGATCTCTGGTTTGACCTTTGTTTCCCTTTTCTGGCCATTGTCTTTTGGACTCTCCTCATAGTGACCGTTTTGGTGTATTGGTTTTTGACATTGGACTGGCTGACCTTGATTTTGGATATCCCCTTTGTTAATAAACCCTTTTTACTTAAGTGTTGTCTGTGAGTGTCTGAATTCTGTCCAAGCCTGACAGAGAGATCGAAGGTCACAGGCATTCAGGTGTGATTTTTGGCCTTGCTTGTTATACATAGAGATGTCTCAAAGTTCCTTGAAATTTTTAAAATATTACACACCATAGCGTGAAATACATCACCTCTTTTAAAATGTTTCCAGAGCATTGAACAATGTTCCTTGTCTCAAATTGACCTGTCCCAACTTTTTTGGAAAGTATTGCAGGCATTCATTTCAGAAAAAAAAACAGTAAAGCTGATAAGATAAACCATTAAATATCTTGTTTCATACTGTTTTGTTTACATATAGGTCAAAGTGGATTCATACATTTTTACTGGCTTTGTACTGCTTTTTGTTTTTATTTGCAATTCACATGGTGTCCCGACCTTTTTGGAACTGGGTTTGTAAATGAGGACCGTAGATAAGCTTAAATTTCTTGTTATCTACATTAGCCTCATAGCTCAAGTGTAAAATGAAAAAAGAAGAAACTTTAAACACCAAACATGTCTTTGCAGATTGACTGCATTTGAGACAAGGACAAAATTGGGTAAATTTGGGTTTTAAAAGGTGAACTGAGTTATTGAGCTTGGGCTTCTTTGGGATACAAAGCAAGAGAAGCCTTGGAAGGAGATACTGAAGCTAATCAGAAAGGATGAGGCCAGCGTAGAGAGAGGGAGAATGAGAGGGAGAGATGGGGTATTAGTGCTGAGCTGTGGAGAGGAAGGGACACTGTCTGACTAGGCCGAGAGCACAGGGCAATACTCAGCAGAAATCACACAGAATCACATGCACACGCACACACACACACACACACAGACGCACCATGGATTTGCTCCAAACTGCTGAGACACAGACCCCGTTATTGTGTGAATGTAAAGTAGCCATGTAGCCGAAAAGAAAACCTCAGTAAATGGACATAGTTGGGAGAGAGACAGTGTGAGTGAGCGAGCAAACGAGGAAGAGTGTGTGTTTTCTGGCCACTGTTAGCAGTGTCTGTGCCAATTTGCCTTTGATCTCTGACTGACACACTGCTATAGACTCCTGCAGCCCCACTGTTCAAGCTCAAGGCCTTGCAGTCATTAGCTCGGTTGCTAAACCTCGCTTGCTCGCCAGGACCACTGCCCTCGGCCTCACTCAGCCTACAGCTCTCCACAGCCTACTGCACATACATACAGAACATGACTTTAGAAGTCTGACTCGTCCTCTAGAAGTTGGACGCTAGATTTCAACTTTAAACATGTCCTGCCTTTTGAACAAGAGACTGAAATGAGCAGTGATAACACCTACCAAGTGACAAATGTTATTAGTACATGGTAAAATCAATTTATCACCAAAATGTATTGCTAATTTACTGTTATACCACAGTTAGTTCCGGCCACGCAAGCTGATTGGTTGAAAAGCGTTCTAACTGTGCTGTTATTTCGCCATAACAGCATGTTTTTTTCACAAACACGGTATCACTCCGCTTAGATGCCATTGCTAAGCAACGACTTTGAGCTGTAGGAAACGCTCAAGCCATTTGAACGTTTTAAACTAGATTTGGTCAGACTCTGTAGATGAGAACACTAAATTCCCAAACAGTTATTACCATTGAGCAAGCTTTTCAGTCGGCAGCTGTGACAGAAGAACACCCAAGTTAAACAACCTGGAATTAGCCAGAAATTAACCGAATACCATTTGCCAAAAAATGGGCTGTAAGATGCTTTACAGGCTGGCTGGAACAAAACAACATTAATATTGATCTAGCAAAAATTGACAAAACTGAGCTAAACTTGATATTGCGACAGTTTTATGGCTCAGTCTGTACTTCAAAAGGCGAGGCTTACAGCATACTGTGCAGCGAGTGAGCGGAGTTCATTGCTCTGATGTAGCAACAAGCTGCTTGTAAAAGAACTCTAATTTGGCGGAAGGAACTGCTAACATTAAAACATATTAAATGACACATTCATGGCCCAATTTATTTATTTATTCTTATTATTTTATTTATTTAACTGTTGTATAAAAGCAATAGAACACTCAAGGTTGTGTGTTATTGCGAATAACATCACAGCTGTTATTTCGTGATAACACACTCCGTCTTGTGTTCTATTGCTAATTTTAGTCTTACGGTATGTTATCAACAACATTGATACGATGCAAGTTTTAAGTCAAGGAAATTTTACCTAATAACGTGGAGCTTGTGAACAACATGGAGCTCCTGTGACATCACGACCACCAATAACTGGAAATTGCATTTTATGGCTACTGTAAAAAAGGGTTAAACTAGCGCAGTGTTTCCCAGTGTTGGTCCTGGAGGCACACCACCCTGCCCAGACTCCGAGCACTGTTCAATTTCTCAGTGCGTCACATGGCATTTTGCCATCACTACATTCAATTAAATCTGTACTGAGACAGCAGAAAGCCACAGTAGATCACGTGACCTGAATTTTACACATATGAAGGCAGTTAGTATTTCAGATAAACAGACAGATGCTAATGCTAAGTTACCTCAGCTAACATTATTATCCAAGCCTTTTTCAGCTCATATCTTTCAGGTCAAGCACAGCTAGTTTGTGTGGAGGTAGTAAATGGTTGCCAAGCATGATGAGTGATGCTGAACACTTTATTTCATTCAGTTTGTATGAGTGGAGTATAAAAATGAACTTGAGCCTTGTGTTTTTGGGCTTTCCCTGCCGTTGTTCTGTAGTAGCGTTCTGCTGATGCTGTATGACATGACGCGCGTGTTCAGTGTGACACCCACAGACAGTATTTACTGTAACACTGATCATTCAGAGTGAGAAGGAGAGCAGGACGCAGTGATAAAAATGTCAAACTTGATGAATGTACGCAGTGGTCATTGGAAATCATTGACAGTGAGTCTGTGGGAGGCCGAGGTGTTGAACAGAGGTCATCGAGGTCTTGACCCCCTCCACATCAGCCTCGGACTGCCTCCTGGATTCTGATCTGGTCCAGGAGGGACTACCACAATTTCCAAATATGGATCATTCATCATATGGATCAGGTATGATTCCAGAAGAACCCGGACTGATTGACAGCTCTGATCAATGTAGCCTTCAGCCCTGGAGGTCTTTTTTCACACTCTCTCCCCTGTTCCATATCTCCCCTGAGGTTGGTGTGACCTCGTCGGGGCGGTGACACGGGATCAAAGGAGGTGCTCGGGCAGCCTAAGGGAATTGGCTAAGCTCTTTAAAGACTGATCTATCAGTGCAGGCCTGCGAGACCCAGCGGACCTCCGACTGGTTGCTGCTGAAGGACGTTGAGATTGGGGATGAAGGAGCAGGACAGTTTCAGTGTCCCAAATTGGGACAGAGAGACATATGCTGCCCATGAAAAGTTTGGCAACACAAAGCTTTTCAAAATGATTTTAGTACAAACAAACTTACTTTTCCTGTAAATAACTTAACAAATAGCCAAAAATCAGATTTGCCACTAAGTTAGCACTGTGTCAGATGCCTAAATCATTACACACTTACTTCAAGTGCCTCATAGCTTTAGAGTTACAAAATTAACCACCTTCCAATGACTAACATCCTTAAAAGACACGTCCTTCATCAAGTTTTCTTTGCACGCTCTTTCAACGCGCTCTCAGATTCATACACTTGTGGAAATGTACTTGTTACAAATTTCCACCAGAGAGGGCTCCAGATGCTCATATCTTACATACTGTAGCTTTAATTGAAAAGTAACAGTGAGAATATTCAAATTAAATTTTCAGTTCTGAAGAAATGACATTACATACAGCGGTTTATTTATTGAGGCATTAGTTTGCATCACAGCATACTCACAACACCTACGCATAGATATGCACGGATTTCTCCAATTTTCATTCTTTAGGTGTATGTGTGTGTGTGTGTGTGTGTGTGTGTGTGTGTGTGTGTGTGTGTGTGTGTATGTGCGTGTGTGTGTGTGTGTGGAGTTAGGGGTTTTTCTCACCGGCACTATGCTGTTGTGGAACACTTTGATCTGAGCTGGTGACATTAAAGTCAAACATCAAAGCTGCTTCCCTGCTATTACACTACGCCTCACTCACTGCCTGCTCTCCTCCACTCTCTCTGTCCTTCTCTACATCTTTCTGCTTTCCCTTTCCCTCTCTCTCTCTGTCTCTCTCTCTCTCTCTCTCTCTCTCTCTGTCTCTTGCTGGTAGTCTTTACAACATGGCCTTGCTTTAGGCTAATTAAAATGGAACTAGAAAAGAAGATGGCATATAAATATCTTTTTGTGCATTCATGTGTAAATATATAATTAGAGTGAGAGCTGTATGTGTCCATGGATGCAGATTGTTTGTTTTAATATGTATACATACATCATTATGTACACCTCCTTCTGTCTATCTTTAGTGGTCAGGCCATTGACCACTATATGTATATATATATATATGTATGATATGCATGTATATGTGAGTTTGTGTGTGTGTGTGTGTGTGTATATGCAGCATGTCGCTGCTATCGGAACAAAACCTCGGATCTCCAAAATGGTAAAAAGAAGAAGCATAAAACATACTTTACTTTCAATGTAAGTCAGTGGAACCCGATTTTTTTCCAAGTAATTTTAGGCCTTTTCTTTTGATCCATTTATCATGAAATCACAATGTAAAGAGCAACAGGCATTTTCAAATTATGCCAAAAACAGAAAAATGACAAAAATGGAGATATGATGTTTTGTTCTGACAGCAGCGATATAATCCTATAAAGTTTGAAGTCGGTTAGTCTTATTTTCCCAGAGTTACAGTACACTAAATTTCTCTGGCTCAGGAGCTCTACTGCGGGCGAGTGTCCCAGCAAGCCAGCCTGCGGTGCGCCTAAGTCAGATACAATTTTTTGAGATTTTGGTCCATATCTCCAGTTCCATGAAGGCTAGCAATTGGAAAGGGCACATCACACTCTTCTTGTGGAGCTGGCTTCGTCACAGATTTTGAAAGTCGGATTTTTATAGTCGCTTATTGCAAAGCATTTCTTTCTCCTCTAGTTTTATTTGTGACATCATCAACGATTAGGCAACGATGACTCAACTTTCATCACTGTGGACAAAATCTGAAGTCGTTCATCCCCCACTGCCTACTACTAATTACTCTGTGAAATTGCTCCATTTTTCTCAGAGGTATTTTTAATGGATACAAACGCATGAGTTGGTAATTGAAACACAGCCCCAGTCACATACATTTTTTGTGACATGTAAGTTATTTGTTTAAATTTACTTCAACAACTAGACTTTGGCTACAGAGATCATGTGTGCAGAACTGTGTGTATGCATGAGTGACAGAGAGAGTGAGCTTGTGTGTGTGTATGTGTGTGTGTGTGTGGGCAGCAGTGTGTGGGCGTACGCAGTGATGCTTTAATCCTCTCTCTGTTCTCCAGGCTGTGCGTTCCTCACCTACTGTGCCCGTGAGTCAGCCATCAAAGCCCAGAATGCACTGCACGAACAGAAAACTCTGCCAGGGGTACGTATTCCTCCCTCTCTCTCTCTCTCTCTCTCTCTCTCTTTCTCTTTCTCTTTCTCTCTCTCTCTCTCCCTCTCTCTCTCACTTACGCTCTCGCTTTCTCTGGTGACTCACACAGGCTTGCAGTCAGGGAATAAGAACCACTCCCACTTCAGCCTCTTTCTATCACACACAGAAAATATTGATATGTAAAGCTGCTGATTACTAAACTGCCGCATTTAAGAAGCATACGCAACATACACATCCAGTTCTGACGTTGTTGTGCCTAAATGAATGCGTAAATCAGCTCAACCGTAGATGTGACTGTGCTTCTACAACTCAGTTGAATAATGTCTTGAATAACGTACAACATATTAGGTTTCGTCTAACATTGCATTTTATTTTATATTGGTGTGCCACTATAAACATTTGCAAGTATTTACTCATTTGTTTAAAGACATAGTTCTTGAATTAATAGCTTTCTTGAGCCTGTTAGCATCACTGTTAGCATTACAAGCCTATACTTTGTCCATGTCACTGTTAGCATTATGTGCCTATACATGTTTAGCATCACTGTTAGCATTATAGATCTACATAGTGTTACCATCACTGTAATGGGCCTTTATGTTGTTAGCATCACTGTTGGTTTTATGAGCCCATACATTGTTAGCATCACTGTTAGCATTACAAGCCTATACATTGTTTATGTCGCTGTTAGCATTATGAGCCTATACATTTTTAGCATTACTGTTAGCATCATAGGCCTGCATATTGTTATCATCACTGTTGGTGTTATGTGTCTATACATTTTTAGCGTCACTGTTAGCATTTCAAGCCTTTTGTTAGCATCTTCGTTAGCATTATAAGCCTGTACATTATTAGCATCACTGTTAGCATTATGAACCCCTACATTGTTAGCGTTACTGTTATGTGCCTATACATTGTTAGCATCGCTGTTAGCACTACAAGCCTATACATTGTCTGTGTCGCTGTTAGCATTATGAGCCTTTACATTTTTTGCATCACTGTTAGCATCATAGGCCTATGTATTGTTAGCATCACTGTTATGGGCCTATATATTGTTTGCATCACTGCTGGTGTTATGAGTCTATACATCGTTAGCGTTACTGTTATGTGCCTATTCATTGTTGAAACCTATATGTTTAAGAACCTATACATTTTTCACATGAAGAGCACATACATTGTTAGCATCATACGTCGTTAGAGCCTATAATGTTGATAAAGACTATACATTGTTGACAATGATATCCATGAAAAAAGTTCCAAATAGCAATGGTTAAGGCTGCGATAACTAATTAGGCTAACTTAATTTTAAAGTCATATAAAAGCGTCCACCTTAATTTGTTTTTCTTTAGAATGTTAACTGCATATTTGTTCATTTTTATAAAAATTTCATAAAAATAAATAAATACATTTTTCTGCCAAATTCCACAGGCATGACAATGACAGGCATAGCTTGCAGGTACCAAAATGCCTGCGTAGAATTACTTTTCTGAATTACTTCCCCACCCCGAATCTCTTTGTGTCCTGGGATGCCTTCGTTCCTCCATTAAGACTGTGGCCTGTGCCCGAGAGTAAGGAGGACTCAGAGAAATGATGGCCCAATCGAATCAGCCTCCTCTGAGCGTCTCCCTAATGACCGGAGCCATCACAGACGACATCCAACACATTAGTCACTTATTTGTTTGCGTGTTTGTTTTCTGTTTCTTTAAAGTAATGGCTCGCGCGCCGTCTACCACGGGGGATGCTGTGATAGATATCGCCCCGTCTTTCCCACTAATGGAGTTGTGATGTGCCCCTGCCCTTTGCTTTCGGCTCGGAGGGAGCCCGTCGCTCGGTGCCAGGCTGATGTGGAGAAGTTTGATATTGCCTTATGGATAGATAGAAACTTTATTAATCCTAAAGGAAATTGCAGAGTTACAGCAGCAAAAGGACTACAAATTATGGGCTTTCAGGATTACTCAATTGAACCCCATTACTCAAAAAATGTATATAATTGATTAATGGAGATGTGTATAATATTTAGTAGCATCTAGCGGTGGGGTTGCAGATTGCAACCAACTGAGTACCCCTCCGTCACTTCTCCCTTTCCAAGCATTACAGTGGCCGTCAGGTTTTCTGTCATCTCCTGTCCTGTCCTGTCCTGTTTTGCTTCTTCATGTTTTCGCTGGTATCTTTGAAAGGCTACACATGGTCTGTCATTGTTTAGATCCATTTTTGTTATTTCACGTCTCTGATTACAAGAATAAACATCAAATAGAAAAGCATTGCCAATAGAATGATATGCTCTGCGTTCGGTTTATATAGTTTTTATATGAAAAAATCATGTCCAATATTTTTGTGTAACCCCCTAACTTCCATTGCTTCCATTCTAGATCTCCATTCCTCACTCTTTTAACCTAATAATGATAATTCAGCAATTTTCTATTGTTTTCTATGACATTACTGAATAACACGCTTTAGCATGGGGAAATACAAAGACATGTAAGGGGTTACTTCGGTAAATAGAACAACTCATGAACTAAATAGGTTCATGAGTTGTTGTGGTGCAGACTGAGAAAACCTTTGTCTGAGAGCCCATAGTGAGCAAAGATGATCTTTACACAGACTAAATTGATTTTACAAGCTCATGCTAAGTTTCCAATTTGGATTTTGCATTTGCATTAGAATTACGGCAGAATGTGAGGTGGGAGAATAATTGTAGACAAAAATGATTTGTACACATGAAGAGCAAAAAGAGAGAAATATCCCAACAAAGTCTTTAGTGGAATAGTTTTTATAGAATTTTTTATAGATTTTATTACAGTATGTTATGTTTGAGACTACATAACAACTGGTTTGAGGTAAGTGTGTGATGATTTAGGCATGCAGTTTGTGAATCGCTGGGTATGTTTCTGTTACTTGTTAGCTAAATTAGCCTCTTGGCTAAACAGTAAATTTGTAAATTGTACATTTTGGAGTGAAACTTTGCTTTATTTCATTGCAACCTGACAAAGAAAATGTGCTTTGTTTATATGAGACTACTTAAAGCTACACTGTGTTTGTTTTGGGGATTTGGAGACCACATTTGGAGAATGTGTAATTGCATGCAACATGCATTTTTCGATGTTGGTTGTGTTTGTGAACCCTTCTGCGAGTGGATGGATCTGATGTTTGTGAATGTTGGTGAAGGATGTGTCTTCCAAGGATGTAAGTGGATTATCTACTATTGCTGCCCTCATCGATATAATATTGATTTTGCTTAAACATTGGGCAGACCTCCTACCTAAGATATGGTCAGAAAAACTCCACGGGCACCATATTTTAGCATGTTTTTTTTTCTTGTCCTGACTGAGTAGTGTTACTTGTTATGATTTTAGCAAAGAATCTTACAATCGTAAGTGCGACTTTAATAACTCAGCAAATGATGTGTGATGATTTATTGGTGGGGTATAAGTGATGCTATTTAGCAGCTATTAGCTTCAAATTGTTGTTAGCCACATTAGCCTCATAACTCCAGTGTAAAACTAGAGAAGCAAGCTTCAGAAATCAAACATTTCTTGATTGATTACAGTCCAGGTAATGGAAAAATTCCGTTAATTTGATTTTTACAAAACACCAAATATTTACACATGCCAAACTGTTCCTTTAACATAAAAAGTGCTGAGGAGCCACATATCTAAAGAGTGCACATTTTTATTTTATCAGGGGACTGTATGTTAGTGATTCGGGTGGGGGGGGTGTGCGTCAGGAGTGTTGTGGGGGGGCGTGTTGGGCTGCTGTGTGAGGACATGTACACATGGTGTGCTGTCACAAGCAGGCATGAGGGTGTGTGTTCATACACTCCCGGAGGGTCTATTCCTGCCACCACACCAGCTGCCTCTGAGAGGGAGAGAGAGAGAGAGCAAGAGAGGGGCAAGTGAGCATAAATTGTTCTATAAAGGGACGAGGTAGATTTATGTAAAGGGTTTTGACCATTAATCTTGTGGTCACACACAAGGGCACACAAAACCCATAGGCATGCAAATGCACTCACCAGTACACACGCATGCGACCTTTACTGACCTACACATGTGCCCTCGGACCCCACGTAAATGCATCTCATGCGGCATTTGCTTTGCATTCTCCACCTCTATCTACCCTGAGGGGCACTTTAGATGCCTAAGGTCTATGTGGGACTGAATTCACCTAGCCGTGCTCCGCCCTCAGATGTGTTCTTTTTCAACAACTGTTGTCACGTTGGATTCTTACAGAACATTAGCAAATATTTGCCTCTGTTAACAGTGTGTTTTTGGCAGATTCTTTCATTCTGCCTAGTTTTAATTAGCTACAACAACACAGTCCAGCTCGGTAGCATTTTGTACCATAAACTAAATGCTGTGTATCAACTCTAAACAAGTCGCCAAGTATGAATAATTTAATTATAAGTTTCTGGTTTAAATGCTACACTACTGAGCTTGGCTATGAAGTTGTAATTAACCCAATCTAGGTAAATTAGAAACGCTAGCAAATTTGCTACACTACGGTTATTACACGACGAAAAAGCTACATCCAGTCTATCCTAACAGACCTTTTACACACATACAATAAAAACATTATCTAAAATGCATTAATGTAAAGCTGAATTTATGCATATTGGCAAAAACTGAGTGCTACAATTTCTCATTAGGTTGAAAGGGATATTACCAACATTCCATCCAGCTTGTCCAACCTCGCAACACCCGCTAGGAAAGAAAAAAATTGTGGGCGGAGCATGGATGAGTCGTTGGCACATTTTATGATTGTGATTGTTGTTATTTTTTCAGATTGAAATGCATGCCAAATTTGCCCCAGTTTCTCTTGTGGTTTATATGAATGAAGCCCACTTTTAGAACAGGGTGGTTGCCTTTCTGTACGCAAAAAAGGATATGTGCTACTTTTTTCTGTGCATGTGTGTGTATTTGGGGTGGGCCACTCTAAAAAAAGAGCATAAGGGAGGCATATTTTTAGGCTCGTTAGCCTATTTTGGGTGGAGGGCTGAAGGCGCTCCTATACAACACTGATGTGCTGCTGAAGGGAAGGCTTAGGCTGGCCTAAAAAGGCAGGGTGTGGGTTTTAGTCACTCACCAGTCATTGGCACAGATGTAATAACTTGGTTGGATGTTTATAAGCCAACATTGCTCATTTTTTTCTGATGCAGATAAAATGAAGTTCAAATAAAATGTTATGGCTAGTGTAATAGCATGGAGCACTGTTGACTATGGCCACTACAACTAATTTAGGCTAACTTAGCTGCTATTTTCTAGCTGTGCTAATGCTTCAGCCCATATGTAGAAGAATGTGTTACCTTGTTGTGGCACTTTGTTATGGCAAAGTGGTTCTATAATTTGAAATTTTGTTATAACCATAGGAGTGGACGAAATAAGCTTAATCAAAATGCATACATTACTGTCAGTCAATCAATTCAGTAACTTTATTTTCTGCACGTTCACAAGAATCTGCACATATGTGGTCATATATGAGGTTATTATTTGTGTACACATGACCATCTAAGCATCTATAGGCTTTCACTGTCAATTGTCAAATGCAGACTTTACCAATGGGATAAACTGAGGGAAAGAGAGAGAGAAAGCGGGAGGGAGGGGAAGAGATAGAATATGCAAATGCGAGCAGCAATGAACAGGGTCATGTTGACAGCTCCGGGCTGTTTTGTGTGTGTGTGTGTGTGTGTGTGTGTGTGTGTGTGTGTGTGTGTGTGTGTGTGTCCTGTGAAACCACACAGGTTCAAGACTCTGACATCTCCAAAATACATCTTTCTCAACTCAGAGCACCAGAGTAGTGGGGTCAACCAGAAAAACGAGAATAGAAGAGAGAGAAAGAGAGAGAAAGCGAGAGAGAGAGCCACACAGCTAGAAGTCACACACTCATTCTGCATTCATACAAGACATTAACGGACAGCGGGGATGTAAGCTCATTATTTTTTCATCTCAAATGAAAGAGCGGAGAGTGAAGGCAGACAGGGAGGGCGAAGGACAATCCCTAAAGATGAATTCACAATGACAGCACATTTGGTGCCTCCTTGACCTTTGAACCTTTGCTTTATGTGTTCTTTTTCCTTTCTCAAACCAACAAAACCAGGTATCTTCTCATTTCTGTTAGCTATACCAAAAATGTCTCATTTATTTAGTTCTTTTTAATGTCATGGACTCTTGTGAACTTGTAAAGAATCCCTCATTGTCTCAGTTGCCTAAGCCCTCTTAGAGAAAGGGATTACAAGAGTACAAACTGATGATTATCCTCTACTATCCCATCAACCTTAGCCTCTGGTCAAGAGTCTTCTGTTTGGTAGAAGTTGCCGCCAGTCCTGTTAGTCCAATCCAGTCACCTATCGTCACCTATCATCAAGCACTAAATAACTCAGTTCTAATACCTCTACTAATGCGTATCTTCATATTGCAATGTCGTTCATGGTTATGTCTCAATACCTAGTGAGCTGTAAGCCCGTTTCAGTTCTTAGATACCTTAAATGTTTATTTTTGGGGTCTGTGTGGGGTCAGTGTAAGAATGTGCTGGTATTTGCCATGCTTTCTTAGCTTAGCCATCTCGTTCAGCCGCATCTGCAGTTCATGTAACAAAAGGCAGCAGATGTAAGCGTGATATGCCTGGTTATCTTCAGTGTGTCGGATCAGTCTGGCGAAGGAATTCGAAAGTGACCGTGAAACAGAACAAGCTTACATAACGAAGGCCGCAGGACAGGTTACAACTATTAGCTTTTGCTGCAGGCAATGTTAGCTTATCTGCGTCTTTCATTTATACCTTTTTTTGTTTTGCCTGACCATGACTGCATCCCAGAGAAGCCACTTAGGCATTTTTTTAACCCCTTTAACTCTAGTTCCTTTCCTCACACTCATAACTACATTCAGTACATTCTGTTATAAAATGGTGTGTAAGGTATCTTATTTTGGTTGTTCTACGGCAGCATTTTGTCAGTCATCTATCCTTAATCGATAAGGCAAATCCAATAATGCAGGCATAAACTTTCTTGAGAGATTTTGCCAGAAACAGTGTGGCAAGCAGCAAAGTCATGTTGAAAAATAAACTGTTTAAACCAATATATGGTTAACTCACTGATATTTTTGGTCATAAAAGAGAACAAATATCTTTTTATGAAGATGAAATAAATGCTAAATTTTAAAGATAAAATAGACCACAGATGTTGTGTCATCATCATGTAACCAGTGTCTTGCCTATATTAGAAACTCTAAGCTGAATTCTTCATGGTAAAATTAATGAGATTTTGAGAAATTGCCACTTACACACCTCCAGGTTAATAAAATTAGAAAAAGTTCAAAACTCTGTATGTTTTACATACATTTTTCCATTGAATTTCCCTGGATCTTCTGAATTACAAGGTTGTTAAAGAACTGAAATATGAACTTTGCTACATGCGAGCTAACACTGCTGTGCACTGAGCTGATGTCGTAAGACAGGCAAGTAGACAAAAATACTCTGAACAAACCTGCAAGCTTTGTCAAGTGTGGAAGTCAAGCTGCTTTGGCAGTAATAAAGTACGTTAGGTGTAGCTGGTGTTATAACAGTGTTGAAGTTTGATAGATTTACTTTTAACATTTTTAGTTTTCAGAAATAACTTGCACTAAATGTAGCAATGTTCATATTTCAACTTTTTAATGTCCGCATAATTCAAATGATCCAGTGACATTCAAAGGAAAAGGGTTCGTGGAACAAAAACGTATTGGACTTGGAACCTTTACATGTAACACAGAGCGTAATAGTGGTGATTTTTGAAAATCCCATTCATTTTTGTCATAAAGAATATCAGCTAATATGACGCACGTCTTCAAAGGTGTATGATTGTCGTGGTAGATTAGCATTCTACTAAGCTCTGAGGCATTATAAAGGAGGAGAACGGTCACTGGTTGGAAAATGAATGGCAAATTTCGTGACGCTGAACATGCCGTCTGTTTACAGAGAAGGTCCTGCTCTTAGATAAAATGAGCCAGTCGTCTTGCTGGTTATGCTGCAAGCGGGAAAAGCCCCTCTTTATTCGGGCTCAGTTGTTGAGATCTGTGCATGCGCAGTAGCCTAAGCAACCTGAAAAAAACACTTTTTTGTGTGTTATTGAGCCAAACACTACAAACTATTTACGAGAGTTTTGTCAGATTTTACCAGTGATTTCAAATACGTTTTTGAAATGGTAATTTGACCTTCAGTTTCAAGTTGTTAGGTCATTGGCATTGCCAAGATTGCCGCCAGACTTTCATTTCAGGACTTTGGCTCTTAACCCCTTGAAATCCCAGGCTTATTCCTTGCCAAGGCTTATTATTTAGTAACTACAGGGACTTCAGTGCAAGCTGGCTGAGCTTTGCTTACGATATAGAAGTGTGTTATAGAACTTCAGGCTTACTGGTAGGCCTTTTAGGGGGTTAATGCTCTGTTATTGGTTAAATTAGCTAGCTGCTAGGTTGTTAGGATCCTGTTGTCGAATGGCAAAGTCGTCTCCAAATGCAAGTTGTGTCAGTTTGTTTTCATTCAATTTATTTAGTTTTTACATTTTACAGTTTTCTGCACATCAGATGTTTTGATTGATTAGCGCATGCTAGATAGCTCTAAATGGCCCACTAGCTAAACTGTCGACTTAGCTACCTACTGCTAAGTCATTAGGATCCTGCTGTCAGAAGTTATTAGCTGGATAATGATAATATTTAAAGGATAGAATTAATTGGAGATGTAATTTCTGTCTAACTAGAGCTTCTCAGTAATCTGTAAGATTTTATTTTGGTTAAAACAATGCATAGCTGTCTGTGTAAGCAGTGGGCAGGAAGCCAGCTTACTGGTTAAAATGATAAAAGGCAGGGGAAAAAATCATAGATTCCAAATCTGCATTAAATCACTGCTGAGAACGGACTGTCCTTCAAATTTCCCCTCAAATATGGGTCACACATGTCAGCATAAGACATTATTGATGTGGTTTGCACTTCTGGAGTGTGGATGGAGATGTATGGATCTGGTTATGCATTAACGTCTATAAGGAGCTACAGCTGGTAGGAGACACAGCGGCATATGGCCTGTGGGCTGCGGGCTGAGATTGGCTGTTCTAGAGTGAAACTCAATAGAGCCCCGCTGTAGATAGTGTAGATCTCTATTCATAGCAGCGCATGTGTGTATGTGTCTGTTATCTATCTATGGTTGTGCCTGTGTGTGTGTTTGTGTGGTATCTATTCACTGCTCTCTCAATCCTTCAGCAAGGCACAGCCTGAGGGATCTATAGTTGCTATAGTAACAACGGCAAGCCTGTTATCAGCTAAGTGTAATGAAAGAAAACTCAATTCCAGCTTTAGTGCCACACATGCGCGCACACATACACATACACTTCCCTACAGCAATAAGAAAATGTAAGAATGTGCTGGTATTTGCCGTGCTTTTTAGCTTAGCCATCTGGTTTAACCACGTCTGCAGTTCAAGTAACAAAAGGCAGCAGATGTAAGCGTGATATGCCTGGTTATCTTCAGTGTGTCGGATCAGTCTGGCGTAGGAGTTCGGATGTCGCCGTGAAACAGAACGAGCTTACATAACGCAGGCCGCAGGACAGGTTACGACTATTAGCTTTTGCTGCAGGCAACGTTAGCTTATCTGTATCTCCTTCATTTATAGCTTTCCGTTATGCCTGCCCATGATTGCATCCCAGATAACCTGGTGTAACGGAAATAGTTGATGCTGTCAAGAGTTGCGCATTAGGCTTAAACTTGCATGTGCAGACATTTGAGCACACGCAGTGGACATACGACTAAACTTGCATAAAATGTTGATGCTCGCCTGTGTAGCAGTGTGGCTAAACATGCCATGAAGATGTTCTCCTTTGGAAAGAATTTAGCCAGCTGACCTGTAACTTCAAAAAAGACCCCTTGATTAACGTCTTTAGATACTGTTTACATTCTGAATGGTGACCACTGAGAATCATGTTGAGTCTGTGAATTGATGTAACATTACTTTGTCAGTCATGTCTCCAAAAAGGCTGTACAATAAATTCAGCAGCACAAAGGAAGCAGACAGAGGAGCACATTTATCAACATGATTTTTATCGAGCAAACTGCCTCAGTCATCCAAAAGCAAAAGGAAATCTTTTAGGCACTGTGTGTCTAGATCAGTAGATGAGCTAATGCTAGAGGTAATAGTTTAATGTTAGATGAGAGGCAGTCATCTCCTTCTACACAAGATTGTTTTCTGCTCAGTGGATGATGTGGAAACGTTGGCTTATCGAAGTAACTCTGAGAAAAGAGAAATATCTTTTCTAATTTTAGCAATTATGGTTAGCCTAGCCACACTAAGTTACTTCAGACTTCTCATGCGTGTCTGTGGCATTAAAGCAACATTATGTAAAATTTTACCTTAAAAAAACAGCTTCAGTATCATTCTGACGGTACACTGACTTATAATGGGAAGAATGGCGTCTCTGTCATTGGCACTCCAGGCAGCACTATGTAACTTTGGAGGAGACCTCTCGTGAGAACTATACAATGCTTTATGGCACCACATCACACATCAACAGCTCAACCAGCTATAAGACGTGGCTTGGTATTCCCAGCATGGACATCATATAAGAGACTGAAAAAGATGTTATTGGAGGAAGTGAGGTAGATAAAAAGAGAGAGAGACCGAGCATCTTGTTGGTGAGAGCTAAATAGTTAAAAGCATCTATGACAGCTCACAGCAAAACAATGAAAATTCGACAGCATAGTGTACATCCATGCCAACGCTATTTATGAAAGATTGCCACGTAGGCTGTAACATTATCTGTTTCATCCCTGTCTCACAGAGTTTTTAGTTTTTCCAGATGCCAAAGGTTATCTAACCTCAGTCCCATTTCAGGCTAGCATGCAAATAAATAAATTTATCTCATGCCAAAAAGTTTGGTCAGTCATTATCAATCTCCCATCAAATAAGCCTTGAAAGTTTGCAACCTCCTGTAATAAAATCCTGTAATATTACTCTACCTTGTAAGTCAACAGGGTTCTTTCTCTCCTGATGTTCTTTGCTGGTGTTGTGCTGAATTCCGTCTCCCCAGGAGAATCTGACCCTCCTTTGCGTGCACGTGCGTCATGCAGGCATATGGGTGCTACAGATTACACTTGTGATTTCAGAAACTTAGAAATGTAATGTGTAATCTGTAGCGTTCATATGCCTGTGTGGCGCACATGCATGCGAAGGGGGATCAGGTTCTGTATCATTCAGCCCGTCAACAAATGCACATGTACAGCTGCCCATGAGAGGGGCTCAAAGTATGATTTGTAATTATGACAGTGGTGAAAAAGTGAAATACACTCTGCAACTGTAGGGGGAGCCCAAGAGCAAAATCTACCAATTGTACCTTGTACCTTGTACCTCTTATTTCATGTTTCTAGGCTAAACACAGGGACGTGAAATACATTTTGTAGTTGTTTTTTTGTACACAATTTGAAAAGCAGTCCTTTATATTGTAATCATTCTTGATGAATGGACCAACAAAACAGTCCTAAATTATTTCGAATAAAGGCACTGAAGTTGGGGTTAGCATTTTGGAGATGAAGTTTGGAGCACCGATCTGATACTAGGCATCTGTATTGCGCTGAAAATGCTGGATTGTATATGAGAGGGAAAAAAAGAATGAATCTGATCCAATCCTGTAACAAATTTATCCTGAAATAGCACAATAGCACATATTCAAAGTGTCAACATCAGTATTGGAAAATGCATCATACTTGTGTAGATATCGTTCATTCACCGGCAACATTACATTTCATAGTTTCACAGAGGTCACTGAATAATTCGTAGTATGGAAAATACACCTTAAGATTAATAACTGACAAATACAGTTTAATCTTTCTTATTGGTACTGCTTGGGTTTGTCATCTTTAACTCATGAAAATCTGGTCCCAGAGTAGTTGGGCCATGTGCATGCCAATGTTGGCCATCGTAAAGTAGATCAGCATGTGGAATTGGAGCTTTCTGTGTGCCATCATGTTTACTATCATTGTACAAAAGAAGCACCTTACTGCCTTTATGGTTGGATGCACCGATATATTCATATTAATTTGCTTGCTTGCTCAAAATGGTAGCTTGTAATAAATAAAAATCTGTTGTTTATCTTTAATCAGATTGTTGTATTATGTTCTTTGCATAAGCAAATGAGACAGGAACACTGAGAAATCAAGTTATTAATGGTGAAAAGTAAATTAAAAATTAGATACGCCAGAAGGGTTAACGGAAAAGGTCTTGCATATTTCCTCTTGAAGAACTGTTGCTGTTAACTGGCACTGTCAGCTAGCACAGAGAGCTGAAACAAACACTGCTGCCTGTATCTAGGCAACACAAATGCACTGGAGCAAGAAAGTGACAATGCCAAAAAATTTGCCTGCTCTTCAGGAAGTACCACGAATATATGAAAGCTCTGTTTCTTGTATTGGTGTAGTTTTCCTCACCATTATTACCTTCTCTCTTGTCTTACTCTCTGCGTTTGCTTGTTTTCATTCCAGGTTCTGTTGTATTTCAATCGTACATGCTTGTATAAGGCTGTTCAACAGCACGTGCTGAAAAATCATGCATGGACATGAATTTGCAGAATGAATTTTGGGAAATGTCATA
Organism: Colossoma macropomum; assembly: GCF_904425465.1. Lineage (NCBI taxonomy): Eukaryota > Metazoa > Chordata > Actinopteri > Characiformes > Serrasalmidae > Colossoma > Colossoma macropomum. The sequence goes on along the minus strand of NW_023494807.1, from coordinate 17,790,950 downwards.
GGTCAGTGATTAGTCAACAGATAGACATTGTTGATTATGTTGATGTATTGTTTCCTTGAAGCAATGTTTAGGGAAAAATCGAATTTACCCCAATTTTAGTCAATCAGCAAAGACATCTTTGCACAGAATGATATAAATTGCGATGAGGAAAGAAAGTGATTCCATTTTGTTTCAGTTAGGGTTGCAACTAACAATGATTTCCATAATTGATTAATTGGTTCATTATGGCTTTGATTAATGGGGAGGGGGGGAGTGTGCGGCCAGTGGTCTGTCAATAGCTAAATACTTCACGTCATATGCAATGTTTCTTTCAACAAATACAGAGATTATTCCTCCTTTTTCACAATGCTTTTTCAAACATAAAACACCTACCCTTCACCTACACCTCTCTTCTAGATCATTCCATATCTAGATCAACAGTGACATGATGTCATAATAGTTCTACATTGCTCCCAAAAATGGCGCTGTGAGAGAAAGTATGACAAGTGGTTCAGTTAGTCAGTTCGTTAAATGATAATTAATAGATTAAATAAATGATCGGTTATAGAAATAATTCTTAGTAGCAGCCTTAATGCACAGGTGTGTATATGTGTAGTCTGAGTGGTGCTGATGCTGTCGTATTAACCTCGTCTAAATGGAGTCTGCTCTGCTAGACTGGGCAGTGGCATGGAATGAGGCTTTTTACGTAACAGCTCACTGAGAGAGAGAGAGAGAGAGAGAGAGAGAGAGAGAGAGAGAGAGAGAGAGAGAAAGCAAAAATAGAGAGAGAAAGAGGAGAGTGAGACTGAGAAAGATGAGAGAGAGAAGTAGAGAAGTCAAAAATAGAGAAACGAGACAGAGAAAGAGAATGAGATCAAAAGAAAGAAGATAAAGAGGAGAGGGAGAGAGCAGAGATTGAGAGAGAGAGCAAAAATAGAGAGAGAAAGACAGAGAAAGAGGAGAACGATGCTGGGAAAAGGAGAGAGAAAGGAGAAGGCAAAATAGAGAAGAAAGAGACAGAGAGAAAGAGGAGAGTGAGACTTAGAGAAAGAGGAGAGAGAGAGAAAGCAAAAATAGACAAAGACAGAGCGAAAGAGGAGCGAGAGAGAATAAGCAAAAATAGAGAGAAAAAGAGGAGAGTGAGACCGAAAGAAAGAGGAGAGAAAGAGAGAGAGAAAGCATAAATAGAGAGAGAAAGAGACAGAGAGAAAGAGGAGAGTGAGACCGAAAGAAAGAGGAGAGAGAGCAGAGATTGAAAGAGAGAAAGCAAAAATAGAGAGAGAGACAGCGAAAAGAGGAGAGTGAGACCGAGAGAAAGAAGGGAAAGAGGAGAGAAAGAGTAGAGAGAGAGAGAGAGAGAGAGAGAGAAATGGGATGCAGAGAGACAGAGAACTGCCACTTGGCAATGACCTACAATGCAGGCGCACACACACACACACACACACACACACACATCAAAAGGAATAACGATCCAGTCCTACACTTGTGTATTCTAGGTCACAGCAGCCCGCCCCCATACACTGCTTTTTTTCCTCTTTTCAAAATGCAACAGTGATGTGATGCGCTGCCGGAACAGGCTGGAGGGGGTTTTGTGTGTGTGAGTGTGTGGTGTGTGTGTGTTGCTCAACCCTGAAGCCTTCCAGCTCTGTAGTGTTTTGTGTATGTTTTCTGTGAATTTGTGTACACGTACCAATGTGTATGTGTGTTTGTGTCTGTGTGTGTTTGTGGATGTGTGTGTGTGTGTCTTTGTATTTGGGATATGTTTGTATGTTATTTATGTGCTTCAGCACAGTGCTATATTACATAATATTGATTTCTGGGTTACAAATGCAGCCAAATGAATAAAATGCATATATTTGAGCGCAGTAGTCCAGCATCACATAAACATCCCACTCTTTTAGAGCACAATAAACACATCGTCAAATATCAGTTTGTAATATCAGTCAAATGTAAATGTGTCTGATTTTCTTTTTCTGCTGGTACCGACATCATCATGCGTCCCTAGTATTTGCATTTGTGGATATATTTGAGTGTGTGTGTGTTTTACCCTGAGGCCTCTCAGTGCATCTGGGGTTCTGATTTCTGCTGACAAATTCACCATGTTTCTCTTCATCTTTTGTGGCCACACCAAATCCGCCTTGCACAGAAAATGCCAGCCAGTGTGTGTATTTCTGTCCTCGTCCTCTGTGGCTGCACCAGATCTGCTTCACAAATCGTCCTGCTGCCACTGAGAATTGGGGAGAACGCCTGGCTAGGCCGACTGTTTTGTGTGTGTGTGTGTGTGTGTGTGTGCGTGTGCGCATGTGTGTCTGTGTACAAATAAGAAAATATTTATTTTTGTGGCATGCTCTGAAACACTAATCCCCCAACTATCATCAGTCCTGTGTAGCTCATGTACAACAATTGACCTGTCCAAGCTCTGCCCACAAATGTTCTCTCTCATAGCTTCCATAACTGCTGTTGTGAGGTTGAACAAGCTTTACAAAGGTTGGAAAAAATCTCACTCAGCCTAATGAGAAACTTGCTCACAACTCACACTAAATCTACAAAATCTAGAGTGTGTTTTAAATGATATTAACTTTGTATGTGTGTAAAAAGTCAGGATAGAGGAGGAGTTTATATTTATATGTGTATATATGTATGTATACATATGAATGGGCGCTTCATTGCTTACACCTCCTTGTATCTACATTCATTCTCCATTTTATCAGCTCCACTTACCATATAGGAGCACTTTGTAGCTCTACAATTACAGACTGTAGTCCATCAGCTTCTCTGCATACTTTGTTAGCTGCCCTTTAACCCTGCTTTTTAATGGTCAGGACCTCCACAGTTCCCCCTGCAGAACAGGTATTATTTGGGTGGTGGATCATTCTCAGCACTGCAGTGACACTGACGTGGTCGTGGTGTGTTAGTGTGTGTTGCATTAGTACACTTTTAGTCATTGTATTAAGGTAGTATTTTGGTGATTAAGAGGTTTTGTTACAGCAGCAATGTTATGCTACTGAATATAAATTGTGGGGTTTAAGCCAGAGGTGAGTCCTGAGTCAAGTCCCAAGTCAAGACAGTCGAGTCTTGATTCAAGTCCCAAATCAGTACAGGGAGTCTCAAGTCGAGTCTCAAGTCCTAACCTTCAGCTCCTAAACAAGTATGTGTTCTTCAGCTAATTTAAGGCTATTTCAACACTGAATACCAAAAATAATGGTAACTGTAATACAGCTTTTTAATGACAGCATGTTAGTCGTATATGGCTGTATAAATTTTTTTTCTACCCTTCCAAATAAAATACAAAACCCATGGGACAGACATAATGGTATACATAAAAGAGCATTGCAACTACACAAGTACTATAAGGAATACAGGGTGCACAGGATTAATATAAAAACTAGCTTGGCACTAAAACTTGCTCAGTCAACTAAAAACAGCCATTAGTTTGATGACAACAGAAAGCAAAACCACAGAGATGAAGAAAAGTTTACAAAAAAGACAGCAAAGTGATGGTGAATGTACGAAGCTGAAGTTGACTTTTTTTTCGCTGCAGCTTCTTATTTGAATTTTCTGTTCCACCTTAAATGGTGCAGCAGTTACGTTCCAGCGCCTCGCTGCTGCACCATTTTAGATGGAATAACAAATTCAAATATGAAGCTGCTGGCAAATAAAAGTCTACTTCAGCCTTGTGGTGAATACTGTGCTTGTTTTACCTGCAGAAGCTGTTAAGTTTGATCAAATAGAGAGAGCTGTGTTTCTTTAGTTTTGCTACTATGAGGAAGATGGTCTGTTCACCTGGCAAGTTTCTCCAGTAGGAGTTTAAGTTACTGATGCTTTGCTTGTTTCTAGCTTATGGAGGCGATTTTGAATTCTAAACGCTTCACTTGTCCTCCAAAATAGCCAAGCATAAGCACGGCACGGGGACATTTGACAACGTTGCTGTATATCAAATTTACAGAAGGAAACAAATTCATTCACATTAGAAGTAAGTGGCTGTGTAGGGTCCTGTCTCTAGTCAGTCTCCTCTCCATGTTTCTTCCAATTTGGATCTTGAGTCTTTTCGAGTCATGAAGCTCAAGTCCGAGTCAGGTCATAGTAGAGTCGCAAGTCTGTTTTGATTTTGTCGAGTCAAGTCTCAAGGCAACAAATTTGTGACTCGAGATGGGCACGAGTCCAAGTCGTATGAGTCAGATGAGTCCACACTTGTGGTTTAAGCACAAAACATCACCATACTACTTGCTTGTTTAATGTAGTTATGTTATAACTAATGTTTGGGGAAGGAACATGGCTGAAACCCCTCTTTCTTCCAATCTAACGCCCTATAAGTTCACATCCTCACCTTCCGTTCCCGTGATGAAGTGTTCGCAATCCCCACCGCCACCCCATCTCCTCCCTGTTCTTCAGTCCTACATCGGTCCTGCTTCAGCTATGAGGGGGGGGATCTGGCCTTCTAGCTACAGGCAGAAGCTGCCCAGAAATCCAGCCCAAGTTCTCAGAGTCTCCCCTGCCCCCCTTAATCAGTCTTCCTTCATAGTACCACCACACGTTGAAGGCGTGGTCTGAACTCACAAAATAAAGGATTGTATTGAAAGTCAGAGTACTGAATTGTTTACAATACTTTCAGTAACATTCAACAACATTATAGTAGCCTACTGTGCAAGCAGCCGTGACTGTATCTCAGCAGCGTACAGCATTTGTAGCTAAACCACGCTAATTCAGTCTCCACTCAGCGTGACTCTCAGAAGAGCCTGCAGCTGCAACCCATCCATGCTCCATTTCTTTCTCGCTCAATCTCTCTCTCTCTCTCTCTCTCTCTCTCTCTCTGTCAGTTTTTATGTGACCTTTTTACTGTTACATCATCCAGCCCCCTCCTACATTCATTTTTTAGCTTCAAAATACCACAGTCTTACCCCAGGAGAACTCCGCATCTGAAGAGTCATCTTAAAGCTGTTATTTGAGTAAAAAGGTTTGTTTTTTCCTTTTTTTCATTAGTCCCAAATGTGGTTGACAAATCAGCTCAGACTTTTTCCATGCATGTATTTCTGTAAACTCAATGCTAATGTAGCTAACATGATGTGAACGCTAATGGAGTTCATTTAGCATTATGTAAATTGCGCACTAAAATTATTCTGTAATTACTTTAAAGCACTTCATTAGTGAAGGAATACCACTTAAAATGAAAACAGTAAAACACATAAAGCATATTTGTTCTGTTTTCACAGAATTTTATTCTGGGGTGGAAAATGGCTGCCATTACAGTGTTTTGGCACAATATGATGGGAAATAGCTAAGCTACACGTTAGCATGGTAATACTTCAGCAGTTCTGAGGGAGCTACAATGATTTTAGTTTCAGTTTTGCAGAAATCTTGCTAATTAAGTGTTGATATGTGAGCTAAATGGAAAAACTAAGAATCTTTATTACATGAAATGCATGTCCATTCATTTTGTAGAGATTAAGTAGCGACCAGATTAAATGGAATACTTCACTCACAAAATGCTAACATGGCTAATATGGATTGAAGGCTGGTTAGCATGGTCTCATTTACATTGTGCTAACTAACTAACTTTAATTAGTAATATTAGAATAATTGGTATTGGTAAGTATGAAACAGCATGTTCCCTTTTTTCTTCATTTTTGAAGCTCTTCGGTGCTTGTGCTGCTGCTAAAAGAGGTAAACATTCATTTTTCAAAATGTGCTATTTTCTATACCATTTGAAACAATAAAATGACCTCATAACTGCATTGGTCCAGTTTCTATTCCAACAAATAAAGACATTTTTTTTCTGTTCCAGTCACTGCTGAACACTGCACTTCCTCTACTCTCTTGTATCAACTGCATACCGTGGTTATATTTAGTGTTTCTACTAAAACATCCAGTGGCTCATACAAAGCAGCTGAGAGAGAGAGAGAGAGAGAGAGAGAGAGAGAGAGAAAACATGGTGGAAAGAGGATTTGAGGGATCACATAATAAATGAAATGTTTTTGGTTCCCAATTAGGATTAGCAGCTATAATAAGCCTAAAGGATGTCGTTCTCTCTCTCGGCATGTGCTTTAGTCATGAGCTTCACTAACACACACTAACATGCACACATGCTTGCAATCTTAGCCATGTGTACGCTTCTTGCACAGAAGCACACGCCTAATCTACAAACGCAGATGTGTAAGTATAGGCATATACAATCGGCTTGTGTGAAGTAGAAAGCAGTGAACATGTTCCCAAGGACCCGTTTCAAGCCAGTGCCATTTAACCTCTGGGCTGCTTGGTGTGAGACGACTACAGAGCAGGCCACTTACACACTTACACCCCTGTTTTTGAACCCTTTTAAGGAAACAGCTTTAGTTCTTAGACTTTAGAGAGACATGTTAGCATTCAGACATTAATATTATGGGCTGTTGTATGTAAAAATTTGCAAAATACGCCTTGATGCTGCCACAGTATGCACTCGCAATGAATATGTTTAATTTACTAAAGCTGCAGCTAATCAAACTTCGTCTACTAGCTAGCTAGAATGCTCCCCTCTAAAACCCACCGCAAATTCCTCTAGTCTGTTCTCTTTAAACATCAGGATAATACACCATCATTAGTCGTTAGCTAATGAGTTTTTTCTTTCGCAAGAGGTAATGTTTATTTTTACCGCATATAATGTACATCTACATAATCGTGTGTAGTTTTTTGAGGGACTTGTCGGTCATGCTAACTACATTACATCCATGGGCTAATGACAGGTTTGTTGTCCAGTGGACAATCTTCACGAGCTCTGCCTTTACAAGGCTTTGGATTGTGAAGAGAGCTAAAACACTCCTTAGAACTTCAGTATGAATGGGTGGAGTTAAACCACTGTAAGCTAAAGAGGTGGATACTTTTAAATGAGTTGGTTTTTGTATCATCACAGTAGCAGCAAATTCAAAACATGCTGTTTTTGGAGCTTAGTTTCCTTATATTGACTAGGGGTGGGAATCACAGGGCATCTCACGATACAATTTTATCACAATATGCTGCCCACGATAATGATGATATCACGATACTGTGATATTCGATATGTTGCACGATAATCCTTTATGATACATCACAATATCTGTGTGACTGCAGAAAATAAAATACTCCTAAATATGCAAATAGCAGGAATTATATGTTTATTAGTGTCAGTTTTACGGAATTTGACAATCAATGTGAAACAATGTACAACAAAGCGCATCGGTTAGCTTTATGCCTATTTAACACACATACACTGACTTTGTGTGTGTGTCATCATTCCAATGTAAAATAGCAAAACAGAACAGTTCTGGGGTTAAAACAAAAGAAAACTGTGCCTCAATAAAATACTTTCTAAAATCTTTTCTAACAAAGGCTGACTTCGAGTTGTGGCAACGTTAGCTGTTTTCTCAACAACCAGATCTGGATGATGACAAAGAAGGTGGCTATGCACGTTCGTTGTGTTGTCTGTGCACTTTGTTTTAACAAGACAGTTCTTTCAAGTTGCATAGTCTTTGTCTATTTCATTTGTCCCTTCAATGCTATAAAAGCCGAAGTGGGCCCAGACCTTCAACTTGAAAGAGTACAGTGCCTGTCTAATTTGTTTCCCCCCGTTGACCACCATTTCTCCTGTGAGTTTCTTTTTCTTTACCACAGATTTACCCTATTCATTTGATTAGCGCTTTAGAGTCATTAAGTAGCGAATCAAGTTGGAGGAAGAGTCCGTTTAGAGTGTTTACAGCGCGTTCATGTTTCAATAAATAAATCGCTATTTGGCACCACTGTATCAATAATTTAGCGCAAAAGAAAGCGATACGATACATTGCTGTAACGATATTTTATCCCACCCCGATATGGACTGTATGAAGTGTGTGTTGAATGGTATGAATCCTTGACAGTGTTTACATATTACTTCAAACTCCTTTGTTTCCAAAAAGTGATCAAATTAGGTTTTCCATGAAATGGAGCCTTTGTTGTACATTAACAAGATTCTAAGTAATTCTGGACCATTTCTCTTGGTCCTTTCAAATAAATAATTCAAATAAAAAATGAAAAATATTTTGAATAACAACTTTGTATTATTCTATAAATTGTGCCCTATTTGCAAATGAAACCTTAGTACATCCAGCCCTATGTCTGTCTCTCTCTCTCTCTCTCTCTCTGCTAATACCTCATAACCCTGCACATATCTGCTGTACCGCTACCTCTGCTTGGCTCCTCCAGCTCTTTCTCATTTTCTCTGAAGATGGGGCTATTAATTTTGCTTTTGCCTCGTGCCACCCGCGCAAACAGATAATGCAGCCATGGCCTGCAGAAGGAGAGGCCTTCTCTCTCTCTCTCCCTCTCTCCCTCTCTCTCTGTTCAGAGCTGTCTCTTTCTTGTGTAACTCTGAGTGGACTTAATGCACAGGTAGAAAAAAAATGACTGTATAGGGAAGATATAAAAGGAAACACATTGAGCTATAAAGCGAAGAGAGCGAGAGAGGGAGAGGGAGAGCTAGTGTGGATAGATGGTGCGAGTGAAAAGGAAGGAAAACAAAGGGAGAGACAGCTGGTGAGAGATAAGGTGTAAGAAGGAAAGAAAAAGAGGGAGAAAGTGAATGTATAAAACGACGGAGGCTGAGTGGAGATTGAGAGCGAGGCTCCAGAGCAGAGATGGACTAGTTTTGGAGGCTGTGTGGATGCGATACATTCAAAAGGCTGCAAATGAAAGCGTGTCTGAAGAAATGATCCTTTATGTATATTCCAGATCATTCTATCTACATTTTGGAATATATTGACAACATATTGCATTATATTACATTTCCTGTGAGACTTTGCTGTAGGCTTATAAATCAAAGTAGTCTAAATCATGGCTGTTTCTGCCTGCCCTTGGGAATGTATCATATCAAAGTGTGATTAGCTCATTTAGAAGAGTTTTTCTGTATCATTAGGTCAGTTACAGGATAAAGTCGATCCTCTACCATGCAAAGATGAACTCCATAGCAATAACACATCAACTGTGAGAACCGACTGTTCGCTTACCTTTTAATATATCTCAGACCTTGAAATTTGCTATTGTTGTGAGATAATTATCATCTGTAATTCCAATCCTGGGCCAGTGAACAGTATATCAGCTGCTGATATATCATGCCTCTTCATGAGTGAGTAATCAGTGTTGGAAGTAATGCACTGCTCTGATTCCACAACTTTTGGTGGTATTGAGTAATGTATCTAATTACCTTTTCAAATTAAATAATGCAGTTACAGTTATTGAAATTTAAAGGGGCTGGTTACTTGTTACTTTTGTCTTGCATGAAAATATTAATGGACAACTGGAGACTATAGCAGACAAATGCAGCCTATTACCGCAGTCTCCTGTTTATGATCTAACATCACCCGACCTCACGGTGGAGCAATGAATGAGTGAACCAATCAGCATTAGCCCACGCAGTGTCTGAATATTTGGGCAGTGTGAGCTGTCCTGGATGTATGGCCATTATTTTTCCCTCTTCAAAATCAAAAATAGGACAACAATATACTGGTGAGTTGTAGTGAAAACTTTACCCACATCAAAGAATAGTAATTCTAGCCTTCTGAAGCACCTGGTAAAACAACACGCTTCTGCTAATCACGAAAGAACCCAGGACCCCACTGGACCCCATAAATTCGTCTGCACAGTCTGTAAGCCAGGCAGAACTAAACAGACAGATTGCCAGGTATGTTCTCGAAGACATGCAACCTATGTCCACAGTTTAGGCCTCAGCATACTTTGTGTGGAGACGATGTTCGCCTGGATTCAGTGAACAATATGACGTAATTGTGGAGAAAACAAACAACTGCAGACGTTGCACGGAGGCTTCGTTCGCCATGATGCGCACATGGCAGCTGGGCGAACTCCATGGACAAAGACACTACATGACAAAGCCTGTGATTGGTCGGTAATAAAGAGGCGTGCCATAAAACAAAGATGGACGACTTTGAGGAGCTACGTTTTGCAAGACGTATGAGGAGCGCTTTGGCAGAGACACCAGTGTTTCACTGTTAAACAAACAGTGAATGGTTCCTAAATGTGAGATGTTAAGTCTATTATTTCATAGTACTAACTAGTAGAAAGCACCAAAACATATTGTTTATTTATATTTAGGTCCACAAGAGGATGAGGCTGAAGTTGGCTTCCTATTGGCCAGCTTCTTGTTCCAATATTCTCTTCCCACTTTAAATGGTGGCAGTATTCTGGACGCACATGTCGCCATTGTGAGATCTGTGATAGAATAGTTTTCCAGTGGTCATCGAACTAGTCATAAAATGTCAAAGCGTCACCTGCATTAGTGGAGCATCTGTGACAGGCAAAACGAAACCGCCGAAAGTATGAATCTTGTTTCGCAAGAAGTGTGCTGAGGCGTTTAGAATGTCTACATTTAGAAGTAATGCAAAATTTATTTTCCTTGTAATTAATTACTTTAATTTGCAGTAATTGGCAAAGTAATTCAATTACTTTTAAAAGAAGTAACTAGTAACCATAAATAATTACTAATTTTCAGTAATTTGCACAACACAACAATATCAATAAGTGCTAGCTAGACTAATAGGAAATGATTAACGTTGTTAGCTGATATCATTCTGGCTGGAATTTATATCGTTTGGTTGCCCTGATTGAGTGTTATTTTAGCATCTGGTTGCGCCTGCATTATACTTGGAAGCGCTTCACATTGTCTAAATGAAGAGCGCTTCTTGACTCAATTGCTGACCAATAATAATAATAATAGTGGCCCATGTATTCAGCAACTTGGGTGTTTCTCAAGATTGATGTGCATGATAAACTACAGTCAGACCAAGTGCAAGATTTACCCAATTGGCTTGAATGAAAAAGGACAAAGAAACACAAAAAGGGAATTCACTTCTGTGGTTTATTTGCACTCTTAAAAAGATGGCTCTACCAGGGTTCTTTAGTAAAGAAAGCAGTTCTATATAGAACCGTGAACATTCAAAGAACCTGTTGCCTGTTGATGGTTCTTTGCATCATGAAAGGGTTTAGTTTGATGGAGAATGTGCTGCAGATGGTTCTTCATAGAACGTATTTGAAAAGGGTTCGATATAACACCAAAAAGGGTTCTGCTATTATTACAAGCTTGACACTGTAACAGTAGCAGAAGCCTTTTTTGTGCTATATAGAACTATATAGAACCATCTACAGCACATTCTCCATCAATCTGAAGAAAGTGTGTAGGTGAATATTGAATTAACAGATGTATGAGAAGTAGAAAGCCAGTAAGAAGCAGGATGTGGTCTCATCTTTCTTGAAAAAAGTGCTAGTGCTCTGTCATGGCTCAGCTATAGCTAGCTAAAGTTAGCTATGTATAAGGTCCCTACGAAATCTCATCAGGACCACCCATTGTCACTTGATTGAAGGCACAGTCCGATGTGACTGTGGCTTAAGATTGTAGCTAACTCAGAAACCTATGCTAGCATTGCTAGCGGTTTCATACTAGCACTGAGCAGCTCAAATTACTTGTCTTGTTCTGTTATTGGGTTGGCTGTTTGTTGAATTCTGACAGTTAAATGTGAATCTCTCTCTCTCTTTTTTTCTCTGCCTCTTCCTTTTCTCCTCTCATCGCATCTCTCACTCCTTTTGAAAAGATCCTCAGTTTCAGCAGCCTTATATTAAGCCCTCTTTCTGCTTCTCTGTCTTTTTCAGCATCTCTCAGAGCTCCCCAGTTTCTGCAGAATTTATACCGTCTATAATTGCGTTTTCCTCTCGCGCGCTCTCTCTCTCTCTCTCTCTCTCTTTCTCTCTTTCTCACCCCTTCTCTCGCTCTCGTTCCCTTTTTCATCTCGTTCGCCCCATGCCGAAAGACTGACAGCTTAATCAGAATTAATTGGGCAGTTGCACCATCCACCATCTCCCCTCGCTCTCCTGTAATGTTTTATTCATCTGTAATTTTGTAATGCAAAATTAATTGTATTTAATAATACATCGGTCCTGTATAGGTTAGAGACAGACTCACACAAGCGAGAGAGTGTTTAGGGCGCCATCGACGGTAATTTATGGAGTGGCTAATGGAACGAAAAAGAGCAAGAAAAAGCGATCTTGCGAAACCCAGCAAAAAAGAGTGAATCGCTAAAAGGTGGGCTTGTACAGGGCCAAGCCTCGCTTTCACAGATGTATCCAGAAAGAAATAGACATATTAACATCGAGGTGGTGGTCTGCGTTAAAGAAGCGCCTAGTCATCAGATATTTTCTCACATCATTTTTTATTCAGAACATCTGAAGTCAGAATGGTCACAGGAGCTGTGGAGGACACACCCCCTGGGCCTTGGAGACTTTGGAGGGAGATCAGTCATAGAGAAGGACGTGTTAAAACCATATTGTTTCATATAAAAACACAGAATGAAATTGTCTCAGTTTGACCTGTGTTGTCTTGCAGTTTTCCTAAAAACTACATTACTGAGTTTACCACAAGGTATTTCCAATCTGGCTGACAAAAGTCACAAAATATAAGTGGTAAACTTGGTCAACTTACACGTCAACCAAGTTTACTCGTTGTGACATAGACCAAGCTGTCAAGTGACAAGCTGTGACTATTAGAACTAGGCCTTCAATTTGAGCCATAAATGTCAAAACTTGGACAAAACATGTGGGAAAAAAAACAATTTTATGGTAATACTAATTTCTGCTAGCGTCCCCATGGGATTCTAGTAGTTTTGTGAGGAACATCACTCATCAATACATCACTGACTGCGAATATGAGCAGCAGTCTGTATAGGAATGGAAGCCAGCAGCTGCAGCTCTGTGCTTGGACTCTTTACTGAAGGAGTCACTGTAAAACTGAAACATATAAGGTAAAATACATGTTATTATCTGTTACAAGCCTGAAATAAAAAATATTGGACAAGCTTCAGTTGTCTGCGTTTTGTCTATAATGGTCAAAAGTATTTACCACTGTTAGCTTAGCACCAGTATAATACTAAACATCCCTTAGGGATGCTGGCAAAAATGATCATTATCGTAGAGATTTTTCTTCTCATTTTTTATCCAACTTTTGATTGTTATATTTCAAACTGAAGGCATAGCTCTCATAGATACAGCTTACCACTGCGTTTGGGTATTAGTTACAAACCCCATGTATTTACTCTAGCATTTGGATAGCTTTGTATTAGTTTTCTTCATACATATGAATCCTAAGAGGATTATATAAGTTAAACTCAATTGTGAACTTCTAATTAGGTGGAGTAATTGCTACACTAATGCTGATTGGCCTCTTATACAGACTGATATGATTTTCTATTGTGGATAAGTCGATGGAGTTTGTTACAGAGACCCATAATGCATAGCATACCATACTAAGACTTGACAGTAGTGTATATAAGTGTTGTATTTCTGTCCTTTCGTCCATTACTGAGCAGAATTCAGGCATCCTGTGTGTGTGTGTGTGTGTGTGTGTGTGTGCCTCCTACAGAGTGTTATGTTGAGCTTGAAACACTTGCCAAAAATGCTTGCGTTGAAAAGACACTCAGAGACAGAGATGCATTGTGCTGTGTTGTGTAAGACTAGAGGTGTTGCGTGGTGTGTGTGTGTGTGTGTGTGTGTGTGTGTGTATTATTAAAGGGCCTGTATGGAAAACTGAATTTTCCTCTTTTTTAAAAGTAAGTAGTTTAGTGTAGTGTGTAAAAAAAGTTTTAAAATGTACCATTTATTTTCCAGTCCATATATGGAAACTAAGCTGTAAAAACAGGTTTGATGTCACAAAAACCAACATATCTCCAAAATGGTAACTTTACAGGAGAAACCTACTTGACTTTTGTCAAGTATGGCAATGTAAGGCAATGGAACCAGACTTTTTTCCAAGTCATTTTGGGCCCTTTCTGTTGGTCCGTTCGTAATGAAACTTGCGCATAATTGAAGGGGTAACAGACATTTTTGAATTATGTCAAAAACTGAAAAAACGGCTGTCTCACGTTTTGGTCACTACCGAAACAGAAAGAGTTTTAGTCAAGGGCGGGGCCTCATTTTAGAGCAGGAAGTGAGACTGCATCCCTGTCCCTCCTGGACACATGTTGAGCAGTTAGATCCCATTGTTTTGAAGTAAATGTGTCTAAAAATCAGTGTGTAACATTAAGAATTGTCACTACCAAAAAACATATTTTCCTGTGTTTTTAACATTTATTTAACATTTTTGAGTTTTTATGAAAACATTATGATTTTATATGTGCGCAGCCGTTCAAGGCTATGTTTGCTAGTCATGAACTTTTTGAGTTTCATGAAACAAAGTTTCAAAATGTGCCGTTCACTCTCCAGTCCATACAGTCCATGTATGTAAGCTAAGCTGCAAAAACAGCTTTGATGTCACAAAAACCATCCTCCTATTCAGCACACAGTTTAGCTCTGCCCATTCACGCAAGTTATAGGGAATGTTTAAGTCTGGCCTGCTTTTTCAATAAGGTACAGTACAGAGCAGCCAATCAGAACAGAGCAAATTTACATATATCAGTTTCAAAACCACTGAAAGAGAAACAGTCTGTTTTCTAAGAGATAAAAAGGGATTTAAAAATGGTCATGTTAAAATGATTTTTGTAGGATATGGCGCTTTAAGAGGTTGGTAGAGGCTAAGAAGTAAGCTGTTGATTTGGAGAGGCATGTTGTGGGTCGTATGTGTTCGTGTGTACATGTACTGATAATTGACCCTCTCTGACACCTAAAAAGTGCTCTTAACACCAGGGCGTGCTCTGGCTTGCTGTTATTTACAGTGCTCCCATCTCTCCATTTAAATGTGCACTTTATCAGAAAGCAAAAACTACCACTCTGTGCAGTCATGACATTCTGACATGCCTTTAAAATGTTCTAGACAGAGTTGTGGGGTTCAGTATGCAACCATTTAAATATGACTTTTAGACTTTTTGATTTTTGCAGTGCAGGTAATGAAGCACTGCATCAATTCTGAACACTAATGACCTGACCTGCTGTAGTAACACAGTGCAGGAGGATGTCACATGTGTCCATTTGGAGTGTAAATCTCTGATCTCACAGTTCGATTAGTTTCAGTTTGATGATGATTCTTTTGGAAAAATTCATACACAATGAAATGCGTCATTTTGGTCACTACCGAAACACAAAGAGTTTTAGTCCATGGGTGGAGCCTCATTTTAGCCCCACCCCTGCATTTTAGAGCTGGAAGTGAGACTGTATCCCTGTCCCTCATGGCCACATTATGAGCAGTTAAATGTCTTTTTTTTTTTGAAGTAAATGTGTCCCAGAGTCCGAAAATCAGTGTGTAATATTGAGAATTATCACTGCCGAAACACGCATTTTCTTGTGTTTATAACATTTATTTAACATTTTTAAATTGTTTTTATTGCATTTAATTGTTTTTATAACAACATGATTTTATGAGTTATGCTCAAATTATTAGTGTTATGATTGTTTTGTTTGTAACAAAATAAAATGTTCAATCATTTATTTTAGTAAAAATCATTAAGATGTAAAGTCATTCAAAACAAAAGAATTTTACTCTTAAGTCCAAGTCAGCTAAAAGTCCAAAATGTGTTTTCAGCTCTGACCTTGAATAAACTTGGTAGAATGATCCTATATACTGAATTATATCTTTGCACTTAATACACAAATGTGACTGGAGAGCTATTTGCATAGTAGTGGAATAAATCATTTGATTATTAATAAAGCATATAGTGTTATGATAATAATATAGCAATGATATAGCAGTACAACAATATAACAATATAATTTAATGTTTTATTAGTATTATTATTACAGTTGTAAAAGGCTCACCATTTTTATTTTGGCCAGAATAATAGAATAACAACTCATTATAACATTCCAAATCTGATGTGGTCCCCTTCATGCATCGTTCTTTATTTCGGTGTGTGTGTGTGTGTTTGTGTAAGGGAGAGAGAGAGACAGAGAGAGAGACAGAGAGAGAGATAAAACAGCTCTGAGTCTGCCTGATACTGAATCTTTCACACCACTCGCTCTTCTTTCCCTTTACATACTGCCTCACCACCCTACCAATCTCTCTCTCCCTCTCTCTTTCTCCCTCTCTCTCTGTGTGTCTCTCTCTCCCTCCCCTCCCCCATTCCATCATGACTGCTCCAACAGGGCTGAAGGCAGATAGTAGCTAACTCAGTTACATAAGCACACACTTCTTCCAAACTGTGTGCGTGTGTCCGTGTCTGTGTGTGTGTTAAGGGGCTTGATAATCCTGCGTGGGAGAAACATTTGGTGCACAGAGAGAGAAAGAGAGGGAGAAAAACAGTGAGAGAGAGAGAAGGAGAGAGAGAGAGATGAGTTGAAATGTGGCCTGAGGATGGGGTGAGCAGAGGTAAATGAGAAAGCAGAGATAAATGGAACGAGAGCTCCTGAAAGAGAAGGGACGAGAAGAAGAAGCTGATGAATGAAAGGAGGAGAGAGGAAGATGGCGGGGTTATGTAAGGGAGCATACCTGATGATTAGGGAGCAGAGCAGGACAGGGTGTGTGTGTGTGTGTCGGTGTGTGTGTGTCTGTGTGTGTGTGTGTGTGTTGTTTGTGAGTGTCTGTGTGTGTGTGTGTGTGTGTGTGTGTACATTTTCAGAACAAAAATGGTGTCCCATATCAGGGCCAACCAAAGGTAATAACACATACAATACATAGATACTTCTGCCTGACCTGCATTAACAGTACAAAAACACAATATTTGATGTTGTACCTTATGAAAATGGTTCTTTCTTTGTAAATATATGCTCAATCTGTATTTGATGCCTGCAACACATTCCAAAAAAGTTGTGACAAAGGCAGGTTTATCACTGTGTTACATCACCTTTCCTCTTAACATCACTTAATAATCGTTTGGGGACTGAAGGCACAAACGGATACAGTTTTGAAAGCAGACTTTTTTGCCATTCTTCTGTTATGCAAGTCATTCAGGCCCTGCGTTTTTATATTTTGAGCATCATAATCTGCCACATGTTTTCAAAGGGAGACAGCTCTGGAGTGCAGGCATGTCAGTCTAGTACCTGCACTCTCTGAATGCACAGCCATGCTGTCATAACACTTGCAGAATGCGGCTTGGTGTAGTCATGTTGAAATAAGCATGGACCTAACTGAAAAAGACGGAGCCTAAAAGGCAGCATACGTTGCTCCAAAATGTGTTTAATGGTGCCTTCACAAATGTACAAGTTACCCATTAAAGCCCTTCTCCCCCCATACCATAACAGACCCTGGCATGTGAACTTTACGCTGTTAACAATCTGGACGGTTCTTTTCTTCTGGTCTTAATGACCTCCATTGTTTCCATAAACACTCTGAAAGGTTGGCCAGTCAGACTGCAGCAGTTTCCAGTGTACTTCCATTTCAGATTAGCTTGAGTCCAGAAAAGCTGATGTTGGATGTTACTGACGTGGCTTTTGCTGTGCTTTTTTGGAATGTGTTGCTGGTATCAACTTCAGAATGAGTTTAAATTTACAAAACAAAATAAACAGTGTAGCTGATATATATCTTGCCCGTGTACATGTCAAAGTGGATTTAGAAATCACTGCTGTCTTTTACCTGTATATGTTATCTAACTATTGAGGGTTGTACATGTAAATACTTACATATATTCAATACATATAGGACATATAATTTTACAATTAGGCACTTAATTATATATAATACACAGTGTCAAGCTGGGACTGTTAGAGCTAGGCCTTCAGTTCAAGCAGTAAATGTCAAAACTCAGTCAAAAATGAGGAAGAACTTTTACGATAATGCCGATTTCTGACAGCTTCCCTATCGAAGTCTAGAAGAATGTTACCATGAAGCTAACACCAATTCACATGAACATTTTTTGGATGTTCTAGATTAAACAAAGAGCTGCTTCTGTATTCCTTACTAACGTGATGGAAGTGCGGTGGTCAGTCTACCACTCATACACACAGTCAGTGATGGATCTAGGACTTCTAAAAGGCCCAGAGTGACCTTTTCCCTCTCAAAATTGGTCCCCAAAATTGGCACCCTTTGTAATTCAAAACGTGATTGGTTGATTTCACCATCATAGAAATTTTCAAGATTTCAACCCTCTGGTTTCAACAATGAAATAAGAGTATTACTTTAATTCTTGCAGAGTTTAAATGCAACAAGCATGAAGATTCTATATAATTTAAATAAAATTAATAAATTAAATTTAAGTAAAAATTGCACACATGTAATTTTTGTATTTCACAGTAATCATTAGTCGTTCCTTGATGGCCTAGAAGCCTTACCTGAAAGGCTAGAAGGCCCTGAGGGTTACCCACTTATAATAAATATACACATATAGTTGGTTGAACATATATAGCACATATAAGTTATGTGTAGATACAAAATCAATCCTGTATGTGTGGGTGTGTAAGAAAGAGTGAATACAGTAAAGTTGTAATGGCTCCAAAATTCTATTCAAATGTATTCATAAGTTACATTAATTCAGAATTATGTTTTTTTCATGAGCCATGTTTTGTGTGCAGAATGACTTTGGAAGCCAAAGCACGTGAATTTCAATCTCTCTCTGGTTCTAGTGTGTGTGTGTGTGTGTGTGTGTGTGTGTGTGTGTGTGTGTGCGTAGCTTGTGCATACTCTATGTCTGTTTCCCTCTAACTGTATTGATTTGTGCAGTGACAGAGTTGAGAAAAATCATTGTGGGCCGTGATGCCAGCATTGCTCAGTTCATCAGATTACAGATGGTGCACTACATTGTGTGGGGGTGTGTGTGGGTGTGTGAGCGCGTGAGCGTCTGTCTTTCTGTCTGTCCATTCCTCAGGCCTTTTTTAAGCGTTCACTTCATGATCTTGTTATGCACTACTGTGGTGCATCATACTGCATACTACAGTATGCAAAGTACATGCTAGCTAAAGATGAATATGAATACATTATTCAGAATGAACAGATTAATGCATTATAAACAGGTGCAAATATAGATAGTGGTCTGTAGGAAACACCTTGCAACTTACTTGCTTTTCAGCCCAGTAATAAAGCTAATCTGGACTGTTGTTCACAGTCTACAGCTTGAAAAGAAGCATGTTAGCATCAGCAGCCTTTTATGCATTTATTTCTCTTGTTTGACTAAACAAATGAACAGTATTTATGGGCTACATGCAAAAAGCTTGATAGCTAGCTAAGTTGCTAGCCACATCTGGTTGTGTGAACTGAAAGAAACACATTTATTGACTACAATGAAACAAATCAGCACCACCTGAAGTTAAGTTGAAATTTGGCAATGCCAGAAGTGAAGCTTTCGCTAAGGTTTGCTAAAGTTATTATCTTACATAGCAATTGCAGCTAACTAGTCTTTTTCTAGCATGGCTGCAACAGCTACGTCAGCTAACAACCTGGAGGTAAGCCAAGCCCATTTTTGGTTCAAATCTGAGTAAAGATACAGATATTATAAGAACTAAACACATACAGTGGCATTGAGATACACCGCTAGTGCTAACAGCTGTTGGGTCATTTACAAGCATCTTTGTCATCATTTTGCCCTCCATGAAGGCTTTCTTTCCCTCCTCTAACTAAATGCACAGTAGGAGCATCCTGCCACTTGCTGTAACCCCTAAACTCTGCTGACCTTTAACCTGGTCGTCTGGGGGCCTTGTTATTTTCAGCATCTGGGGTTTATGGTGATTTAATGGAGACAAAAGACTTTTGATATCTGCTGCTGTCTCCAGCCTGTCTGTAAACAGCCGCACATGCTGGAGCTGGGCTTAACCTTTAGTGCTAATGACTACAACACAATACTTCTCCTTAACAACACGGTCCTACACAATGCAGGCTACTGAACCAAAGCAGCACTACACAATGGAGCACTTTAAACAGAATTGCACACCACAAAGCAGCACAACACAGCACCTGCCTTCTGGTTCAATACTACACAATGAATCAATAGTCCTATGGAAACACAAATCAGCACCATCAGGAGTGAAATTGGAATTTGGCAGGTGGTGGTACTTCTAATTTTGCTAAAGTTAGCTTACAAAGCAAGCTACAGAAATCAGCTTGCCTATCCCAAAGTCCATGTGGTGTGTAGCTTTGTTTAAGTTACTCACTCATGTGACATTCTTATGTTTTTAGAAAAAGTGCACAACCTCTCATTAAGATTGCAAGTGTGCAGATATGTACATTGTCAGTGTTGGAGAGCTAATCACAGACATTCTCGCTTTTGGGAAGAACATTTCAACTGTGAGAATGTCTGTGATTAGTTAAATGCTAATATTGCTAACAGAGAATGAAAGTGAATAGAAAGTAATGTGTCCTATTTCTTTAATGTGCAAAAGTACAGTGTACAAGACCAAATTAAATGCACAATAAAAGCACCCTTTCCCAAATGTCACACTGAGGCAGTATCCTTTCCAGAAAACACAAATTCACACGACTGGGAGGCCAGTTAGCCTGCTAATCCTAGCAAAATTGGCATACACCATACGCATGCCAGGCTAACTAACTAGCAAGCTAGCTAGCTGCATTTACACATAATCTGAGTAATAAATTCGGACATTACGAGGGCTAAATTAAATGTAAGAGCACCAAATATACAATTAGATGTGTGGCTCAGATGTAGGCAGTAAAGGCAACTTACTGGCAAAGTTAAAAAATAGTTCAGTCTGAAATGCTAATATTGCTAACAGAGAATGAACGTGAATAGAAAGTAATTGGCATTAGGCAAAGAACATCATTGTTGGCTAGAGAAAGCGAGGTAAATTAACATCTAAACAGTGCTGCCACATGTCAAAATGTTGCTGTTATGCGTATTAGATTCCATTCATTCTTATCTATGGTAGCATATGAGTCTTTTTAAATCAAATTAGTTTCAAGAGTTTTGGTGAATGATTTAAGGATTCAGCTCTGATTTAAAAAGCTGGTAGAAGAAGAAATGGTAGAACATTTTGGACAGTTACAGCCTAGTTTAACCCCTGAGCCCCACTCTATCCACACCATCATTTGTGTAAAGCAAAGTAAGTGTTGTATTACAGTGTCCTCCTCTGCAAGACTGAGTATTGCACAATAGCATGGCAAATCCATGACATGGCCAATTAACGGAAGGCCTGAGCAGGTTGTTTTAGGCCTACTGTGAAGGGTGCTGTATAGACAATGAGTTTGGAGTTCAGTGTTGTGGCATGGTGGGCAGTTTCGGAGGGGACCAGCGCCCCTAGTTTGCCGGTAATTACTCTCTGACTCATATTACCCAGCCATCTGCTCTCGAGAAACATGCCATCTCTCACACAGAGAGCGAGAGAGAGAGAGAGAGAGATCTCAAATGATTAGGCTACACGTAATACTGGACCCAAATAGGCTTGTTAGGTTTTGCTGTAATTTGCTCATTTCTGGAAGGCTGAAGGCTGCTAGCATGGTTCTGACTAATCTGGGCACGTGAAATGGCTTATATCAAGTTCTTGTAAGCAGAAATAAACAGATTTTTTGCAGATAGTTTGATTTAAGATTTATTTGCCACCTGTTTACATTGTGCGATGGGAAAACAACATCGTAACAATGTCAAGCAACAAACGTAAGTGCAGACAAATAGCAGAATGTACCGCTGCGATGTAGTTGTCAAGGCAATGCTATCAATGATTTCTCTCCGCTCTGGGCAACGTTGGTGCTCAGTATGTCTCTCTCGCTCTCTCTCGCTCCTTCTTTTTATCTGTTCAAAATATTCTTCTGAGGTTTTCAAGCTTATTTCCTAGTAACAACCATTTTCAGGTTTAATGCTGCATAGACATGGCACACTTTTTCTTTTCTGATATGGATGACAATGTTAAGACATTGAGTACTGTCCAATACGAAAATCTAATATTTCTTCTTTAAAGCACTACTAGTTTTTTAAACAAGCTATTTTTAATTGAAGGAAGACCAGTATTATTTGTAGTTACTCTCCAGTACCAGGTTTATCTAATCTGTCCTTCATTAAATTAAACCAAGAGTGCTGGTGGTGAATTTGAACAAGTCTCTTTGATGACTGGAGGCACTGAAGAGAAATCTGGAAACAAGTTCTGATGAGCTCAAAAAGAGATCAATTCTTTTTTTTGACAACAAGAAATAGTGTTTCTTTTTACTGTATTTACCTTTATTTGTATTCATTCTAATGTTATATGGAGTTTTTACAAGCTGAACACACCATCGAGATGATTTTAAAGAATTTGTTTAGGTAGTTAAAAGATGTAAACACAACCTCTGTAGCAGTCTGTTAAAAATAACATTTTCTGCAATTTAAAATGCACTGTTACTTTTTTGATTAGCCTAAAAAATAAAAATATAGTAATTTTGGCATGTGCAGCAATTTGCTGTCATATGGGGGTTTTGCTTTGCCTTTCTGGCAAGCATACTAGCAGTTCTGTCTGAGAGTTTTCTTGGTCCTCCAGGTCTTGCCTGGACTTTCACAGTTCCCCTTAATTGCCATTTCTTAATGACATGTAAGACAGTGGAAGTTGCAAGCTAGAGAATACATTATGCTCTGGAATTGTCATCAATTTCTAATGACTATTCTTGACTTGCCTAACCAGTCTTGGTCAATTATGCCCTCACAAGTTGGTTAAGTTCCGAGCTTTTACACTTGGAAGAGTTGTATTTTTAATGTTATAGTTAATGTTTTATATATTTAATGTTATTATTATGTTTCCACCTCAAAAATCAACAATATATGCAATTTGTCTTGGATGCCCAAATTCTGTATACAGCTGTATGTTTCCTTTTTTCTCCCACATTTTAGAATAATTAATAAAGACATCAAAAGTGTCAAACAGTTCTCATGGAATAACACCAGTCACATATATGTATATGGATCATTCTACTAAATTTGCTCAATGTCAGAGTTGAACACACGTGAGACCTTTAACTGACTTTGATTTTAGATTGAAATCATTTTGCTTTGAGTGACCTCATGCCTTAATTATGGTTTTTAATTAAAACAAATGACTGAATATTCCAGTTTCTCACTATCACAACAATCATAGCACTAATGTTTCATTAGTGACTCTTTCAGTAGTGACACTTTTAGCCAATTTTGACTTAACTCAAAAACGTTAACTAGTACATGACTAGCAAACACAGCTTTGAACAGCTGTGCAGATAAAATCAGAATATTTCAATTAAAAGACAAAAAATACATAATTGCAGAGAAAATGTGATTTGGCAGTGACAATTCTTAATGTTACACACTGATTTTAAGACTTGATGGGATCTAACTGTTCACCATGTGGCCATGAGGGACAGGGATGCAATCTCACTTCCTGCTGTAAAATGCAGGGGTGTGGCTAAAATATGGCTGGACTTAAACTCTTTCGGTAGTGACTTGAAATCATGAGCTTTTGAATAGTTTTTTTTTTTAATGAAACACATGATAAATCTAAAATTTTCAACTTCACTTTAAAAGAAAAAAATAGAAGAATGCAAAAAAAAACAAAACATTAATTTTAATTATTAATTAAAAAAATATTTTCATGAAGTTGAAATTCAGGTGTTAGAGATTGAGGCAGCCTACTCCCAGTAGAAAGCACCTTATACATGATGATTTTGTATATTTTTAGTTTAACTATCTCATTTGATGCCTTGTGTTTAAATAGATCATAACATAGTGCTTGTAAATATCTAAGGTCTGAATACTTAATTGTTTTTATATATATATGTATGTTTACTGTGGTGCCACAATTTGAATTAATTTGGTAGAATAGTCCACATATGTACACACATATATGTTTATATCTTATACATTGTTCTTTGTTGCACATAATGCAAGAATGCATACAAGCATTCATTCACACACTAATATGTGTCTGATAATGAAAAAAGAAATGTTGTTATGCTTAGGCATGATGTAGCTCCATGTTGATGTGATCTAGTTTGGTTATATACAATTTTAGCCCATAGCAATCAGAGAAAAGTGATTGGATGCTGGTTCTGCCACAGCTGTAAGATTATTTCTTTGCTGCTGTGATGGAAAGAGAGGGGAATCAATGTGAATTACTGTAGTGTTTTAGTAAACAGTCCTGCTGTTGGTCATTACTATTCAGTTCAGAGAGAGAGAGGGAGGGAGAGGGAGAGCGAGAGAGAGAGAGAGAGAGAGAGTGTGCACACAGTGTTCAGAATCTCACTCAGCAGGGTGCTAACACCCAACAATGCTGAGAGGATTAAGCAACACCCACACTTAAAACCCACCCTTTCAGCGAGACCTCCTAAGTCAGATTAAATGTCTGTTGGTGTGTGTGTGTATGTGTGTGTGTTTGCCATCCAATCATTATGCAGGAGTAAAGTTCGGGCCTGCACGGTCTGCGGGGCCCTGATGAGCAGCGAGGGCTCATGGGTAATGGCATGAACGGCGGAGCAGCGGCCGAATGATAATCTGTGGAAGACAAATGTGATTTCCTGTAGCAGGGCAGGGATTTGAGTTGGAAATCTGTTACAACTGCTTCTGGATACAGAGACATAGATATGAGCGAGAAAGAGAGAGAGAAGAGATAGTGGATGCTCTTGACTGAATTTGATTTCCTGTAATGAAATCGCTGTTACTGATTCCCTTTAAGTAAATCAACTGTTCCCCTACACTTCAAAATATATATTTCTCTTGTGCAGTAAGACTGCAGTGCTGTTTAACGGAGTACTCCAGCTTTGTTTAGCGTAATTTCTGTCTTCCGAAACTACAGCATACTGCCTCTTAACACTGACAATAACTTCCCTGTAACAACAGAAAAGCCGTTGACCTAAAACACACCTACCGTAGAAGCCAGTGAGCAGGTGCTGATACATTTCATAATCCAAAATAAGAGGATCACCATCATTATAATATATCGTCACTGTCCAAAGAAAAACAAGTATCTCCAAAATAGTAACTTTACAGAAGAAGGCAAAAACACTCTTTCAGTGTGTCAATGTAAAGAGATTTTATTCCATGTGATTTTAGAGTGTTTCTATTGTTTCATGCATCATGAAATTTTTGCACAACGTAGAGGACAACTGAAAATCGACAAAAGTGGAGATGTTTTTTGTTGGACAGCAACGTTTCTCTAGAATGGAGCGTTTCACATCAAACCACTCTAAATGGCCTTGTTCAGATCTGGATAAATTTGTTATGCAGAAATTTTGAAACATCTGTGAAATGTCACTTCAAGCAGAGCTAGGTGTATTAAAGTAGCATTAAACAGCACCACTTGCTTTCCTAACATTGAAAATCCCTTAGAAGTGCTAGTGGAAATTAGTATTATCATATTTGCTATAATATAATAATAAGTGCGGATGTGAGAGGTTTATGAATTGATGCTCATAGCAGCATTGAAGATTTCTAGTAATGGCATTGGAATGGCCTGATAATTGCAGATAGCCTGATGTTGCATATTTTAAACCAAGGGTTGTCAACCTTTTCCACCTCAAGACTCCATCTCCATTTTTCCGTTTTTTACATAATTTTAAATTGCCTGTTGCCCTTCACATTGTTTGTAAATTTCATGATGAATGGACTAAAAGAAACGGCCCAAAATGTCTTGGAAAAATATCTGGTTCCATTGACGTTTATTGAAATAAAGTATGTTTTTTCCCTTCACCTGTAAAGTTATCATTTTGGAGATACAAGGTTTTGTTCCGAAAGCAGCGTTATGTTTTTCTGATACGAAGTACTGCCTCCCCCTGAGTCTGGGCCTATGGACCACTAGAGGGTGCATCATGGCCCACTTGTTATACATGGCCCACAGGTTGAGAAACCCTGTTTTAAACTGTCCCAGTGGTCACTCACAGTAAGACGGACACAGATTTGTATGAATTTTTTTGCCACATAGTGTTGAGTTTATATATGAAATATTTTCGAATGGTGTCAGCGGATTACTCGGTTAATCAAAATAATGTCTAGCTTAGTTGATTACTCATACAATCGATAGTGATTATCTGTGGACATCCACTGTGTACTGTAGATTCAGAGGTTGAAAAATGCTGGAGTATTCATTTAATATTACATATTTCAAATTCACTGTATTTCTTCTTAACGTTTATAGTATTTTCAAATGTTTCTTGAAGAATCACATCATTATCACAGATATACATATAAATAGTCTCCCATCCCATCATTACGATCAGTCCTTTTCTTTCCCTCAAGAATTCAACACTGAGAAGTTCATTGTATTATGTAGATTTGCACTGTGATGTTACTACTTAATGTCATGTTGATGTTAGGATGTGCTCTTCATTGTGTTCCAGTGTCACTAATAGGCACCGCCACTCTAACAGTAAATATAACAAATGTGCAGAGAGAGAGAGAAATGGGTCGGCTTGCGTGCGGAGTGTTGTGCACACACTTCGCACTTCATGTTGCATTGCACTCACACACTCTGAGCGGATGTGACAGCCTCATGCAGCTGTATGTGCACACACGTGTACATATGCACACAGATGTATGCATGTGCATGTGTGCAATCCCACAAATGCATAGCTTCAGTATATGAATCAAAGCCTTTTGTGCTTTACTGACTGAAATGATCATTAGTTGCCAACAGTGAACTGTCAAATAAGACTGTCAATGCTAACTTGTCAAAATATATTCAAATGGATAGCACTCAGTGTAACATTATATATGAGTCTTTGTTCTCCATAATATAATGCATCTGGTTGTTCTGGTCATGTTCTGCTGTGGATGAGGTGTCCAGGTCGTTCTCTATTGCACACACACTTTCTCAGGCTTTCTAGACTTCTACAGAGCAACTTATTGACCGACACACACACACACACACCTTTAGTCGAGGTCATTCTTCTCTCTCTTTTCCTGATAGGCAGTAATAGTGCAGTGATAGCAGTGCTGCGCTGTGATTGGATGGATTCTGCAGCTCAGACTGGTGTGTTATGCGTGCTCTGAGGGAAACTGATGGCTATCGTTATCTCTGCACAGGTCCCTGCAGAGGGATCATGCTGCCATACACCGCCATTATTTTTATACCGCGTGATAATATTGAGCTTTATTTCGGTCCTCGGCTAAAGAGGTCGAGATCGTGTTGCGACGGCGCTCACCCAAGGTGCAAACGCACGCCTGATGGGTGAGTCTTTAGAGTAAGCCCTAGCAAAGCACTTAAGGAGAGACTTAGTCTCGTCTGTGTTTCTGAAGCACATATGTGTTAAAGGGCCCATATCATGGAAAAGCTTAAAGTGCTTTACACAGGAGTATAAGTAAAAAATTGTTAAGATAAAACACTACAGTTTAAATTAAAAATACCAGTGTAATAACAGACCACTGAACGAAATGAGCAAAAAATAGTCTAGGCATATACTAGTCTCAACCAGTACTAAGCTGAGCAACATGGTCTGGATGAGTTTCAACAAATCAGTAAGATATACCAGAGCTAAAAGATAATCTCCTTTAAAAAGCCTTCTGGGCTGAAACACTCGCTATACAGTCAATGTATTAAAACTAGGCCACAAAAATATCCCATTTTGAATGTGTCATTGTTATGACATCACAACCATGAACACATTTACATATGACCAGCCATTCAGCCTATTATTTACATTACACTGATGAGGACATGATGACAGTAGTAGATAATTCACTCAAATCCTCGGAAGACAAGTTTTGAATACTCTTTCAATGCACTCGCAATCATCAGATTCATCTGCTTGGGGAAGGGGTCCGAGGCACAACCAATGTTACACAATGTTCTTCTACACATTGCATGCAGTTCAAAGTATTGAGGCAGCCTCATCAAGAACACTCTGCCTGAACATTCACTTGGAATTGTAATGGCAAGCTAACGAGTAGCACTGCAAAGCTATGACAAGCCGCTGGACTGTTGAATGCATCTTACTGGCTGATCTAATGCTTCTATACTTTACCTACAACACTAATGAGTGTGCTTCTAATGGTATTGCACTGTTTCTACATTAGCGCTCTAGTATGCTGTTTGGGATGCAGCAGAAGTAATGTAGTGGGAAATCTCAGCCACTTCGATTTCAGCTTTCTTTTGTTATGACTACAGCAACAAATCAAATTAAATGAAGGCAATACACTCACATATACTGGTTAATATGCTTTAAAATGTATCAAACTGGGTATTAAAAATGGTTTTACTCTCTTTGCTGGATAAATTATGGCTTTGTTATCTCATAACAAACCAAACTGCGCTGCCGAATGAACTTCAAATTGCCTACCAAAATGGAGGCTGTACGAGTGCATGATGTTATTGGAATACTGTGCTTTACACATTTTCTCCAGAGAGGTCTCCAAATCCCCAAATCTTGCATTATACAGCTTTAATTAAAAAATACTGTAACAATATGTTTACATGCTTTTTAGGTTATCTGTTCTTCAGCATTTATTCACACTACATTTATTCCACTAGGGACTCTTATTGTGAAGGGCAGGGCTGGGTCCACCTGGGAGGGGCGGTATGTGTGTGAAGCAGAAAAAGAGAGGAAGTCAGATGTGAGCTGAGTAGTGAACAAGCTGTTAGTAAAGAGAAAACTGCCTATGTACAGTGTAGCTGTGGCCAATGATACGGTGTAGCTGGGTAATGAAACATCATGACTTGTGTGAAGCCTATGTCACTTGTAATAGCGGTGAACGCTACAATACATTATGATTGTCTTTGGTACATAAACACATACAAACATTATAAGTGGGCATAATACAAACAAATATATGTAAGGAAAATAAGGAAGGAATAGATAAAAGAATATGGGCCCTTAAATGTACTTGTATAAACACTGCAAATGTCCTGGTAGATTGTTGTAGTCATAAAACAGGCTAACCCCACACCACCTTCATTTTCTTTTAATATGTATGTGTGTGTGAGTGTGTTTGTGTGCCTAAAGTGCACTGACATACTATTTACCACACCACAGAGAACTAACTGTCTGCTCATAATAATGGAGGTAATTTAATGATGACTATGAGAGTGAAAAAACATGACCGTCGCTGTCCATCAAACTCCAGACTCCAATCCTCCATTTACGACGCGCTAATGAAAAGCCAGCGTGTCCCTCTGATGTCTGATAATAGATGCGAATTTCCTGCCGCAGCGGTAATTCTCGCATTTGTAGATGACCATTTCCAGGCTCTGATGCTCAAAGAATGGACAGCATCAAAAAGGCAACTGAATACAAGAGCCTGTCATCTTCTTTCAATGGGCCTCATATTAAAAGTCTTCAGAATTATTTATTAAATCGCATTGTCTCCTATTCCCTTTGGAGTCTTGGTTATTTGAGGCAAGCAGTCGTGAATTGAATTGCTCATTCATTGTTCAGGATCTCATGACACAAACCAAATGAATTCCAGAGGCCGTGACAGCCCAGTGATAATGTCCAGCTGTGTTGGAGAGTGCAGGGAAGGAGGAGTGATAAGCTTTGAGTGTCTTTCTGGAGCTACAACTGTGAGTTTACAGTGAAAAATCTAACATTAGCCATTTTTCCCTTGCCCCAAATTTTAGTTGATAAGACAAAAAAAATGTTTAGTGTCTGAATTCGGAAGTTTGCTTCTTTAGCTTTGTACTGGTACTGAAGCTATGAGGCTAATGTGGCTAACAAGTAATGGAAGTCCATGCTCTGCAAATGAGCAAACTGCATGTCAAAATCTTCACACATTTGCCTCAAAATTCAGGCTTTAAGATGGCTGCTACCACAGTTTTATGGCCATCAGTATGTCATTGATTGTCAGAAACCACATAAACAAGTCTTTTTGAGGTTGCCTAACATGGTTTTGACGCAAGTGTTGATTTATACATGCAGTTTGCACAAAGCTAATTAGCTTTGTTAGCTTGCATTAGTCCATTCTGACGGGGCTTGTTATGAACATGTCTTGTTAGCTACATTAGCCTTGTAGCTCCAGAGCAAAACTAAAGTAGCAAACATTTTTTCCATTACCATAAGGTGTAGTGGAGTTGTATGTAGTAGTGGTTGTGGTAGCGGTTGTCGTCCAAGAAAAAATGTATCCATACCTGGACAAAAAAATTTCTGGAATTTTCATATGTTAGCTTTTTCTATAAGCTTAAACTGCTTCTTTTTGTCCAGTCAAACCATTTTTATACAAAGAATGGGTTTCATACATAGGGATGTTTACATGCACTTCTTAATTTGATAACTGCAGAAAATCAGATTTTGTCAGTAATTTGTTCAACGTGTTTAGATGCACTTGGGTAATCAGATAATGGGAAAACTCTGGGTCTACATGAGTCAGTGAATAATAAAGTCAATAGAGTCACAGAAGAAGGTGTGACGTAAACAGCGTAAAACGTCATGCTGCGGCTTATTTTTTTTAAAAAACATTGAGTAGATATAGATTATTTAAATCCTTCGTTTTACCAGGCATGTAGTTGGTTTCAGCTTTGCTCCAAAAGTGTTTTGTTGTCATCTCATGGGAGCTGTTTAAAACACTGCTTGCTATTTATGGTGCAGTGATCTATTTTCACAGACTGAGAAAAACGAAAGAAATCAGTGTAAGGGTATACATGTGCTGAAAAAGTCTGATTACTATGCTAAAATCCAGCTCTTTTGTCAGACTTCTTGATAGGATTTCTAGGCCTTAACTCGATCTAAGAAATCAGAGTATGCTGTTTACATGACCACTTGAATGATCAGATAACTGCCGAAATCCAATAATAATTGAATTGTTAAGTGTGTATGTGTAAAATGCACTCAGTTGTTTTGGAAAGGTGCAGCGTTTGAGACATATTTCAGTACTAGGATGACACTTCAATGGATAAACAAGATTAGCTTCTGTAACTGAACTGACATCTCATTTAAAAGTAGACATCTGCCACTTCATTACTGGTACCAGTGTGAGCAGCCATGTTGATGTTAATGCTGAGCTTGGAGTTGAAGACAATTTTCTGAGTAGGAATTCTTAGGCTGTGTTTTTTCCTTGGATTTGTGAAATTCCAATATATAGGCTGTAGCAGAACCCAGCAAAAGCTTCCATTACTTGTTAGCTACACTAGCCTCACAGCTCCAATGCAAAACTAAGGAAGCAACCTTCAGACACTAAACATCTCTTGGCTGATCGGCTACATTTGGGTTAAGGGGAAAGTATGCAAATTTACTTTGTGAAGCCTTAAATTTCACGTTATAGTGCTACTGCAGTGGACTTGGGCATCTAGTATGGGGAAGAGGGTCTGTGTTTGAAGAACAAGAGGCTGTTTTCTTCGAATAAAATCTAGGCAGGATTGAGGAAACATGCTTGAAATTGTGGAAAATTGCCGTGTTTGAAACTTCTGTGGTTGTGTCTGCAGTGTACATGTTCTAGTGGAGTAGAGCAGAGTTTGAAGAGTTCTCTGTAATGGCTGTATGTGTTGTAAAGGTCAGATCGGGCAGGCACTGATGGCTACTCTTGATTCCAGTTGGCTTTTGTGTTTGCGGTTTGGATTAGGTCAGCTCAGGGTCTCCACGCTGGAATCCAGCCTGTCAATCACTAAGACTGGCAGAAGTGTTTCATAGGTGGATGGATTGCATTGCGCTAAAGTGACCACAGTTCTGATTGGCTGCCCTGTATTGTCCGTCATTGACATTTTTTTTAATTATGTAAATTTGACATTGCAAAAACAAATGTAAATGGGCTGTTTTCATATATGGATTGTATAGACGGGAGAGTGATTGATATGTTTAGAAACTAAAAATGTTTACATGCTACCTTGCAAAATTTGTTTTTCTATGATATGGGCCCTTTTAACATACATTTACGTTTTTTCCCTATTTAAATATGCTTATATATTGCCTCTTTTGTCTGTGCCATAAAGAAATCTCATAACTTGATTTTTCCTGCACTTTACATTATATGAACGAGGCCAAGGTTTGAAAGAAAGCAAATTTTGTTTTAACTTTGTACACATTAATATATATATATATATTGTTCTCTTATATGAACACATAATGAATTAAGATATTTTCTCGATAAGGCTGTGGAGAGTGCATGTGATAATGGAGTGGCTGTCAGTCAAACAGCTGGGCGAAGGAAAAGGTCAGTATTATTAACTGAGCTCAATTCACAAACTACACACACACACGCATACACAAGTGAAACTGATCTCACACACAGGCGTCTGTGCACACGGCCATTCTCCTGCGTTCTCCTGCATTCTCCTGTAGCGTAGTCTGATGATTGATGTCAGTGAAGGCGTGAGATGAGTGCGGGACGCGGCGGGCCAGAGCGACAGACCATTACTCATTTTGCATAATTGAATCCTTAACACCAATCATAGACAGCGGGCGTGGAGCACTCACTCCTGCAGGATCTGTCACCCCTTCCCCCTCCACCTCCCCCCACTCTCAGCACCAACACCGCCCCCCCCACTGGGACAACTCCACTGCATCTCTATGTAACCCAGTTTATACAGAGACAGAAAGAGAGAGAAAGACATGAGAGAGAATGTCTGATGGAGAGAGAGAAAGCGAAAGTGAAGTACAGAGACAGACAGTCTGATGGAGAGAGATACAGAAAAAGAAAGTCAGATAAATAGAGAGAGAGAGAGTAAGTGAGAAAAGGCGACAGAGAGGAAAGAGAAAACGATAAACAGGATTAAAAGTGAAAGAAACAGTAAAAGAAAGAGGAAAACGAATGGGGATGAGAGAGTGAGAGAAAAAGAGTGAGAGAGAAAGAGAAACTGAATGAGTAAAAAAAGAGAGAACAGAAAAAATTAGAAGAGAGGAGGAGGAAATTGGGAAGAGAGAAAGGGAGAGATGAGAATTAGAGTGATAGTGAGGGCGAGAGAGGTACAGGGAGACGAGTGAGAGATAGAGAGAGAAATGAGAAAGAGAGATGAGAATGAGAGTGATAGTGAGGGTGAGAGAGGTACAGAGAGACAGAGATAGAGAAATGAAAAAGAGAGAGATAAGAATGAGAGCGACAATGAGGGTGAGAGAGGTACAGGGAGACAGAGTGAGAGATAGAGAGAGATGAGACAGAGAGATGAGAATGAGAGCGATAGTGAGGGCGAGAGGGGTACAGAGAGACAGTGAGAGACAGATAAAAATGAGAAAGATGAGAATGAGAGTGATAGTGAGGGTGAGAGAGGTACAGGGAGACATAGTGAGAGACAGAGAGAAATGAGAAAGAGAGAGATGAGAATGAGAGCACTAGTGAGGGCAAAAGAGGTACAGGCAGACAGAGAGAGAGAGTGAGGAGATAAGCAGGTGCTGCTCAGCCTTCTTTATGAGTGTAATCAATAAGAAAGCAGATCAGACCTGTCAGTTCTTTTGATGCAGTAGTGAGTAGCAGAGTGTGTGTGTGTTAGAAAGCCAAATTCAAAACAAGAATTGAACACACTGTATTCTTGTGTAACGCAGAGCAGATTCTCGGTGTGTGTCACTGCACTGAAGCTATGCTTAAGAAATATCACAACAGCTTTGAGCAGGAGTGTCCAGTCTTATCCGCAAAAGGCCGGAGTGGCTGCAGGTTTTCAGTCCAAAGAAGCAGGGGCACACCTGATTCCACTCGTTTAATAAGGTGGTCTTGGTCTTCAGCAGCTGATCATGCGTGCTTCTGCTTTGTTGGAATGGAAAACTGCAGCTGTCCTGGTCCTGTGTGGATAAGACTGGACACTCCTGGCTTAGAGTAACTCCTCGTCTGTACTGTAATACATTTAATGATTATTATCACAAATACACACGCAGACTGATGAAGCTGACAGGGACATGGGAAGTGGGGGTGACAGGGGGCTGTAGCACTCCCAGATTTCAGGACTGTTTAACTGCAGTTGCTAAAACTAGTAAAAAAGATCTGAACATTAAAATAATTTTAATGTTGATTAAGAATAGGACAGGCGTGGGTCGAGTGTTGAATCTTCGGGTTACATATCAACAATCTGATTAGTCGCTGCTCAGCTCATTTGCATAGAGAGCAGGGTGTACATCAGCGGCTTGATGTGTCAGTGTGTATTGTCTTCTCATGCTACATTAGAACACATTATGAAACATTATAGCACGTTCTGTTTAATGTAAAATATAAAAAAATAAATAAAAAAAAAAGCTGTTTAAAATTTCAGCACCCCCATCTCGAAACACCTTCCCACATCCTGCACTGGTGTTACTTGTGTGAGAAATGTGACATAGCCTTGTGTTTTATAATGAGATAAATCCGTCTATATACTAACACTGTGTGTGTGTGTGTGTGTGTGTGTGTGTGTGTGTGTTGACACCGAAATGAAAAGCCTGCTGTTTGGAGCTCACTCTGCCTGACTTACAGTACAAACACAAAGCCTCTCAGCACACACATACACACACACACACAGGCCTTTGTTCATCTCCAGAACAGCCGCAGCTCTGACAGGAACCGTGTGTATGTTCATTACTTCACACTGCCACAGAAGCATGTTTGTCAGGTGTTCTAGGCCTTTGAGACACATTTGAAACTGTATCTGATTTTCTTCATTCTGGCTGTCCACACTCA
The DNA here is from genome assembly GCF_904425465.1 of Colossoma macropomum. NCBI lineage: Eukaryota > Metazoa > Chordata > Actinopteri > Characiformes > Serrasalmidae > Colossoma > Colossoma macropomum. The sequence continues at coordinate 17,756,694 of NW_023494807.1, read as the reverse complement.
AATAGTATTTAATCTGTTTTTTTTCCCCAGTACTTGTGATGCAAATTTTTGACCAAAACTAAAATTCAGGGCACACACAGCTGAACGCCGAAAACCAAACGAAAAGGTTTTCTCTTTACTTTTACTTTTAACTGTCTGTACATTTTCCTTTACCTTTATGGCCTTTACACACTGAGTGTGTTTTAATCATGTGATTTATTCAGATGACAGTAAATTAATGTGAACACACGTATAACTGACAGTATCTTCCGCACCAAATGCGGTTTTTCAGACGACGAAAATGCAACATTGTTTTATTTGCCCAGGCAAACTTTCGGCGACCTGAACTCTCTGACCAATCACGGTCATCTTTGGCATTAGCATAGATAACAGAAGATAACAGAACAAATGCTAAAAGTATCTGCAAAAGGCATCTCCAAAAGCAGCTCAAACAGGGCTCAAACTGGGCTGAAATTTAATTTGATTCTGTGAGGTAATGAGTCTAGAGAGCTACAGGTGTGATAATGAGTGGGTGGAGCCAGGGTGGAGCTGGCCTAGCTATATGCGCTACCATGCAGGTCCAGGAGGGGGAGTTTATGACACTGACAGACAACTAGAGCACTGCTCAACTTGCTAGATAATATAAAATATCAAAAAGTTGTAAAATTATAAAAATATAATACTTCATGCTTTGATCAACGGCAAATTACATGATGGAAATGGCGTAATGTTCCCTCCTCAGGTAACGTACACAGAGTACATTGTTTCATTGTTAATGGAAAACTTTTTGAAAATGATGTAAAAACACATAAAAGGACGGAAAAGTCCTGTGCCTGCGAGTGGATTTAAAAAAAAGATATTTAATACTAATTGGATGGATTTTTTTTTAAACAAATTAAAAATGTCAATGTGGATGAAAACGTTTTGAAAACAGGGTGGGAATGGTAATGTGGACGGAAAACTTTTGGAAAACTGTTGGAACGGTAATGTGGACGGAAAACTTTTGGAAAACTGTTGTAATGCTAATGTTTACAGAAAATGTTTTTAAAACAGTGTTGGAACACTAATGTGGACGGAAAACGTTTTGAAAACAGGGTTGGAATACTAATATGGACAGAAAAGGTTTTGAAAACAGTGCTAGAACGCTTATGTGTACGGAAAACTTTTTGACAACAGTGCTGGAATGCTAATGTGGATGAAAAACATGTTGCAACGTTAAATTGGACAGAAAAAAAGTCTTGAAAACAGTGTTAAAAATACTAATGTGGGAGGAAAACGTTTTGAAAACAGTGTTGGAACGCTAATGTACATGGAACACAGATTCCTTTTTCACATATGTATTAGTATTAGTGTGGACAAGCCAATAGGCATGTTGATTCATAGAACTTTGTTTATTAGCTGCTGTAATTGTTTATGATCTTTACTGAGAATGATGTTGCGCTCTCTCTATTCCCTTTTTATGCAGAAATATGCTGCTTCATTCTCTTCTGTTCCACTTTGTTTGTGTGACTCATGGTAGATTTAAAAGACTTTTTCGCTTTTAATATGTCTGTGGAGTAGACAGTCATTAAAAAAGAGCCTCTGAAGGAAATCCGAGCTGAAGAAAATAAACAACCCCCATCATCTGTGTTTTATTAGAGTATTAAGAGCCGTTAGCTTGGCATTTCATAAACCGGACATGCTTTATCCCGCTAAGCTTTAGTGCGGGGATGTAAAGATAAAGATGACCGACTCACACTCGTTCTTTCACACCTCCCTTTTTCTCGCTTATTCCACACGTTGCCCCCTCCTTGTGCTCAAACATTAATGCTGTTTGCTTTCAGACCAGGCCTCATTTCCCTGTATAAAAATTTATGATGACATTTTCTACATTCCATAAAATATTCATAAATGTCATTACTAATATCTTTCATAGATCATTTAAATTGATCCCGGTGTCTGCTCTCCTGCGTGGGGGCACCATGTGGATGCGCATGGCGACGAGCCGGAGAGAGAACGCTTCCTGATCATTTGGGAGAGAGGGAGGGAAAGAGCAAGAGAGAGAGAGGGTGAGAGAGAGAAAGAGGGCAACAGAAGCCCACTACTCCAAAGGCCTTTGATGGATTTCAGTGCAATGCACTTTTAAGTATTCTCTTTTATATCTAACTCTTCTTTGTTTCCCTCTCGCAGTTCTCACGTCTTTATTAATTGATCTCTCTCTTTTTTGTTTTCCGTCAATTGAAAGTCTTTCTCTTTCTTGTTTTTGCCTCGTGCTCAATATCTAACTCTCTGTTCCTCAGACTCTTTTTCTTTTTATATAATGATTTCCTTTCTCTAAAGCTGTGTTAGGCGTATCCTATGAATGACTTATTTCACAAGCTCTTGTAGCTGCCGTTCACTGCTGTGTGTCCATACTTCGCCATTTTGAATATTATGATTGAGATTGACCCACCATAATGGTTAGCCTTATATCAGTGTAACTGACCTATTCGTGCTCCACCCACAAATGCGATCTTTCCTGTCGCAAACTGTTGCTAGTTGGAACAAGATTTACAAAATGTCATGAAGTGATAATAAATTTTTGTGAACTTTCTTTTTATCTCTTGAGTTAAACATATTGGAAAGAAACATAAAACATAAAATGCAAAACATGCCATCTTTTGCACTGCCACATTTTATTTTTTACTTTTTCTATGTTCAGTAAGTAAAGAGTTGTTGTGCCTTAAAATGTACAGTTGTGTGTCCTCTGTAAAGAATGTGTTAACTTATTTTCACTTAAAAAAACACCAGAACATGTCACTTGACCAGCGCCCAAACTTTTGTCTGTGACTCTAGCCTATAGTCAATTTATGAAGAAATTTTAGCACACTCAGTTTTTGTCAATATACTAAAATTTGTAGTGTGTTATTAATTTTATATCATATTTATTTTGTATGTGTGTGAAAGGTCACGTTCAGGCTGGCTTTACATGGTAAAACGATCATGAATCAAACTTACATGAAACTAAATTTTACTTGAGTTCCTTTGTGTAAATCACCTGCAACTCAGTTGCAACTTGTTTGAGCCACAGCCACTTGCAAGAGTTGCAATCTTCCCAACAAGTTTCAAATTGAAACTTTGACGAATCATATGATCAAGCTCAAAATAAAACAGAAACTGGTTTATCAGACAGTTCATCAGGATCCTTCTGATCGACTTCACGGAAGGTTGGTAGTTTTTCATGTTGACAGTTTCCTGAGCCGCGACATCACGTGAGTTTCTCAGAATTAATGTTTCTGTGACCGGCTGTGTTAACTAGCCAGCTAAAGCTAACTGCTATCTAAATGGCTGCTTGTGCCAGCATTAATTATGCTTTGTTAGCCTGCTCTTATCTTGATCTACGTAGCTAGACTATTAATTGTCTCCCCTCTGATGACCCCTACTTTTACATAGAGCTCAGATTCCTTCAGGATGAAAATTATTATGGAAGAGGAGACCAAGATGCACTCCTCGATGAACTTGCAGTGCTGCTACACTCTTAAAAAGGATGGTTCTTCATGGGTTCTTTAGTGAAGAAAATGGTTCTTTTTAGAACCATGAACACACAAAGAATGATGATTGCATGATTTAAGGGTTCCTTGCATCTGACAATGTTCTGAAGATTGATGGAGGGTATGTTTTATATGGTTCTATATAGAGCTTTTTTGAAAGGGTTCTTTTATTGTTACAATGTCAAGCTTATAACAGTAGACAAACCTTTTTGGTGCTATATAGAACACTTTTCAAACAGGTTCTGTATAGAACCATATAAAAGATACCCTCCATCAGACTGAGGAGTGTAGGACAGGATGAGTGAGGCATCTAGTACAGCCACAATGGCTTCTGAAAAAATTCATTATATAGTAAAGAACCCATAGATAGATAGATAGATAGATAAAATTGGTACACATACACAAATGGACATGAGATGACTTAAAATAGATGCATCAAAAAATGCGAACAAATGGAGTAACTGAATGTGTTGCGTGCTATTAGTTATTTTCCATGCAACTCCCGACATGCAGCTAGTTGCATGAAAGTTTCACTGTGTAACACCAGCCTTAGGGTAGATCGAACGTAGATTTGTGTTGTGTAATCAAGCTAATGTTAGCATGGTGACAAATTCATCGTTGTTGTTTACAATCTGTTACGTTTGATTAGCTACAGCCACACAGTCCAGCGCAGTAGCGTTGTTTGAAACATTTTAAACCTTATGTAGCCACTGTGAACACAGATTGCTACATTTCCTCATTAGGTTCAGTGAGATTTTTACCAACATTTGCTCTGAAAGAACATGTTTGCGGGCAGCGCTGAGTAGGTCACTCACCTCACAGTCACCCCCCTGTAACGGAAAGAGTGCAGAATTGAACATGCTCCATGGCTCTGCTTTCTAAAGGTCACATGTTGTTCCTTTATGCTGGTGTTAGTATGATAATAGCTCAGCTGCTCTATCATACTTGACAGTTACTGTGACGTACAGCAGTTTGACGTTCCGATATTCTGTGACATTTTCCGAAGGCAACATGCTTTACCATGTAATAAGATCCAGAGTCCAACTTTAGGGCTTAAAGATATACATCTCTCTCTCTTTCTCTCTCTTTCTTGCTCTCTCTCTCTTTCTTGTTCTTTCTCTGTCTCTGTCTCAATTTTTCTCACTTTCTGTCTTTTTCTCTCTCGTTCTTGCTCTCTCTCTCACACACTTTCTCTGTGTTCTGTCTTTCTCTCCTTTTCTCTTTCTCTTTCTTGCTCTCTCTGTGTTCTCTTTCTCTCCTTTTCTTCTTTCTTGCTCTCTCCCCCACTCTTTCTTTGTTTTAGTCTTTCACTCTGTCGGTCTTCTCTTTTTCTCTCCTTTTCTCTTTCTCTTTCATTCCTGCTCTCTTTTTTGTCTCAGTCTCTCTTTCTGTTTTCTCTTTCTCTCCTTTTCTTTTTCTTTCTTGCTGTCTTTCTCTCCCCCACTCTTTCTCTTTCTCTCTCACTCTCTCTATCTTCTCTCTGTCTTCTCTCTTTCTCTCATTCTTGCTCTCTCACACACTCTGTCTTCTCTCTTTCTCTCCTTTTCCCTTTCTCTCTTTCTTGTTCGCTCTCTGTCTCTGTCTTCTCTGTTTCTCTCCTTTTTCTTATGTTCTTGCTCTCTCACACTTTCTCTTTCTTCTTTCTCTCTTTTTTTCTTTCTCTCACTCCCGCTCTTTCTGTGTCAATCTGTCTCATTGTCTCTGTCCTCTCTCTTTCCCTTTTTCCTCTTTCTCTGTCATTCTTGCTCTCTGTCACACTATGTCTTCTTTCTTTCTCTACTTTTCTTTTCTCTTTGTTTCTTGCTCTCTCTCTCTTTCTGTCTCCCCCTTTTTTATATCTGTCTCAATATCTTACTCAATATCTTCTTTTTTTTTCCTTTCCCTCTCTTTCTTGTTGTCTCTCTCACTCATTCCTTATCTCTTTCCCTCTCCTTCTCTTTCTCTCCCTCTCTCTCTCGTCTCACTCTTCCTTTATGCCTCTGTGCCTCTCCCAGTCTTTCACTTCCCATCTCATTTCTTTCTCTCTGCCTCTCACTGTCTCCTCACTCTTTCTCTCTCATTCTCTTTTTCTTTCTCTCTGTCTGTCCCACTCTTTGTTCTCTTTCTCTCTCCCTCTCTTGTTCTCTGTCTTCTCTCTTTCTCTCCTCATTTCTCTCTTTCTGTGCTTCTCTCTTTCTTTCTCTCTCTCCCACTACTTCTCTTTTTCTATCCTTCTCTCTCTCTCTCTCTCTCTCTCTCTCTCTCTCTCTCTCTCTCTCTTTCTCTCTCTTTCCCTTGCTCGTATTGCCTGAGAAATATGACACAGGGATGGTGCCTGATGCAATTACAGTGAAACTGATTGAAGGAGAGGTCAAATTATCACAGCAATGATTGTCCTTTGTCTGAACGGGGAGCGTGACATTCTACTGTGATTAAAGTGTCAGGAAGAGAGGAAGAGAGAAGACGGACAAGACGAGAGAAGGAGAGAGAGGAAGAGTGTGGCGCTCGCCCTTCTCTCGGTTCTAAAAGAGAGCTCTGGTGGATTCTGTACCTTCTGATTAAAACGTCATCTCTCATTCATGCGCTATGACTGCCAGTTCTCTCAGACGCCATGATTTAGCGCTCTTGTGGAAAGCTTTTGGGAGGATCTGTGTTGATTAGGGATCGTTTGAGCAGCCTGTGCAGAACAGGTGTGTATTCACATGTAGCGGGGTTCCAGCAATGCACCATTGTATAACAGATATAGGGGTTAAATTGGACCAGAGCTCACTGGATCGGAGCCCCAGCACCATTAGATTATGTGAACAGCCAGTGGAGTTGAGGTCCTGTGATTTCATGGAAATGTAAATCATTTCTAATACAATCATCATAAAATTAATTTAACTATTTGATGCGATAAACAGACAAACCTTACAGAGCTACATAGTCACAGCCTCTTTTTATTACATTCGATGAGGTTTGGAAGGTTAACTTTTTCTCTATAATGCTATTTAGTTTTTGTTCTACGCTTTATGGCCAAAAGTATGTGGACACCCTCCTAAGTATTGAGTTCAGGTGTTATAGCCACACTTATTGCTTACAGGTGTATACAATCAAGCATATAGCCATGCAGTCTCCATAGACAAACATCAGCACTGGTCATACTGAAGAGCTCAGGGCACTGTCATAGGATGCCAACTTTCTGCCCTGCTAGGTCTGCCCCAGTCAACTGTAAGTGCTATTATAGTGAAATGTGCATCTAGGAGCAAAGACAGCTCAGCCACAAACTGGAAGACCACGCAAACTCACACCTATCCTCTGCTGCATCACTGACTACAGACTTCCAAACTGCCTCTGCAAGCAATATCATTTGACAAGTTTGATGTGGTGGAACTCTAGTGGCCTGCTCTCAACAGAGCCCTGAACTCAACCTCATTGGACAGCTTTGGGTTGAACTGAAACTTCGATGGCAAGACAGGCTTTCTTGTCCAATATCAGTGCTTTACCTCACAAGTGCTTTTGCCTGGGCACAGATTTCCACAGATAGCTGCAAATGTGGGGTCACTCAATATTAATGCACATGGTTTTGAAACACGATGCCCAACAAGCTCATATAGCTGTGATGGTCAGGTGTCCACATATTTTTGGCCATATGGTGTACAACTGAAAGAAGAACAGAATAATTAAAAGAATCCACTTCTAGATCATCTTTCATACACTTCACACATAAAAACTAGCATTGTTCTCCTCAGTACTATTAAAATTTTGTTCTTATCTCAGTAAACATTATAGTTTTGATTTATTTTAATAATCATTACAGTTAACAAGTGCATTTTTTTCACTGCTAGATTTCATTTTAGTGATTGCCTTGGCTGCAAAAGGCACATATGCCTTCTGGCTCGCTAGATATAGATGTATATTCTTGGCAAAAAGGATTCTATGTAGTACCAAAAAACGTTCTTGTGAAGAACTGTTTAACACTGTAAAGAACCATTTAAGCATTGGCTCTGTGAACCATTCAGAGCGGTGAACTCCTTAATTTATACAATGTTATTCCTTCAACCTAAAGCAATAACCCTCCCCCACCTTTGAAGTCCCAGTTAACCACTTACAACACATCTTCACTATCTTACAAGTACTGATGTGCTAGGCTTCTTTAAATGGATAGACATGGCAGGGGCTCTTGGAATGTACTCTGACATCTTTTCATTATATTCTCTGGTTGAGTCCATCAGTCAAATTCCCTCACACCACTCCAGCTTATTATAGCTTACGGTCATCAGAGAACCTTCACACTTTCCTTACTGACTTCCATACATTTTGCTGACATCATCAAAGTACAGTTACAGAGTTCCATATATTTTGCTGACATGACTATTCACAGGATCTGCGGATTCTCGTTTTAATGTAAGTAGGAGACAGCGGCTTTGTCATTAGCCTATAGAAAGGACGTGTAGATTAAATATAGGTTAATGTTATACACACAGAGACTCTGCTTTTCAGGAGTTTTTATGGTCCAGTAAATTGGAGCTGCAGCAGCGCTCTTTGGGAGCTGTCCAGAACCAGTGGTGCTGAAATGCTCCACTGAGGTCTATGGTGTTCACAATGGCTCTTTATTTAAACGGAGCTTTCCAGTACACACACAGACACAGTGGTGAAGTATTGAAGGGCCAATATAATAGAAAAAAAGGGTCTAATGTATTTTGTAAACAAATTTTAAAACATGACTTTTTCTCTGGGTTAAAGTCAATTCAGTCCACATGTTTGGAAATTAAGCTGAAAAAAAGACCATTTTGAACAGTGATGCCACAAAAAACAACGGTTTTACATATATTCAACTATTCAACCCCAGTTTAGCTTCGCCCCTTCTCACTGATGTTATAAGGAGTGTTGTGTTATAAGGACTGCTTTTTGAATGAGGCACAATACAGGATAGCCATATCATATGAGAGGCACCCACTGTATTGATGACTTGTGCTAGCAAGACTGGTTTCTGTCTCCAGTGAAGTCATCAGTTGGAGACTATTTATGTATGTTGTATTATGCTGCCACAAATATGTTGTGGAAATGGAAGCAAAACAAATTCTGTTTGGCCAAAACAATGTGGTGGGTTTGTATGATGCTGAACAGAAATCCTGATCACCACATACAAGTTGGCAGATAAACCGAGCTGCCCAACTGGTTACCAGTTTGACTGGTTACCAAACTGGACACATCACATAATATCACATAATAATACATTACACTGTTAGATAAGCAGATATTATGACTCAGGTTTACATACATTGAGATGAAATCTAAGGCCATAAAATAGGTGCACTTGGCATCGCTGAGATAACCCAAACTGTCTCATTTTGGTTTGCATTTAGCCTTTTCTCTGAAGCAACCATGCTACATTAATGCACCCAACACTAAGTAACTCTTATTCCAAAGAAAAATAGAGAACTGAGACATACACAAAGGAAAATTATAACTGCGTTTCTAATGATATATATAATAACTATGCTTCAGCATCCACTTAAATAAATGTAAACAACACAGCATTTGAAAATGAAAGTAAAGAACACAAGGCTATAGAGGTGTCCTATGCTACAGCTTCACCACAGTCACTTTCGTCCTGCAGTCACAAGTCACACCTCAGTAGTACACCAAACAAATGGTCACTTACGTCGACTCTTTTACGTTTTCAGTTTTCGGCTACAGATGCATCTTTTTGTTTGCGACATGATTAAACAGTCGGCTTTTTTCTTCTCTCTTTTGAGCATCTTAGACAATATAATGGTAAAGAAATAACACAGAAGGTGTTAGGGGGCCCCCTGGTGGCCTGGAGGCCTTGAGCAGCCATTACTGCTGCTTAACAGGTAGAGCCGGCACTTGACATTCCTATTATAGCCATCCTGAAGGCTTTGTGACATAATGCAATACATTGTGCTGTTAGGACACAGTGTGTCATAACAAACTTACTCGCATGTACTAGCAAAATCATTACATTTCGCTAAATTGTTGGCTTGTACATTTTTGTTTTCCTATGATGAAATGTAATGGACCTCACGTAACTCAAATACCTGTGTACATCCCTATTAGGAATAAAGAGAGTTTGGAAAATGGTCATGTAAAAATAAATTACAGCTGTTTTTCATATCAACATCGGTAGACCATGGAAGAAAAAAATTGAATACAAAAAATATACAGTGTGGTCCTTTTAATGGAATTGTCAGTTTGGAAAAGAGCAGTTTTCTTTTTCGTGGAATAAAAGAGACAAGAAGAGAAGTTAGGCATGAATTATATACAGCAGATCATGCCTGGTCTTGCAGCACAGAGACAAGGCATGAATATTACATAGGAGGAATTAGGCAAGCCCTTCAGTGTTCACACAAACACGCACATGCTGATCGTACATGTGATTACACCCACCCGTATACACGCTCGGAAACGTGCGTTCAACAATCACCCACACATACACACACCGCTGCGTGTGCACATTGTGTTAGTCACGTTCGCTCTCAATTCAAATGAATCGGGTTCGCAGGCAGCACTGTAAGCTGCTGGAAGTGAACACAGTGTTCTAGCTCTGGGAACAAAGCCAGGCTTCGCTTCAAACTACCCTGTTCACTCTACAATTACAGCCATTTTTATCCATCGTGAAGCAAAAAAAACAACTTATTTTTTCTTAGGTCTTGTGCTAATTATCTGAAATATTATAAATGACCCCTCATTTCTCATCCCATTCAGATAAATTACCTCCTATATTTAAAAGATATTACGGGTACAAGCACAGATTTAATGGCCTTAATGACCAGTAGTTGCTTCATACTTTATATCTACTGTATACGGTTTGTGTGCTTATTATAGTAAACAGTAATATGCATTATGGCCTGTGCTGTATTGAACTAATGCTCAATGGCTAATTGTATGCTTACTTCACGCACCATAAACTCACATTTATGCATTTATTAGCTCTATTTTTGTGTCTCTGTGTAAACAGTGGCGCATGCATACTATTTTAAAGGAATACTCCAGCATCCATATCATACTGTCAATGAAAAGATAATTATTCCTGCAGAACTTAGGAAAAAACTGAAAGACTCAAAATTTACCTATAATAAGAGCCAGAGTTCAGTTTGAAATATGTGACTGTATAATTTTAATCTAAATTTAAAACCAGGATGTGACAAACATGAGAAAATGTCTTACCAAAGCTGTTATGAAGTTATATCCAAACTCAAAACACTGATGCAACAATTAGTGCATTTACATGCACTAAATAATCTGATAACTGCAGAAAGTCAGTAATCCGATCAACGTGTTTACATGCACTTGAGTAAACAGATAATGTGAAAACTCCAGGTCTACATGAGTCAGACAATAATCAGATTTCTGCTTTGCAACTGGCCAATAAACTCACAGAAGAAGATGTGACGTAAAAGTAATGTAAAACTCAAACTTCATGCCGCAGCTTTTTTTTCAAACATCGCACCACTTTACCTGAAAATATGAACAAACAACATATAGAAGATTTCGTCAAGCATATAGTCAGTTTCAGCATCGCTCCAAAAGTGTTTTGCTGCCATCTCATGACAACGCTGCTTGCTTATGTCTGCTCCCGCCGTCTCTTTTCGCATATGTGCAGACTGAGAAAGAAATCCGAGTAAGTGTTTACATGAACTGAGAAATCTGATTACTGAACTAAAATACAGCTCTCTTTATTCAAATTTCTAAACTTTACTCCGATCTAAGATATCAGAGTATGCTGTTTAAATGTGAATAATCAGATAACTGAAAAAATCTGATTATCAGATTATTGAGTGCATGTAAACGCACTCATTGTACAAAAAGTAGTTCCGTCTACTTTCGCTTTACCTTAGGTTTTAATATCCATGCACCATTAGGCAGAGCTGGTGAAAACTTTACAGTTTAAAGATTAGCAAATTCCCTTCTGATGATGCATCTTGAAGGTATGAGGAACTTTTGAAAAACAACTGATCTGGAGTGGCTTTTTGGGGATGAGCCGTTTGAAATGATTTTCAGGAAGCTGAAAATCATTTATTATGTCAGTGGTACATCAATGGATTTCTTTGTCACCATGGTGAGGTTTCCACTGGTTGCATGACATATTTGCATTGTGCATGCTGGGTATTGTGAGAGTACACTGATGGACAAAATACAAAAAGGCACAAAAAATTATTGTGAATTCTGTCAAACTGATGAGGCTGAGGGATGCAGTGCTTTGCTATACTCTTAACAGAAATGGTTAGGACTAAAAAAAGCTTCTTTGGAAAGGTAACAACAGCAGAACCCATTTCTGGCTATACAACAGGCTTTACATCACAGAGAAGAACCATTTCTTAGAAGTCTTTCTTTGAAGAACTGTTTCTTTGAATATTCATGGTGTTATTTGAAGGGTGTACAGAATATTACATGACATGACTAATAACATTAAAGGTAAATTTTCAAAATATCTGCATAATTAATTTATTGAGATGTACACAAAGTCATTCAGAGTGTTCTGATGTGATGAATTTTATTATATAATAAATATTATATAATATTTAGACTTACTGACATTTTTCTTTGCAGCAGTGATGATAGGAACTAGGGCTCACAATGACTGTGATACTATTATAGCTATTTTATATTATATTTAGCTTTTTGTATGTAATGTTGATAAAGATAAAACAGTGATGAACCTGAAATAATGTTTTTTAGGGTACTATATTGCCTTGGAATGGCCTGCATGTACCTCTCCACACGAATAGATCTTAGATATATACATATATATTAAAGCATATCTCAGAACAGTTGTAAAACAATCAGGCAGTGTATTCTCACTTCATGGAATAAATTTCTGTGACAGAGCTTTTAAAGACATTAAACACTTCAGACGTCTGGTTCCTATCACCGCCACTGTGAACAATTCTGGTAATTTGCTGGTGCATTTTCGTTGAACCACTCTGAAGGACTTTAACAAATTAATTATCCAGAAAATGTAAAAGATCTGTGGAATTTCTCTTTAAATGCCAGCTTTAGACTGGAATGTCCCCTTAAGGATCCATTAAAACGTTCTACTAAATATGTGTTTCACATAAATGTTTACTGATGGAATTCAGCTGAATTCCTGTGTCTTCTTTTATAAATGTGTTACAAGTCAGCGGGTTTTTATGTTCTTTTCTCCGTGCAGAGAAACATGTTGTAATGATTGTGTGAGGTAATTGACTCTGTGCTCCAGATGCAGGAGGTAAAAATTAGGTTAAAAATGTTAAAGTATTCCTTTAAACTGTTTTCTTTTAAAATGCTGAGTTAGGGTCCCTATATATTGCCCCTTTCTATTAAATTCTGTTCTCCTCCGGTTCACTGGAGAAGTGTTCATCCCCACTCTCTCTCTCTCTCTCTCTCTCTCTCTCTCTCTCTCTCTCTCTCTCTCTCTCTCTCTCTCTGTCTCTCTCTCTCCTATCAACTCTCTCGCTCTCTACTCTTTCAGCTTCTTTTGGCCGCAACCATTGTAATGTACAGAAAGCTCTCAGAGGGCTGGCAGTCCAAAGTGCTCTGTGTGTGTGAGTGTGTGTGTGTGTTGGTGTCTATTAATAACCAACATTAAGCATCTGGCTCTTTAGGGAGCAGCCATTGTGAAGATGAACTGCTGTGAGGTCCAGCACAATGCTGTCTCATTACTGCGCACACACACACTCAGGCAAGGTGGGCACACTCTTACATTTTTATTATCCTTTCCCTCAGTATTTGACAGCAGGTCATCTTCAATGACCCAGACCCCCACACACACCCCTTCACCAACCTCTCATCACTCCCCACTCCCTCATCACCCACACCCCCATCACACACACACACATACACACACTTTAGCACACAGCACTTCTGTTCTCACCGGCACTGTTTCATTTTTGATGTGCAAACAAAGTCATTCAGAGTGGTTTGATGTGACATTTTTCAAAATAGAGACATTTACTGACCCAGACTTCTTTGCAGTGCTGGTGATAGGAACCAGGGGTCACAGTGTCAACACAACACAAATATAGCCATTTTATTTAGTATCCAAAACCTGTATGTGTCTCCTGGGTGTTTAGGTGTAATGTTGATAATTGTAAGAGAGTGGTAAACTATTTTACCATTTTGCCATATATACCTCTGCATAAAATGAATTTTAAATGATCTGTTTAAGGCCTAAATCCTATTTCAAAACTATCATAAAACAAAGTCTCAGATATCAGGTAACACATTCATAACCATTTCATGTCATAACTTTCAGTGAGGGAGAATTTAGAGAGTTTAAACTCCTCAGACGTCTGGTTCCTATCACCACCACGGAGAATGACTCTGTAAGCTTCTCTACAACATACAACTTTTCACTTCAAATCACTCTGAATGACTTTCTTCACATCTTAATAATCAAATCATGCAGAAATTTTGGAAAACCGTTGGCAAAAAGCGTCCTTATTCAACATGAAGCAAAATGTTGTGTAGTTTTTTTTACATATATAAAACAGATCATTCTTATTTCTGGTTTATGAAAAACCTAACATGTCCAAGCTGTTATAAATGTTTAATATACTCGGGGTGTCCACTTTTGTACACTATAGTGTTCAAGGGTTCTCTAGTAAAGAATATGGTTCTATATAGAACTTTTCTGAAAAGGGTTCTACTATTGTTACCATGTCAAGCTTGTACCAATAGAATAACCCTTTTTGGTGCTATTTACTGAAGAACCCTTGGATAACTATCATTTTTAAGTGTGTAGAAGACTGAGACCAACTTATTAAACAAGTTGAGCTGGGTGTGCTTCTGCTTGACTGGAATAAAGACCTGCAGCCAGACACAGGGAGAACTCCACACAGAAAGGACTCCAGTCGTCCGGCCAGGGAATTGAACCCAGGCCCTTCGTGCTGCCCGTCAAATATATTTTGTTGATTTTCTCAGACATCAGTGGCCAAATGCACAGACTGAAGCTCCTCAAATTCAAATTCTATGAGAAAGTCAAAAGGTTTTTAGTTATTTTCAAAGGTTTTTGGTTCAAATTCAGGGAATGTGTTTATGTTATTTTCCGTAATAATCTACCATACAGTACAGATGAAGTAGACAGAGATTAGAAAATGCCAGAGTATTTCTTTAACCCCTTAAATGACCAACACCCATAGGCCATTCAAGCTCTTTTCTTTAAGGCCCTTAAATAGACACATGCCAGAGCTGAGAGGAGTGTGAATTTTTTTCCTCAGGCTGGGGAAATGCTTTGTCATATCAGGCTCAAAGCCTGACAGATGTGGGCCAGAGTAAGGTTATCAGGCCAAGGTAAAGACACAGCAGAGCTGGCATCATGATTTACGCCTGCACTGATCCTGGAAGAGCAGACTGTAGCCCCTCACCCTGCTGCCTCTGTTCTTCATGTTCTTCACGTGAAAGAATGTGAAATAGTGAGGATATCTATGGCAGGGTGAGGATGGAGATGTTGTGGGGCAGTGTGGTCAGCAGATAAGATTTAGAGAAGTGGACAGTATCATTGTTATATGCTGCTGCGTTCATGGAAGGTTGCATTAATTCTTAGTACAACTGCTACTAAAGCTATAATATATATCCATCAATCATCATCTAAACCGCTTATCCTTCTGGGTCGCGGTGGGGTGCTGGAGCCTATCCCAGCTGTCATTGGGCGGAAGGCAGGATACACCCCGGACAGGTCGCCAGTCCATCGCAGGGTAGACAGACAGACAGACATACACATTCACACACACACTCACACCTAGGGGCAATTTAGCACGTCCAATCAGCCTGACTGCATGTTTTTGGACTGTGGGAGGAAACCGGAGTACCCGGAGGAAACCCACACAGACACGGGGAGAACAGGCAAACTCCACACAGAAATGACCCTGGTCGCCCAGCTGGGAATCGAACCCAGGCCATTCTCGCTACCCACTGCGCCACCGTGCTGCCTATAATAATAATAATAATAAAATAAATATATATATATTACTTAAGCCTTTTATTAAGCCATATATATATATATATATATATATATATATATATATATATATATATATATATATATGGCTTAATAAAAGGCTTAAGTAATACTATTGATCAGTATCTGGTTTAGTGATTGATTCTTGTGGCTGTTTTGATGGATGAGGTATCTTTAGATGCAGAGGGGAAGAGATTTCCGCAGGGTTACCACACAACTGTCCCACTGATTTTACCCCACCGTGCTTTACTGCTGACCAACTGACCTCTCGCCAGTTCATTTCTATTGATGTAGCAACTTTCTAAGTCTGATTGTTTGGTCGAGCCACTGCTTTAACTAAAGTTGTGTTTTGCATGCTAAACACAACTTTAGTTAAAGCAGTGGCTCGATCAAACAATCAGACTTACACAATTTTCCACTTAGAAGTGACATGTTTGGTGTCAGAACCTTCTTTAGTTTTGCACCACAGCTATGAGGCTAATGTAGCTAACTAATCGAATCTTATTAGCCAGTTAGCTTCATGAAAATTAAACAGACTTGCTTATGTGGTTTCTGACACTGTATGATGTACTGTTATCTATAAAAATGGACAAAAGGTATGTGGTCTGAAACCACATAATCATGTCTATTTGAGATTACTTAACAACTTGACGTGGTATATAGTGTGGGATGATTTTGGGGGATGCTGGTGGGATGCAAACTGGTGTTAGCTCCATTAGCCTTGTAGCTCCTATGCAAAACTAAAAAAGCATGTCTCAGCTGCTTCATTACATCTGGAGTAAGGAGAACACTGTGTACACTTTTGTCCGAACCCTTGCTTTAAGAACTGTAAGTACGTTTAGCTGAATGTGAGCGTCTAACTCTGCAGAGAAGAAGTATGAACTCGCAGTTCCGTTCACAAACACTCCCCCGCGTATTCTGAACTATGGTCGCACTTGAAGTTCACTTTGCTTATTAATAATACATTCTTAAGCAGGGCTTTAATTAGCTTCAGCCATTAGACAAAGGCTTGTAACAGCACTTGTCAACAAGAGTCAGGTTAAAATATGCAACTATAGTTTATTAAGCAAGTTTCTTGCTGTGCTGTGATGAACTTTAGTAGTTTCAACACATTCATTGCTATAGTTGGAGAGGTAGTTAAAGGAAGACTCCAGAATTGCATCTGTATCATACTGTTATGTAGCACCGACAAAAAATCTCCTTGTACTTAAAAAAGAACTGAAAACTTGTCAATTTGAAATTCACATAATAGAACCCTTTGGGCAGATGTTGATTTCTCTGAATGAATGTTTGAAATAAAAGTCAAATTTGAAACCTACAGCATCAGACTCTAACAGCAGAGGTCTTACGATGAGACAGATGTGAGATAATATCTTAACCAAAGCTGTTTTTATTAAGTTTTACCTGACTTTCAAACATTGGATCACCACAGTGAAAAAGTACTTCCAGCTACTCCTAAGGCAGGGGTTGGCAACATGCAGCTCTGCTGATCATTCTAACAGTTTTAACAATAAATGGTCTTAAACACTGGAGTTAATTTAGAACTGCTAATTGACCAACCTTTAACTCTGAAGATTGGTGTGCAGACGGCTGGTCACCATAGAAACACAGACAAGAATCTCACCTAGCTAGTATCTAACAAAATGGTAGAGAGAAAAGATTTAAGATGAACATTGATAATTTGGAGACTAACTGATTTGCATTCATAAGCACTCAACTGATACATTTAATCTGCAACAAGAAACTGTCTAGAGAAACACTAAAAAGTTGCAAAATTGTAGTCAAGTTCTCGTTCGCCAGCCTCTTGTTCAAATTTTCAGGTTCCACCTTAAATGGTGCAGCAATTACATTCTGGCGCCTCAGGCACCATTTAAGGTTGAACAGGAAAATTTGAACAAGAAGCTGGTGAATGAGAAGCGACTTCAGCCTCGTAAAAAGTTGAACATTGAGAGACATTTTACAAGAAACTGTTCTGCTTTTGCGGAAGAGTTTCTTGCCAGAGATGCGAGAAAAGCGACTACAGTTGAGCTAAAGCTTAAAGCAGAGCAAAGTAAGTCTGTGTTTTCGTTTCTATTTTGTAGTCTATGCTAGGACATCAGCACATACTGAGACATATCTACAGCCAGGATGGTAAAGTGGACATAAAATGGCTCCGAAGGTGGTTTGATTTTTGTTGAAAGGACAAAATGTCTCTTCTTAACATTTGGGTTGCCGACCCCTGACCTAAGGTTTTGATATTGCTGTGTTTTTACCACATGATCTACTCTCTGGAAAGTTAGTCCCACCTCTGAAAAAACATGTTATGCAGATTTACAGCTTGATTTACAAACACCTTTGACCACAGAACTCCTGAGATATGTGTTTTGCTTCTATTAGAAATGTTCTTCTGTTTTCTAAGTACAGGAAAAATTTTAGAGATTTCTGTCTTTGGTAATCAAACATAAACTACAGATGCAGCAGATAGAGATTAGGTTGAAAAACACTGGGGTATTCCTTTAAATGCTTCATATTGTGCTCATATAGCAGTGCTTGTACTGTCTGACCGCTGGAAGTTCCTCTTGTCCCTAATGAAAACAGCTCCCCTTTCTTTCACTCTCCTCTTCTCTCCTCTCTCTCTCTGCCTCTCTCTCTCCCCCTTAGTTTATTGCTGTTTTCATATTTGGCCCAGCTGTGAGCCATCTATTATTCAGCTTTAATCTCCACTACAGGAGTCATTAGTACACAGAGAGAGAGGGAGAGAGAGAGGGGGAGAGAGAGAGAGAGAATGGAGGCCTGTGAGTGCCCTCATTTCTCCCTAACCTAACCCCCCTCTCTTTCTCTTTTTTCTTTCACTCCATCCATCTCTATCGTTTGTCCATTTGTCCTCCCTCACGCTCATTCTTTCCATCTCTACATCTTCCTCTGTTGTTTTGGCTCCAGATGATAAAAGAAGGGGGAAGACTCTGCTGGAGCAGAGCAAAACAAAATTGTCCTGACTTTGTAAAGCTTTTAACAAAAGCTGCATTGTTGTTTAAGACTCAAAGAGCAAAACCATTTCTTTTTTGGTGACTGAGACTAAGAATAGGGTTAGACTTTTTATAAGATTGTTACATATTGTTACATATAGGTACTTCCATATGCCATATTATTATTTCAGACAGGCATTTACATTCAGTACCGGGCAAATGTATTTTATGCATTTCCCAGTTATTTTCCCATCGAAATGGCCATGAAAGTTTTTTTTTTCTGCATCAGGAAAAAAGCAGAAAACTTATATAGTCTCAATAACTAGATGTAATATTTTTGTCCACCCTTCGCCTTCATCACATCTTTCATTCTTTTAGGAGACTCACTTCCAGTTTTTCAGTTTTTTCTGTGGGAATAAGTTCAGTCTTAGAAGTTGGTTGCATTTTCTGCTTCTCACGATCCACTTAATCCCAAACGCATTGAATGATGTTGAGGTCTGGACTCTGAGGTGGTCAGTCCATGGTTCTGAGAACACCAGCAGCTCCTTTGTTTGATTTGCATTTTTTTTGTCTATTTCTTTTTCTCAGTAAGGGATTCTTGACAACTGCACATCCTTTCAGACTTATAGTGTTGAGTTGTCCTCTCACGGTGGAAGGATGGACAGAAGGATGGATTTTTTCAGATCTGAAGCAAAAATGGGGCTTGATTTTCTCCTCTCTCTCAAAGACGAAAGCTTCAAGTGCTGTTTATCTGATTGGGACAGTCTTGGTGGTCTACCAAGTTGTTTGGAGCTCTGTTTTTTCTGTGTCTTTTAAACATTTTTCTCTCTGGTTTTGGAAACTTCTGTTCTTTTTTTCCTTTGACTTTCCCCCTCTTTACACAAGTGGATTATTTTATATCTAATCTCCTCAGAGCGATCTCCTGAAAAATGAATAACTTATACTTAATGGCCATTTTGACAGGATATTGAATAAATGAAGGGTGGTCTTCAAATTTCGCAAAGGACTGTATATATAATACATATGAAACGTTATTAAATGCAAGTTCCCACATCTATATTATACTTATGTAGCATATTATTATTGAACGTAGGTACTTACATCTATAAAATACATAATGCTTAGTACTTATGTATATATTATACATGTGAAACATTATGATTGAATGTAGGTACTTACATATATATAATACATATGGAACATTTTTAAATGCAAGTACTTATATATTTCTAATACAAATGAGACATATTATTGAATGTAGGTATTTTCATATATATAATACATATGGAACATAGGTATTTAATATATTGTCACTGCCTCAACAAAACTTTGTATCTCTAAAATGGGAATTTTTATAGGAGAAGTATAAAACATAAACATGGATTTATAGGACAGTGATGATGCAGTAATAGTGAGTGCGTTTACATGCATGATTTTGTCAGTAATCCGATCAACATGTTTACATGCACTTGAGTAATCAGATAATGGAAAAACTCCGGGTCTACATCAGACAGTAGTAATCAGATTTCTGCTTTGCAACCAGCCAATAAACTCACAGAGTTTAAAAGAAAAAGACGTGACAAACGTAGAGTAAAAATCATCGTAACGTAAAAACTTCATGCTGCGGCTTTTTTTAAAAACATTGCGCCACTTTAGAAATATGAACATAGATCATGTAGAAGAATGAAGAATATTTAAATGCTTCTTTTCGTCGAGCTTGTAGTTGATTTCAGCATCGCCCCAAAAGTGTTTGCTCTTGTGGCAACGCTGCTTGCTTATTTCCGGTATTTCGGTCTGTTTTCGCACATGTGCAGACCGAGAAATCCAAAAGAAATCAGAGTAAACATGCACTGAGAAATCTGATTACGGAGCTAAAATCCAGCTGTCTTTATTGGATTTCTGAATCAGATTTCTAGACCTTACTCTGATCTAATAAATCAGAGCATGATATTACCATGACCATTTGAATAATCAGGTAACTGAAAAAAACAGATTGTGATCAGATTATTAAGTGCATGTAAATGCAGTCAGTTCTCAGAAAACAAACTTGTGGGTTAAATTCATAATGTTTGTGTCTTTAGGTACCGAAATATGTGTTTACCTATTTTCCATTGATCATCACTGCCCCAGTATTTATAGCATCAGTTTTACATATTTATTCAATTTAATTACAGCAGTGTGTGTGTATGTGTGTGTGTGTGTGTGTGTGTGTGTGTGTGTGTGTTTGTGTGTTTGTGTGTGTGTGTGTGTGTGTGTGTGCGTGTGTGCGTGTGTGCGCTGCAGTGATCTTCAGCTAGGGTTGGTAATTTGACTGTGATTCTCCTGTGGGGCTGATAGGCTTGACCTTCTCTGTCAGTTTGCCTCTCCACACACACACATACACACACACACGCTTTCATTCTCTCATTCACTTTCAATCTGCGACGTCTCTAACTAGTCTGTAATTTCAGTGTTATTCATGCTTGTCATCTAATCATACCGCTGAATCGAGAAGACGACAGCCGAGACAGAAAGGACGGCTCACTCTGAGTTTACATCCTCTGCACTTATGTGAAATATTTATCAGTTGCAAATGCTCCTATTTACAAATGCAATCATATGAAAAAGTTTGAATTTAAATGTGGTATTTTAGTGCACAATTTGTTTTTTTTTTGTTTTTTTTTTGCTGAGTTTAAAATATTGGAAAACATAAAATATAAAATGTGCCTTAACTTTTGCATATTTTATTTTGTTTATTGTTAAGCTCCACAAATAAACAGCAATTGTGCATTAAATTGTTTAGTGTGTTTTCTCTGTAGAGGATGTTCAAGCTTTCTTTCACTTAAAAAAAAAAAAATCAACAAAGCATATAATTTAACCAGGGGCACCCAAACTTTTGCATACAACTGTATGCATCTTCCAGGGCCTAGAGGTGGGTGATATGGCAAATGTCTAAAATTGTGATACTTCAAGAAATTTTCGCGATACGTGATGTCACGATAGTTTTTAGAAACCTGATCAGTTGAAACTGAGAAAAAAGCACCAGTAGTGCTATATTTAAAAAATACAAACTCAAAAACTATGAACACAATGATTTTTATTCACTATTTTGCATATGTTGCACTAAATCCAATTAAAGGGGACTAATTTTGCACTCTTAATAATAAAACATGCAGTTGGTCAGTGTTCTACAAGTACTGGTGATATCCGCAAGCATATTGTATTGTGTTGTGACAAAGTAACGATATATATTGTCATATAGCCCAGCCCTACTAGGGCCTGACAGATACATTGCTTTTGCCAATACTGTCATCCAATATTTTCTCATAGATTTATCACTATTGGCGAAACTCCCACTGATAAGCATGGATTATGTCACTGATAGCAGTGTATCTTGCATCATACTGAACCTCTGAAAAGAAAATCAACAGGACAGGCAGAGCACAAAATGCCATCATGGTTAAAATAATAATAAAAAAAATTGCTTTAGCTGGCATTCGCCCTCTCAAATCGGCAGCATGGTGTGATGGAGGCAACCTAACTACCGAGTGGGAACTGACCATGACTAAACTTGGGGACTGGGGGGGTAGTTGGTTAGCCCACAGCTGACAATCAAGTCAAGCTGTTTAACTAAACTATTGGAGCATAAAATTAAACACTCAAATATAAAGTGTGAAATAATTATATCAACAATGTTATGATTTTTTTGGCCCTTTAAAATCAATATCTGTCACAAAACTTTTATTCAGGCTCTAGTTCTCTCATTACTAAGTTTGGAGTCTTTCAACTTTGCCTTCACCAGCAGAACGTGACCGATTACAAGAACTGCAGTAAGACTGATTTTATGCTTTTTTTTCTGATAACTTCCACTTTTTAAACTGATTTTCTTTTTACATGAACTCCAAAAATAGTTGGTTGGCCAGCTGAAAAAATGTAATGCAAAAGTACTGCTCTTGAATATTAATTACTTTTTTGAGAACTTAAGTGGATTCTCTTCGTAATAGCACTTCTCCTCGAGTAGCGTCCTTCAGGTATACTTTTTCAGTACTCTACTTATGTGGAGAGCAGCAAATAAGTTTGTTCTCTTACAAGGATACTTCGCCAGTCCACTTTAGTTGGCTGGGCCTGAATAGATCTCTTAAGAAAAATACCAAAATTCTGCACAATTCTAGGTGCAGCGTGAAAAGACGTGAGTCAGGCAAGTGAAGTAAAGGCTTTATATCTGACTTTAACTTTTAGAAGTGTTTAGAAGTATTTATCCGCAATAACAAAAGCATGATGTAATTTGATAGTAGTCTCTTCTCACTGGTAGCTCAGTGAAAGAAGCAGAGACATTCTTTTGATTGTATGGACTCCAAACTTTCAGTTCAGACCTCATTTGTGTTGCAAACATTTTTGTTGCAAGTACAGTCTTGTTTTGCCTTTTTCTATTATTATTATTAGCAAACACCTTTAGTGAATATAAGTGGGACACTTAAGCGTGGTCCTCTATATCTTCATGCATTTAAACTTCGGTGAAGAACAGTTGTGGTGTAAACCTGCTGTGCCTGTGTTTGTGATCTCACTGAGGGAGGGGCATTAAACCAATAAGCCACAAGAGGCTGTGCTTTACAGTGATTTTACCACAGGTAAGGGTGTTATTAGGCATGATGCAAAGCAAAGCAACCCCTTACCCCTTATAATCACTGTAATGTAAAGCCTCAAATGGCTCATTGCTTTTATAAAACAGCAGACAACATAAAATGTGGTAAAATCTATTTTTATAATATATCATTTAAGTTATGGTTAATAATAATCACAGTAAATAATTCTTTCACCAAGAAATGTAGTTCAGTTAGAGTATTAAAGTTGCCGAGCAACCATAGGCTGCCGAAAGAAGACAAGGACATTTAGTTGGTTACCACTGTATACTCAGTATAGTAATTTGATTAACTTTTCAACTTTTTGTCATACACTAATGAATATATCATAATTTAGCATTATTTAATGCGAAAACCTTTGTTTCATTAGGAGATTTTGTTCACCAAATTGCCACCGTGACAGCAATGCTAATTTCCATTAGCGCCTCTATGCAATTTCCAATTTTATACTAGCAAACTAAAGGTATTGTATGTCCCTTTTCCGATACCTGGGCTCAGTCTCAAATGGCTCCCTGCTCCCTCCATAGTGCACTATGTAGGAGTTAAAATCCTGGCTCCTGCACCCAGACAGTGCATAATATGTCTAACAAAGATTCGGTTTTACATTCATCCACAGGTGCATAATTCCAAACTTGACAAATAGTGTATTATTTTGGTGTAGAAGCCGGAATTTCATAACTCTGTAGGGAGTAAGCTGCAGAGATTCATGTTGCTTAATCATAGTTTTTACTTTTATATTGCACTTGTGCAGTGAATCATACTTTACTTCAAAACCTGTGATATTGATGGAGGAGTTGTTTAGCCTATTAGCTACTTTTTAGCCTGTAAGCTAGCTGATCAGCCTAGTTTTATATCAGTACACTTGCCGGTCTATCTGAGCAGCATTACAGTCAAAGATTATTCCTTTAACAGCAAAAAGGTTTTTTTGTGAAATGTCAATAGTATGAGGCAAATCATGTTACGGTTGCAAAGATGAACGCTTGATTCTCAAAAGTACAGCGGCCCAGTCAATTTGCACCTGGTTATATATCTCTATGTGGCCTACATTTGAAGTTATACACTTTAGAAAACCCCATAGTGTCATTTTGATGGCTTTTTTAGGGTATCAGACAACGTTATCTGAACTCACACAGTGCAGTATTACTAGCAGGTGTAACTTACTGCACCACACTAACTTGTCTGTAGCCAACAGAATCCTGAATCCCTAACTGCTAGCTATGTTCACCAATGAGAAGCTCTATGTGTTGAGTGTGACTTTGTCTGAGCTTCAGGAACACGTTTGAGGCCTACGCGCCGAGCCACATCAGCAGCATCGATCGGCTAGCTGGCTGCTCTCTTGGACAAACATGGTGCTAACATGTTAACATGGATGATCTGAGCTGCTGTCTGAGGTTCCAGGACTCTGAGAAGCGATGGTGGTTGTGGTGGAGGTGATCGGGAGGGGGCTTCCTTTACTGGAAGGGGAAAGTATGTGGGAAAACGCTGCTCATTAATTTCCTCTCAGAAGCCTAGAGTTCTCGCGGATTCATCAATGCTAACCTGCTTTATCAAAGACACTTATTCCTCAGATACAGGAGCAACCCTGACAGCTGGGTCAATACCAGCGAATAATTCACCCTGTCAGTCCGCCGCTTCCAGCCAGCAATATAACGCCGGTTTAGGATCAGCACACCTTAACCGGATCTCATGCTTAATCATGAAAGAAGATATTGCGAAGCTGATCTTGAGTCAGTGGGAAAAAAAGCCCCTGCCAGATCCACAGGCTCAGATCACAAGTCTGGTATATCAGCTTTAATGTGATAGTGTGGTGAAAAATGAAATGAATACAGTTTTCGATCAGCCAAGGCATGTTTGGTGTCTGAGGTTTGATTCTTTAGTGTTGCTCTGAGGCTGCAGCAGTTTAGCCCTGCCCAATTCTCTTTGATGTTATAAGGACTGTTGGGGCCTGGACTACAGTAAAAAAACAGCTTGTTTAATTTTAATGCCATGTTGGCATTGGATAAAATGTGGTTCTGTGCCACATAAACGAATTGGTCTAATCAGAGATGGTGCATGACCGACAACAGCGTGCAGCCATGCATATGTTACCATGGTGATTGCATTGCTGGAATAATAGTGGTGTACCTGCCTGTGTTTTTATCCTAAAAAATGTTTTGAATACATGCTAATTTCTCTAATGCTGTGTTTTTATTAGGGTTTGTACATGTTTTATAGTACATGAATGGTTTTGTTTAAACTTCTACTAACTTTAAGTGCCCCTGTTTCCAAAAAAATCAATATCTGGTTTATTCCACCGGTGCAGCTAACAGCAGAAGTTGGGATAATTGAACTGTTGACAGAACATTCTGCAGGCAGCTGCCATGGTGGAATTTTCCATCACTACTCCATTCAGAAACTTGGAATATCTGGTTTGCTACTGCTGTAATGAAAATGCAGTATAAGTAATTAGTAGAGGTTGGTAATTGGTCATGCTAAAATGAATCATTACTATTATTGTGACATAAACCCACATGGTGTAAGTGGACATCAGGGGAAAGAAAAATGTCTAATATGGGCCTTTTAAGTAATCTCAGTTAGACTTGCTAATGTGGCTATTGACACTCTATGAAATACTGTCATCTATAAAAATAGACAGTCTTCAGTTTGGTCTAACAGCATATCATACAGTATTGGAGACCACCTAATAGTTAGCTACATTAGCCTTGTGATCCAAGTGCAGTACTAGAGTAGCAAACTTCAGACACCAAACATGTCTTAGCTATTCAACTGCATTTGAGGTAAAGGGGGAAAATGGTATGAATTAGATTTTTCAACAAATTATTACCTTGAGTCCCATCAGCACCTGTAACTGACATGCTGTGAATACTCAGCCTGTGTTTTACCCCTGAATCTGAGATTTTCCACAGTGGCTAAAACGAGAAGACTAGAGTTTGTTGAGTTATGTTTGAAGGTTGTTGTAGCTTTGCAGACCCTCGCAGGTCCGTTCATAACAGGTGGAAGTGGGTTAGTGATTATCTGTCAGTAAATAATGGTGAAAGTGAGTTTGACTGCAGGAGAATTTAAACACTTTCCCCCCACAGGCAGCCTGTCAGTCAAAGCACAACATCATTGGCTTCAGTGAAATCACATGTAATAGATGTCATTGGTGTTTGACGCTGCTGATTGGTTAAAGCAGTTCCTTGGGGGAGGAGACTGCTCTTTTTCAAACTGAGCCTCTCTCTCTCTCTCTCTCTCTCTCTCTCTCTCTCTCTCTCTCTCTCTCTCTCTCTCTCTGATTTGATGGTTCACCTTCAGACCTGCAGAACCTGATCTGGGTAGAGTGTCAGCAAGTAAGAGAGTAACAATCTTTCTCTCCCTTTCTCTCAGGTTCACTCTCTCTTTGAGAGGTGTCAGGCCTCAGTTTGATCTGTGTTTGTTTATGTGTTCATCGCTGTGGTTATTGGACATGGCAGCTGTGTGTGTGTGGGTGTGTGTGTGTATGAAAGGGAGAAGGGAAAAGCAGGATGAGGTTTTTTCAGGGCTGACATGCTGTTGGCTGGGGTCAAAAAGGTTTTAAGTGTTTCTGGATGAAAGCACTGCAGGCCTCATCACACACAGCCTGTCATCCACACAGCCTGCGCTCAGCTACCCCCCAGTCCCCCACCAACCCAACTACCACACAGCCTGAGCTCAGCTAACCCCCACCAAACGCCACCAACCCAACTATCACATAGTCTGCACTAAGTTAAGCCCACCAATCCCCACCAACCCAACTACCACACAATCTGCACTCACCTAAC
The DNA here is from genome assembly GCF_904425465.1 of Colossoma macropomum. Classification (NCBI taxonomy): domain Eukaryota; kingdom Metazoa; phylum Chordata; class Actinopteri; order Characiformes; family Serrasalmidae; genus Colossoma; species Colossoma macropomum. The sequence goes on along the minus strand of NW_023494807.1, from coordinate 17,729,940 downwards.
CCCCACCGAACTCCAGCCCAGCTAACCACACAGCCTGCACACAGCTAACCCCACCAACTCAATCTACCACATAGCCTGCACTCAGCTAACTCCCACCAAACCCCACCAATCCAACTATCACAGTCTGCACACAGCTAACCCCACCAATCCCCACCAATCCAACTACCACACAGTTTCCACTCAGCTAACCCCCACCAGACCCCACCAATCCAACTACCACACAGTCTGCATTCAGCTAACTCCACCAATCCAACTACCACACAGCCTGTACTCAGCTAACCCCCACCAATCCCCACCAACCCAACTACCACACAGCCTTCGCTCAACTAACCCCCACCAAACCCCACCAATCCAACTACCACACAGTCTGCATTCAGCTAACCCCCATCAATCCCCACCAATCCAACTACCACACAGTCTGCATTCAGCTAACCCCCATCAATCCCCACCAATCCAACTACCACACAGTCTGCATTCAGCTAACCCCCATCAATCCCCACCAATCCAACTACCACACAGTCTACATTCAGCTAACCCCCACCAAACCCCACCAATCCAACTACCACACAGTCTGCATTCAGCTAACCCCCATCAAACCCCACCAACCCAACTACCACACAGCCTGCACTGATAATATAGTTATTGTTCTCTCTCGCAGTTGGACCTACATTTTTACTTCATCCTTTTCTTTGTTCATCTAGCTGTTTCTTTGTTTTTGTTAGTCTTTCTTTCTTTCTTTCTTTCTTTCTTTCTTTCATCAGTTTATTTCATTCTTTCTTTTTCTATTTCTTCATTTGTTCATTTGCTTCTATGATTCTGTCTTCATTTTTCCTCATTCTTTCTTTCTTGCTTGCTTTCTTTCTCTTTTTCTTTCTTTCTCCTTTCTTTCTTTGTCTTTTGCCTAACCCTTTTTATCCTTTGTTTTTTCACCCCCTCTCTGTCAGTATCTCAGCGTGCTGTAGTGACTGTAGAGCAGCAGCAGTTGCTGTATTAGCTGTTAGCAGGCGTGTGGTGATTAAGGCCTGTATGAAGTGTGTAAGCGCACATAGGCTGTGTGAGCCTGTCCTTAGGGACTAGTTATAGTTCTAGTCAGAGAAACTGCAGAGAGACCCCCCAGAGACAACCCGGTTCTCTCCCCCTACACATATTATAACCCACCAGTTCCACCTGATAATTACAGTAAGAGCTGCTCTGCCTGTGTGCTGCACCACTGAGCTGCCAGCGCTTCTGCCTGCATATAATTACACATGACACAGTCAACAGGAAATGATACAGCACCAGGCCAGTCTTTGGCCCCTATCGTTGCGAACTGTGGAGAAATGAAGCTGGTTTCATCTCCTTTGTTACTATATGACTGTTCAGCTAAGTTCAGTTTAACTCTTTATTACATTCATTTTACTGTTCAGATATAGTGACATAATTACATAACAAGTAACAAAATGAATTTCACTGACATTCTGTATCAACAGGATATTGTAAAATCCTGGCAGTAATTAACAGTGTACCTTGACATGTGGGTTCTTTCACGTAACTAAGTAGAACAACTGATAAACGTATACATCAGTAGTCGGCAACCCAAATGATAAGAATTTACCATTGTGGCTGTAAATATGTCTCAGTATGTTTTAATGTGCTAGTATAGGCTAACAAATTTAAAATAAACGACAACGCAGACTTTGCTCTGCTTTAAGCTTTAGTTCAGCTATAGCCGCTTTTCTTGTGTCTCTGGCAGGAAGCTTTCCTGCAAATATGGAATAGTTTCTTGTAAAATGTCTCTCAACGTTCAACTTTTTACAAGACTGAAGTCAGCTTCTCATTTGCCAGCTTCTTGTTCTAATGTTCCCGTTCTGCCTTCCTCAGATGCCAGAATGTAACTGCTGCGCCATTTAAGGTGGAACAGGGAAATTCGAATGAGAATCTTCGAATGAGAGACTTCAGCCTTGTGACTTTTTAGTGTTTGACAGTTTCTTGTTGCAGATTAAACATATCAGGAAACCAGCTGAGTGCTTATAAAGGCAAATAAGTCCATTCATCTCCAAATTATCAACCTACGTGAGCAGCAGTCTGCGCGCCAACCTTTAGGGTTATAAGTGAATTAGCTAGCAGTTATACATTAACTCCAGCGTTTATGACCATTTATTGTTAAAATACTGTTAGAATGATCAGCAGAGCTTTATTTTACTGCAAAGGAGGATTATTTTATGTTTACCTATAAATCTAATTCTCCTGTGGAGCTGCAACAGGGCAGTAAAAGAGCTGCATGTTGCCTACCCCGGCATACATGATTGTAATTGGGTAGTTTGAAATGCCCTCGCAACTGCTCACACATGGAGATACAATCGTCTGCATTAGTATTTGGTTCAGGCAACATGTTCATTCATCATACTGAAGGAGTCTGAAACACTGTGTGTTCAGGAGGTAGTGAGAGGAGACCTATGGCCTGAGACAAAGCCTGCTTCATGCTAAACTTCTCTCTCTCTGTCTCTACTGCATAATGCTTACAGACTCTACAGAGCACTAACTCTTTTCACCAGCACCCAAAATCAATATGACATACAAAACATGTACACGCACACACGTGCAGTCCTAACTCCCCTGACTCAGCTGTAGAGGCATGCTGTAACAATGCTGATGCAGAAATGGAGAACACAGTATTTCTCAAGAAGCATCAGCCTAGAGACAGTGAAAGCATTTCAAAATGATACACGTATAGTTTTCCTCTTTGCTCCAAATGTAGTCGATAAGCATGCCTTCGCTGTCTTCATTTCCTGCTTCTTCTTGAAGCGTTATGCATGCTTGATTGGACTGAGGTCAGATGATTGACTTGGCCATTGCAGACGATTCCACTTTTTTGTCTTAAAAAACGTCATGGGTTGCTTGCACAGTATGCTTCAAGGCTGCACTGTGAAGCGGCGTCCAACTTCCGACTTTTGAAGCATTTGGATGAATCTGAGCAGATAATAGAGCCCTATATATTTCAGAATTTATCCAGCTGCTTTTGTCAGAAGTCACATCTGTGCCATAAATACAGGAAAGCCGAATCCATTGGCAGCCATATATGCCTCACCATAACACTACCTCCACCTCCAACGTTTTTCTGTGATTTTTGTTAAACTCTAATCTGGTCTTCCTGTTTTTGAGGCTTACTAGTGGTTTACCTCTTGTGGTAAACCATCTGTATTTACTCTGGTTAAGGGTTCTCTCAGTTGTTGACTTTGACACAGATACACCTACCTGCTGGAAGGTGTTCTTGATCTGGACACAGCTCTTTGACTTCATATTGAGAGTTAACAGCAACAGATTCTGAATGCAAATGCCACACTTGAAATCAACTCGAGCTTTTATCTGCGTACTTGTAAGTGAAATAATGAGCGAATAACACACACCTGGTTAAGAGAACAGCTCAGCAGACAACTGTCAAGTTACTTTTGAGCTCCAAAATGGAAGGCTATGTACACCATTCTCACCATTCATTTATGGGCATGACTGTATCTCATGAATTATCATTGTACAAACTGCATTGGGTTGTTAAGTAATCTCAAATAGACTGGCTTATGTGGTTCCTAACATTGATACAGACACTGATACTGTTATCTATAAAAATGGACAATTATAATATAGCTAACTGTTGTAGCAGCCATCATGAAGCCTGATTTTTTTCCACGTTTTGTCCATTTTTATAAATAAACATATGTCATACAGTGTCAGAAGCCACAAAAGCAAATCTGTTTAAGATTATTTAACATCTTGACATAGTCTGACGCTATGTGTGATCATTTAGACATACAGTGTGCACAGTGCTAATTGATGAGATATTTGCTTTCATTGCTTGTTATCTCGAATGCAAAACTAAAGAAGCAAACTTCAGACACCAAACGATCACTTTCTCACGGTTCTCACAGATCACAAAAAACAGCAAGAATGCCTCGGTTCTACTTCTTACTTTGAAAAACACCCCAACAGGCAGCCTCTGTAGAAGTGCACTACATGCCTTATGCAAAAGCACCATGAGTGTTTTTACATATTCAGCACTATTAAAAAAGATCATTTATTTCTTCACTGAGATGTTATTTTTCTAGCCCTTTAGATTTAAAGAGAAGTGTTCCCCATGGTCACGGCTGGAGAAATCAAAATGCATTCATTATTTACTCAACTTAAACCAGAAATTTCTTTTTAAGGCCCAAAGCGCTGCAGAGGCAGACCACTAATGTGCTAGTGGACGTTTGGCTTAAATAAACACACACGCTTTGCATAAAAGCAGATTCCAGTCTTTAGCATTGGGAATAAAAAGACTGCATCATCAAAGCAGGATACTATAGCTGTGAGTAGAACTGTACAGGAAGAAATATAGGAGGGTCAGGGTGTGGTCAGTTATTTAGATGCAGGATATGAAAGGTGAAGTTTTTACAGGGTTTGTCACCCTCCAATCCATAAATCTCTACAGACACCACAACAGCTAATCGGTGAACTAGAGAAAGGAATACTCCAGCATTTTTCATCCTAATCTCTTTTTGCCATATCTTTAGCAGACCTGTAATTATCATTGAACATGGGTGCTCAATCCTGGTCCTGCAGATCTACCACCAAGGACAGTTCAGATCCAACACACCTGGTTCTAATATTCAGATGCCCTTGAAAGCCTTCATTACCTGAATTAGGTGTGTTAGATTAGGGCTGGAGCTACATTGTGCAGGGTGGTAGATCTCCAAGAGCAGGACTGGGCACCCCTGCCATAAACAGTACTTTCCCTGGTAGAAAAAACAGCGCAGACTAGTGTACCTGGTCAGCAGCAAAACCAGCATATGTTGTGTTTTAGACGCTGGTATGTTGGTCAGCAGCAATAGAAGCTGTTATGCTGGTCAACACCAAAAACAGCATGTGTGGTGGGGATGCTAGTATGCTGATCAGCAGTAATGGAAGCTGTTATACTGCTCACCACCAAAACTAGCATATGTTGTGTTTTAGATGCTGGTATGCTGGTCAGCAGCAATGGAAGCTGTGCTGGTCACCACCAAAACCAGCAGAGGTTGTTTTGGATGCTAGCATGCTGGTCAACTAGCATGGCTAAACTGATTGACCAGCTAAACCAGCACCAGACCAGCATGGGATGCATGCTTGTCTTAGCTGTACAGAGAAACACATTAAAATGATTGTCCATGGTAAATGATCATATGCAGTAATACTTTGAAAAGATCCAGCCAATCATACCTCTGTAATTAATAAACACAAAGATAATAACAAACTCCTTTTTCCAACACAAGACCAATTAATCACCCCCAACTTTTCTGCTAATGTGTCTCATGGTGATCTGCCTTCTAAAAGTGGTCATTTTCAAAATAAAATTGGAAGTTCATTAATCAGAAATTTTAAAAATTTATTGTGGAGTCCCACAGGGTTTGATTTTAGGGCCATTTCTTTTCTATATGTGTAATGTTGTCAGAAAACATGACATTTTCATAGCTATACTTGTTATGCAATTATGCATTTCCATTCCTTCTGAAAATCAAGACTGTTGACAGGGAGCTTACCAGTTGTTTGCCAGATATGTCTCAGTGGATGTCTGACAATTTTCTGCAGTGAACAAAAAATAAAGCAAATATGGTCTGTGCAAATTATGGCACAGGCTATATTTATATTTTATGTTTTTATTTTTTTTACAATATGTTAAATTCAGCAAATAAATAGAAAATAGAGTAGAATAGAATAGAATCACAAATAGAAAATGTGCACTATAATTATAAGAAATAATCATATATTTAAATTCCTTAAACAGCATGTGTCACTTATTTTCACTTAAAAAATCAACAAAATGTAATTTGACAGGGGGTGTTTACACTTTTGCATATGACTTTTGCATCTGCATTCGTCTTCTGTTATGCACAATTTCTCAGCCACCCTCTACCCAGTCCATCATTTTTTGCTTTCTGACACACAGGAACACTTTTGACCAGATATTATTTGAGTGGTGGGTGACTCTCAACACAGCAGAGGCACTGACATGGTAGTGTATGTGGCACAGTTACGAGCGTTATATGCTAGGTTGAGTGGTCCGGCACTCAAATATATCCAACCAAGAGCATCTCTCTGATCAGAACTGATGAAAAACTAGAGGACAATTAACACAAATGATACCTAGCAACACATGCGCCTCAGTACGATGGACCTATAAGGTTGGAGTTTCTAATAAAGTGGCCAGTATGCATGTATGTGCTTTGGCCTGTTAGTGTGAGTGTATGTGAGCTTTTTCATGTTTGTGTTGATGTGTTAGTAAGTGTGCGTGTGTGTGTGAGAGAGAGAGAAACTGTGTTAGCGTGAGCAGGATTTTGGGACGAGCGAGGAAGAGGATGGAGGAGAGATTCATTTACATATAAATGAGAGTCGCTGGTCACATGGGCCTGACCCCATTAATTCTGATGGTCAGACGCTTAGAGTGTGGCAGGTGCCGACGGCGCACAGATTATACCCAGGCATTCGCCCTGCCTCACCCGGTGCGCATTTATGATGCATTTCCTGCCTGACAGGAAGTCAGGAGTGCAAAGAGCATGGCACTGGCATTTGCTGTTTGTCACACTCCTACGTGGCACCGATCAAGGTAACATTTGAGTGGGAAGTGTTTGTGTGTGTGCTTTGCTTGACTACTTTTCTGCCAAAGTTGTTGGCATAAGCAGAGGTGTGTAGCAACCAGCTCCATTCCCTCACTAACATGCACTTAAAGCAATACTCCAATGTTTTTCATCCTCATCTCTATCTGCTGCATCTGCCTCATACAGTCGATTAACATGGATGGTAAAGTTCTGTACTTCTGTACACAAATCACTCTTATAATTAGATGCCAGTGGGAGCATGTTTCGGCAACTGCCCATTGGCTTCTATTGTAAGTGTGTTTTGAGTCGACAGGTTTTCTGTACAGTGTGTGGTAACCGACTGTAGCTATAGAGGCAGCTATGGAAGCCCATTTGCACTAGATAGAGGAGAAAGAAATATGTGTATTTTTTCTCATTTTTTCTTTCTAGCAGCAGTATATCAAAATAATCTCAAAATAAAGACCTGTTTTCTCAAAATTTTGAATTAATATCTTAAAAAACACTTATTATGTCAAAATAATGGCTTATTTTGCTCACATTTCTGACTTAATGTCTTCAAAATGAAGATGTATTTTCAAAGTTTTGACTTAGTAACTCAAAATAATGACTTAACCCAAAATAATGACGTGTTTTTGCGAATTTTTGACTTTCGATCTCAAAGTAAAGACTTATTTTCTCAAAATGTTGACTTGCTGTCTCAAAGTAATGACTTATCCCAAAAGAATAACGTTTTATTTAAATTGTTGACTTGCTGTCTCAAAATGACTTGTCAAAATAATTACTTTTTTCCTCAAAATTTTCACTTACTATTTTAAATATTTACTTATTTTCAGAATTTTTTAACTTCATAGATAATGACATTATTTTCAGAGAATTATTACTTCAATTCTTGAAATTTAATAAATCATTATTTGGACATCATTACAGTTATTATTTCCAGCGACAACATCAGTAACTTATGGTTGCTTACCAAATATGATAAATTAGATGTTTCTCTGTACTGAAGAGAAGCCGCTGAGTCAACAAGTTTTCTGTTCTTTTCTAACTGCAGGGAAATCAGTCAAAATGATTGCAGTGGTCAATGACTGTACGCTACAGATGCAGCAGATTAGATTGAAAAACTGGAGTATTCATGTAAATAACTGTTCATTGAAAGGAGAACCAAAAGTGGTTCTTCTATGGTAAAGATCCCCTTCAAGACTGGACACAAAGCTGCTAATGTTGGCTAAAATGTTAGCTAAACATCCTCCCCACAATGCAGTTAAACAGCAAACGAGTCACGAATCTTTGCTTAATATTGTATAAACAAGGTTTGGTTTGGCTGTGTGTAATTCAGGCGTCCCCCCCCCACCCCCACCCCCCCGGGTGTGTGTGTAACCCTGCCATCCTCAACTGTCTGCTGTCACATTCATCTGGCCTGAATTAGACGCGTCCTTTCCCCATCACGCCTGTCATATTTCCGACAGGCCCGTCCGCCATACTGTAATCCACTCTGACAGCTGCAGTAGTTTAATGCAAACACATATGCATAAACCCCTGCTGTGTGTGTGTGAGAGAGAGAGAGAGAGAGAGAGAGAGATGTCATTTGAAAGTCTATAGGGAAGAGCCTGCAGTTGTTGGGCTACATAAACATTATTCTGCACATGCATGGACTGCAGGAAGTATTTTTTATATTGAGGCCCAGGCCTTAACTCCGCCCCCTCACCAACACACCAACACTTCTACCAACTAATACACATAATGCTTACTTTAGCCTGCCATAAAGGTTTCTTACAAGGTTTATTACGACGACGTTATTAGAAACACCTTGTCCGCTCACTCTCTGGCCACTTTACTGGAAACACCTACTTTGTACTTCCACTCACTGGCCACTTTGTTAAAAACACCTACGTTGTATGTCTACTCACTGGTCACTTTTTTAGAAAGAGTTCCTTTGTGCATTCACTTTCTGGCCTTTTTATTAGAAACACCTTGTCCGCTCACTTTCTGGGCACTTAATTGGAAACACCTACTTTGTACTTCCACTCACTGGCCACTTTATATAAAAAACACCTATCTTGTATGTTGACTCACAGGCCACTTTTTAAAAAGACTTACTTTGTATGTCCGCTCTTTGGCCGCTTTATTAGAAACACCTTTTCTGTTCACTCTCTGGCCACTTGGAAACATCTAACTTGTGCTTCTGCTCTCTGGCCACTTTATTAGAAACCACCGACTTTGTGCTTCCGCTCTTTGTCCACTAAGTGCACTTGTTGGTTAGTTTAATAGAAACCATTGACTATGTGCTTCCACTCACTGGCCACTTTATTAGAAACACCTAGCATGTACGTCCATTCATTATGAGCTCAGGCTCATCTTATAGGTCCAGCGTACAGACTGTATCCCATCTGTTGTTGCACAACTGTCAGCCTCCCCCACTACACCATTCATCATTGGTCAGTTTCTAACCACAGAACTGCTGTTTACTAGATATTATTTTCAGTTAGTATATCATTCTCAACACCGCAGCGACACTGATATGGCAGTCTGTCTGTAGTGCTCCTACAATATATCAGGCACAGTGGCGTCAAAGCCAGGTTGGGAGTGACCCACCAGCTAAGAGTGGCTCTATGGTCAGAAACTGACCCTTAGTGGAGGGTTAAACGATGGCTTACACAAATTGTGCATCACCACAATAGTATAGCTTCTAACTATACTCCAGCCAAGTGGAGCTACAAGGTATGGGTTTCTAATAAAGTGGCCAGTGAGGGCTCTATGTTATCACAGATTTAAAAGTCATGTTTTCCAATACTCTCATCCAACAGTGACAAACACAGACCGAGTTTTCACAGCGACAAACAATTTCCTTCTGTAACATTTACATTCTCTTTTCTTCAAACCCACACACTACCGATTAAACATTTATTTTATAATATTACAATATCCTGGGTTTATTCATATGCATGCAGATAGTGTTGAACTTGCAGAGACGGTGAATAGGAGAGTGAAGAACAGCACTACAGCAAACGAGCAGAGAGAGAACAAACAAAGCTTGGGTGTGGAACACGCCTCCCCCGGCTATTCTCCGTTTTGCTATGTAGACACTTCTGCACACGGAGGCTCATCACGTATGTGTTAATGTGAGATACACTGTTAAAAAGAAGTTTCTGTTGTGAACGAGGCCTTCCACCCCGAATAACATCTCATCACTCGTCCCTCCCCATGGGCCTAACGCAAAGAAATAAATAGTTAGAGGTTGGCAGTATATTCCAAAATGTAAAAATAGAATATATTGCAATATATTTTCAATGTATTATGTTTTTTGTTTCATGAGTGTCTTTAGTACTTTGTATTTCTTCTTTCTTTCTCTTTCTTTTCTTTTGTATTATTATTATTAGTGCTAGGGCTGGTCCGAGCAGCGTTTTAAAGGCATTGTATATTTGTTGGTGTTCAAAGTGCTCAAATTCTTGTTCTTAGTAATATTTATGTTTAATAATTAACTATAATTTAAGGGTCGTTTGTTAATTTTGTTCATTTTTAACTCGAAATATTCCAGCTAAACTATTTCGCTTTCTCTGTCACTTGCAGCATGTAGCTTTTTTTACAAAAGGAAAACCCAAAAATGGAGCCAAACGAACTGGCTACCGATTAGTGAAAACTTTATAGATTGCTATAAAGAGAGATTGCTATATAGAGACAAACTCACAGCAGTGCTTTAGGTGGGCTGTGGCATAGCTACAACAAGCTGTATATTAAAGAGACCGTGATCGTGTCAGTCTATCACGCTGAGCTGTCCGCCACCAGAAGCAGTAAGAAAGTGTTGAAATGTGATAGCCTGTTTGAATGAGGTGCGATCTACCACCATGCACCGTGAGATCAACTGGTCGAACATTATTGACGTATTGGGCACCCCAGATTTAATATGACCAGGCACATGAATCAACAAGACAAAGCAAGTCAGTTCTTCCAGATTGACTGTAAAGAATCATACTTCAAGAAGTGGTTCTTCTATGGCGCACCTCTGTTGGCACCCTAATTTCATTAGCTCTGTGTTTTGTGGGGAGGCTAACACTAGCCTTGTATTGCTTTTTATTCTAAAGATGTGCCTTGTTCTCAGTGCCCTGTATCTCATGCCAGTTCCAGAATCATATTGCAAAAGAATACTGAATTCCGTGGTGTCCGTTCAAAACGCTGGCAGCACTGCGGTTAGCTGCTTTACAGAAAAACACGGAGACCTTTCCTTCTGGTCAATACCAGCCAAACCCACCAATGAAGTGTGACAGGCCCGACCTCTGTGTATTTGTTTAAGGCTGTCATTTGCTGCTGGGTATCGAATGAGCTCGGAGTCCATTCACTGCACGCACACTTAAAACCCGATTCTTCTCCTGACTCGTATTCAAAGCCTTTACGCCAGCACAGAACAAGCTGACATTCTGCCGTAACGATCTCATTCATTAATCAATTGCAGCTTTAGTAGAAGTCTGCGTAGAGCGAGTTTGTGTTATCGGGGTGCGTGCAGGGTGTATATGTGTGTGTGTGAGGTCTGGAATCCCCTTGCGTTTGGGTGCTGTGGCTCAGAAGGCTCAGAAAGCTGCTCCTTTCCATTTGAGTTGTGGGGAAAGCAATCAATATGGCCATTAATTCTACTTAGTGGCGGTACAAGCAGAGGCTGTAGGCCGCACAAAGGCCAGCGCCATTGAATGGCTGACCTTTCCAAGCCATACGCTGCCATTCATCTCTGGAAGCAGTGTAGGGAGGCTCGAGGGGGTGGAGCGTGCTTGAGAGGAGTGTGGGGGGGGGAGTAATGTCGCCCAGGACTGATGTCGCCTTTGCATTTAGCACAGCACAATATGGAGATCCTAACGTACTATTAGTGTTAACTGATCTAATTTACACCATTTTTCCCAAAAATGTTATCGGTCAGCCAAAACACGAAGTGCAAAGTTTTCTTCTTAAATTTTGCAAAGGAGCTATGGGGCTAATATGACTAAAAAAGTAAAGGAAACTTATATCTACCAGTTAGCACCATGACAACTGCCTAAATTACCACATACTTGCCTAAAACCATGTCAAGTTTTTAACTAATCTTAAAAAAAGTGAGTTCTGACACTGTATGATACACTGTTATCTATAAAAATGGACAAAATTATGTAGCTTAGCCAAATATGGGGTCATTCCTATTTTCCCAGGGCCCTGTGTTGCCCGATTTGGTTATTTTCTCAGTGAAATGTCTAAGAAACTATATATTTTTCCAGAGCATTGTGTTCCGTCTTTGTAATGTCAAAAAGTAGAACCCTATGTTCACAGGGTTCTGTATTCCCAGGGTCGTCAAAATTACCTCATCAAAATTCTCTAGACAACAACTGTGCATTCCCATGGCGCCATGTTTCAGCCCCTGAATGCCTCAATCATTATTCCTCAAGTTGTTCAGGAGTAGAACTTGCCCAGATATCATTGTGATCTGATGCAACACTCATTTGGTCTATTATTTAATATTTAAAATCTCTGACATTTGATTTGCCACTTTTAAACTGGGCTTAATGTAGTAAAGTACCCCATCTATTATACATTCCCACATTCCTGCTGATGTAAGTTTATTACTTTACTCAAATAACTTGCTAGTTAGCTAGCTAAGGGCTACAACAAAAAGAAGGGCAATGCACCACACTTAAACCAGACGTAGAAATTATTCAAAAAATTCTCCACTCCAATGTCTCAAAAACCGGCTTACATCATATAGTTTGCTTAGCTAGCTGATTAGCTCACTGAGGCTAGCCTAGCTGAGGCAAATGCATTCCTAGTGCCGCGTTGTTCCCTGTATCACCTTTGATAACCCCAAGACCCTAACCATGACATTATACTGCGGAATAATGTACCATATGAGCTGAGAAAACAGAGTTCTGGAAAGGCATGCTCCCCTAAAAAAGAGTTAGCTGCCATTGTAAAGGCTGTATTTTGTTCGTACTGTAGTTCATTTTTGTACATAACAGCATGTCATGCAGTGTCAGAAACCATAAAAGCAAGCCTGAGTATTCAATGCAGTTTGTGTGATAATTTAAGCATGCCATTTACAAGATGCTAGCTGGTTGCTATAAGCTTCCATTACTCGTTAGCTACATTAGCCTCATCCCTCCAGTGCAAAACTTGGACACCAAACATGTCCTGACTGATCAACTACATCTGCGGTAAGGAGAAGACTTTCCCTGATCATTACAGCTCTCTTTCCTTGGCCTTTGTTTCTCTCTCAGTATTTTTAACATTAAACGCACACTAAACATATTCCTCAATTCTTCATTCTTCCTGCACTCCTGCTTCTGCTCACTGGCTAATTATGAAGCTGTTCGTGAGTTGAATCTGTAGTATTGGAGCAGAGAAAGTGCTAAATTGAGCAGTCAGAGGGTAGCAACTAGTTCCATTTACTCCATGTACGTATTTACAAATTTGATCGACGTACAATTTTTACTTTTAAATTATGACATTGTTACATATAATCAAGTGTATTTTTGCAGAAAGGAATACTTTAGCCATTTACTTAACTTTTTGTCAAGCTTATGTTGGAATTTTACATTAGACCAAAGGCCAAGTGCAAAAAAAATCCCTCCGTTATGCAAAATTTACTTTAAATAAATGAATATGATAATGTACAATGTATTTGCCTGTTTACTCAGTATTATGTCTTAAACAAGTTGATGCTCTCAAGGCATGCAACTCCACTCACTCAGCATCGTCAGGTTTTAGCATTATAAATAATTAATATATAATGTTGCAGGCTGTGAAAGATCCATTTGAAAACTGTTACTGTGGATAATTATGAATATAAGTAAGAGGAAGATAAATAGATGTCAGTGCTGTCTGTGTTGATGGAAGGTAACTGGTGAGGTATGTTAAGAAATTGGATCTTTCTGTAAGTCACTGTTGTATAATTGTGCCAGTATCTATATGAAAGACACACTAAAGACTTTATCCACACCATGGGCCCCTATGTGACTGACCCCTTTCCCCACTCCTTCAGTAATTTCACCATTGACCAAAAGGATTCCAAAATCCTGCTGTTCGATATGGAATTCAGCACTTGAGTTTGTTGTTGCTTTTGGGTACTTACATTTGCTTCTACTTAATTCATGCATTCATGCATACCAAAGTCACTGAAGCATGCATCATGCATGTGTATGTGTTTTAAAAGCGCTAGCTGCAGGGAATTGCTAATTGGTTATCATCCTTCTCTGGAGGCTGCTGGCTAGCTGTTGGAGGTGTTTAAACCAGCAGTAGGACCTTGATCTCTTTCTGACCGCAAAGAGAATCATGGGTCAGTGGTCAGTGGACACCCCTTAGCTGCTAGATGGCCCACACAGGGACCTGCAATCCGTCCTCATCACGCTGATCACGGGAAGAGCGTGTAGAACCCTTTATCCACAGGAACTATATAAGCACAGCGGGACTCAAACAAGGGAAGCCCTATAGAAATTTATGTAGTGTCAGTGTTTTTTACCTCACTGAAATGTGCTTCTGTCATCACTTACAGCAAACCAGCTACGAGTTGAATACAACATGCATTAGCGTAATCACACAGCACGTAAAGATTTATGTGTTTTGTGCATAAATTTGTGTCTTACAGCAGGTGGCTAATTTGTCATTATGACAGCCTTATTATCACCCCTATTATCATGAAACGTGTGTTACAAACAGCAGTTGAAGCATTGAGTCCATGTGGCCTGTCCACTGCAAAACGCATGTGAGAAAATGTATCTGGAAAAGATCTTTCAGTGACTGCTTCAAGGGTGATAAAACAATATATATTAGTGGACGGTGTCTTGCTGAAAGTAAATTAAGCAGGTCTCCTGGCATTGTATCTTGACATAGATTCATTCCTGGTGTGACCTGACCCTCTCTCTGTGGTTTGAGAATCTTCTGGAGTCAGCTAGCCCAAGCTGGCATCATAAGAGCTGCCCTTGTAGCAGAAGATCTCTTCATAAGGCATTTTTCCTCTGAGGTTTCAGAACCTTTTGAGCAACTATTCTGAACAAGAAACACATTAAGTTCCTGAAGAGGTACCTGTTTTAATTGCCGTGGCACATTGCCATGACCTTTTTCTTGGCTGAATTCCCTATTCTAAGGTGCCCAATCCTGGCCCTGGAGATCTACCACCCTGCAGAGTTTAGTCCCAACCCTTATCAAACACACCTGATCCAGGTAATCAAGGCCTTCTGGAGCATCGGAATATTAGAGACAGTTGTGTTGGGTCTTAACTCTCCATGGTGGTGTATCTCCAGGACCAGGATTGAGCACCCCTGCCCTATTCCCTATTCTTAAACATGTGGTAGGCCTTTCCATTCTGAGTTAAGGACTCTTTTTGAATGTTTTCCTAGGCACAGATGCTAAGCAAGGTTGGTCTGCCTTCTCTTATAATCGCTAGTTGTCCTTTTGTGCTTGCTCTGCTGGTACCCACAACAACTTGTTCACATGGGATTTAAAAAATGGCGGTGGACCCAATGGCAGTTGACCCAATGGCAGTTGACCCATCAATGACAATGATGTTCAGTGTGACAAGCTCCATCTCAATAGTTTCTGGTCTACAGACACTATCTGGAGCAGGAACTATAAAAGTTCCTGGAAATTTGGCTGTAAAGTCAACCCTGGTTCCTCCACTGAACACCAGTTCCCAGGGTGCTTTTTGGCCCAGGGTTAAAAGAACTTGCTTGCAGAACCTCGGTCAGCACACCTTCCATGAGACTTCCAAGATTATGAATGCAAATACATATTTAGTGTTATTTGAAAAAAAGAAGAAACGAACTGGCTCTGCTTGAGTGATTAAAGGAATAATACAATAGCAGAAATAATGATGTCCTTGGAGTATCCAGTCAGTGTAGTAACCGCTTCGTGCTGTGCATATTTCCCATCTTTGTGCTTAGATAGTGGTTAGTGGTTAGGGAGATCTATCTGTAAGCATTCGCTCTCTCTGTATAAATCAGGGCAAAGGAGAGGTTTGGTTTTCTGCTTCTCTGCTTTGCTTTGTACGGAACCCTCTTTTGAAAAGCTCTCACGTGCCTCAGCTCTCAATACGTGCCCGCAGGATCCTTGTTTTCTGAAGCAAATGCTGATTTTTCAGTGCTATCGACTTGAAATGTGTTTTGAATGAATAGGCAGCGCGAGATCCATGGAGCGCTCAGGTTCCCTGCTATCCTAAAGGACACTACAGTGAAAAAGATCCTTTAGCAAACACATCACAGCTGTGCTGCCGTGTTGATAGGCTGCATCTGAAAGCCTAAAGCGCGTGTTTAGACACGCTATGTAAGATACAGAGTGCTGACGTCGACTTCCTGTCCCGTGGCGGCAGCCACTTCCTGTCGTGCCCGAGCCATGACAAGTCACTACAGGGAAGTCTTTCATCACGGCTGCCACGGCAACAGCACCACAGGCAAGCACGGAAACTCACCTGCTGTTCCCTTCTCCCTCTGTCGCCTCACTGCGTTTCATCTCTCTATTTCGCTCTTTCTCCCTCTTCCTTTCACTCTCTTCATTCTTTGTTTGTGGAAATGCAGCCTGCTCCTGGTCTTCGAACTTGCACTCTGTCATCGAATGCAGAGAGACACGAGGCGATGCAATTTCCCCTCTTCTTACAGGGAATAGGGCCTTAGAGGAAGCAACCTCATCAAACCCACAGTTGCATCGATTACCAGCTCTCCATTTTAATTCCGGAAAGACATGCAATCCCTAAACCCTTGATTTCATGATTTTAAAGTGTCTACAAATCTACAAAGCATTTCTGTTTTTGATTCCAACCCTATGGCAAATGGTGTTAAAGAACAGTCCTTACAAACTCGTGAATCTTGTTTACCTCATTCATGGAAGTTGCACTCAAATAGCTGTCAAAGTTATCAGTGCATTTTCACAATCTGAAGCGATTTCCCAGGTCAGAAGCTCGTTTGGAAGCGGCTGACTGGATGATCTGGTAGTGTGAGAGGAGAAATGAGTGAATCTTTAGCTCTTTGAATGAACTTTGAAGTGACTGGAGGCCCTCTGATATTATCAAACATGTGAGTTAAAAGAGTGGAGAAAAAGGCGAAAAGACATGCAAAAAGACGAATCTGGGTTTGGCGGATGCCAGGAAAACAATACCTACCCACCTGTCTAGTGCCAAAAGTGAAGTATGGTGGAGGAAGGACAATGGTCCAGGACTGTTTTTCAGGATAATGTTAATGCTACAGCATACATAGACATTTTAGACAAATATATGCTTCCAACTTTTTGGCAAAAGTTTGGGAAAGGCCATCTGCTGTTCCAGCTGTGTCCCTGTGCACAAAGCGAGGTCCAAAAAGACATGGTTTGACAAGTTTGAAGTGGAGAAACTCCGGTATCCTGCACCAAGCCCTGACTTCTACCCCACTGACAAACATCTTTGGGATGAATTAGGACATCAGTTGCGATGCAGACCTCCTCATCCAACATCAGTGCCTGAGCTCTCAAATGCTCTTTTGACTGAATAGACACAAATTCCCACACACTCCAAAATCTTGTGGAATGTCTTCCCAGAAAAGTGAAGGTTGTGATTGTCTCAAAAGAGGCCAATTTAATATAAATGCCTGTGGTTTTGGAATAGGATGTCCAATAAGCTCATACAGGTGTGATGGTCAAGTGTCCACATACGTTTGGTCATATAGAGCATTTCAGTAGCATTTCAATTTATGTATCTTCCTGGTTTGAACTGTTTTACATTGAGCAGTGTACTTTCTTTGTGGATTGACTTTTATGGCACTTCTGCTGCACCAGTCACTATTAAAGTCACGCAGTCAGCTGTCATAGGTACAAGGACAGGCATAGATATTCTGTGATGGGTGAATGTAGGTTACAAATGCATTGCATGTCATTAAGTTGGCTTTGTCAAGTTTGTCAAAGCCAACTTACTCTTTTTTGTTTCTTTCTATGTTTTGAATCATTTTCAGAGGTCACATTCAAGCTAGAATCACAAAACTTTGCAGGATTGTAGAGTCTATCTGGGAGTCATGCATATGTGCTTTTGGGACTGACCACACATATGGGTTTTGTACAGTGTTAATTCAAACACAATTGTTTGCCATACAAAATGAATGGCAGAATGTTGAGAAAATTCTAACTGCCACAAATGATGTGAAAAATCTCTCATACTGCCACTCACAGACATTACATACAGACTCACATACATACTAGCCTGGGCTCACATACATACTGGGCGGTTTCTTTTGGTCCATTCATCATGGAATTTACGCAGAATGTGAAGGGCAACAGACGTTTTCAAGTTATGCCAAAAACTGAAAAACATACAACAATAATGGAGACACAAGCTTTTGTTCCGACAGCAGCGTCATATTTATACACAAATGTTAGCAGCCACCTGGGATGCCATAGCAATAGCCTAGTACAGGGGTCGGCAACATGCGGCTCTTTTACTGCCCTGTTGCGGCTCCACAGCAGAATTAGAAGTTTAGGTAAAAATAAAAGAATCCTCCTTTGCAATACAATAAAGCTCTGCTGACCATTCTAACATAGTTTTAACAATAAATGGTCTTAAACGCTGGAGTTAATGTTTATCTGCTAATTCACCCTTTAAACTCTGAATGTTGGCGCGCAGACTGCTGGTCACATAGCAACGCATACAAGAATTTTGCCTAGCTAGTAGCTAACGAAACGGCAAAGAGAAAGATTTAAGACGAATATCGATAATTTGGAGACAAATAGACTTATTTTCCTTCATAAGCACTCAGCTGGTTTCCTGATACGTTTAATCTGCAATGAGAAACTGTCAAACACTAAAAAGTTGCAAAGCTGAAGTTAGATTCTCGTTGACCACCTTCTTGGTCTAATTTTCCCGTTCCATCTTAAATGGTGCCGCAGTTGCATTCTGATGCCTCATGCGCCATTTAAGATAGAATGGGAAAATTCGAACAAGAAGCTGGCGAATGAGAAGCGACTTCAGCCTCGTAAAAAGTAGAACGTTGAGAGACATTATAAAAGAAACTATTCCACTTTTGAGGAAAAGTTTCCTGCCGGAGATGCGAGAAAAGGTTATAGCTGAACTAAAGCTTAAAGCAGAGTAAAGTAAGTCTGTGTTTTCGTTTATATTATATTTTTAGTGTATACCAGGACATATTTACAGCCAGGATGGTAAAATTTTGTTTCAGTAAATGGACATAAAATGTTGTGGCTCCCGAGGTGGTTTGATTTTTGTTGAAAGAACAAAATGGCTCTTCTTAACATTTGAGTTGCCGACCCCTGTCCTAGTAAAACCTTAACACCTACCTGAGATTCTATAGGCATGGCTTTGTCAGGCCAACTTAAAGTTAATTCATGAGCTTCCCCTTTTTAGTTAACATCATTGCACTCAAGCCTCTATTAAGGCTGGAGTACAATGATGG
This sequence comes from Colossoma macropomum, assembly GCF_904425465.1. NCBI lineage: Eukaryota > Metazoa > Chordata > Actinopteri > Characiformes > Serrasalmidae > Colossoma > Colossoma macropomum. The sequence continues at coordinate 17,710,988 of NW_023494807.1, read as the reverse complement.
GACATACACAAACAAACACACGTACCCTTGTTTGATTGTTGAAGGACTCTAGAATGTTCTCATTCGCTCTAGTTCATTTTACTTGTAAGTTCTTTTTCTGGATAACAAGGACAACTGCAAACATCAGAATGTTTGTGTTTGTATTTGTCCCGTCGGTGTATTCTGGTCTTTCGAGAGGTGTGAGTAGAGCAACTAACAAATATTAATGAATATTAAGTCCTATAATGTAATTGCAAGTATTTTAACTGTACTACATTACTTCATTACACAAAAAAGTAATTATGTTACTGTAATGGATACCATGCAACACAAACTCTGTTAATAACTTAATAAGTGTATATGTGTTTACAAGAATGTGCCACGGTTTCTATGAAAGAACATATTTGTGGCATGGGTAGGTCAACTCAGAGCTAATCAGCCCTAACATTCAGGTCTTTACCAGTCTACATTCAGAATGTAAGACTGGAAAGCCTGAGAACGCTTCCCATCCTCATCGGCCAATTATTAAACGAGAGGAGCTGCTCTCCTTATCCACAATCTGCAAGTAAACAAATGCAAATGCATCCTGCAGGAGCTCCAGCGTCCCTCTCGCTCTCTCTGCTTCACCGCACATGCTCCTTATTCATGAAATAAAGGGTGACTTCATGCCTCCGTGCGCTGCAGAAAACAACCTGGTATGAGGAAGACCAGAAGAAACCTCCATGTAGACTATAAAAATGAGAGAGGTAGTATGGATGGAGAGAGGAAGTGATGGAGTAGTACCTGCTGATGGCTGCCTATTTTGCATGTTTTTGAAGCATTAAATGCATGGATATCTCTGTTGCCATAAAGCTGAGATGGAGCAAGTGTGTAAGGGCTGGTTCCATCAGACTGGTATAATCCAGCACCGCTAGGCTTATACACGCCGGGTTAATGGAGTGACCAATGCTATAAGGACGGTTTAGGGCAGATAAATGTGTTGCTGGATTTAGGCCTTAAACCTCAGCCACTGCATCTTATCATGCAGTTAAACTCACAAGAAGTGTGTGTGTGTGTGTGTGTGTGTGTGTGTGTGTTGACTGTGCTCTGAGTGACTCTGATAGATGGTGTTAAAATTAAGCTGTGTTCACTGACCATGTTCTGAATGTATTGGTCTCATTTTTACACCTCAGGACTAATATCTCTCTTTGTGTCTCTCTCTTTCTCTCTTGTAGATGACACGGCCCATTCAGGTTAAACCAGCTGACAGCGAGAGTCGTGGAGGTATAGCTAACTCTATTACATTCTATTCAGCTATTCTCTCTCTCTCTCTCTCTCTCTCTCTCTCTCTCTCTCTCTCTCTCTCCTTCTTTCTTGATATTAACCTTGACTTATGTAATCCTGTTCTGTTAGGTTGGCCTCTCTCTCTCTCTCTTTCTCTTTCTCTCATACACACTTTCTCTGTCACACACCCCTCTCTCTTTACCTCTTTCCCTCAAGCTTTCTTTTTCATAAACTTTTTGTATGTGGCATCACCCTTTTCTCTTACTCCATCTCTCTTCTCTTCTCTCTCTCTCTCTCTCTAATTTTCTTTCATTCTCTTTCATACACACTTTCTCTGTCACATCCTCATCTCTCTTTATTTCTTTCTCTATCTCCCTCTCTCTTGCTCTCTTTAGCTCTCTTATCAGAGACTTTCTGTATGTGGCACCACCTCTCTCTCTCTCTCTCTTTTTTTGTGTCTCTCACGTAAATAGACAAAGTTTTACTACGTTGCACCACCATATATAGATTGCTTTCATACTCACTTTTTCTGAGTTGCGTACCTCTTTCTTTCTCTTTCTTTATTTCTTTCTTTCTTACTTTTTTTCTTTGCTTGTTTTGGTAACTTCTCTCTTTCTCTTTTCCTTTCTTGCTCTCTCCTCTCATCCTGGTCTCTCTTTTTTTCGGACACACACTTTCTCTTAACCCCCCCACCTCTCTCTCTCTCTCCCTCTCTCTCTCTCTCTCTCTCTCTCTGACTCTCTGATGGCTGATGTGGGTATTCATTTTGACTGAAGTGATTGCGTTATTGAGTGGAGAAGTGTGTGTAGGCCACATCCTGGCCCTGCCAAGTGCATTACCATTAGACTGTAAATTAAAAAGTCATTAGAGGAGAGAGTGTGACTGGGGCCTGGGATTTCACAGCCCTGCCTGCTTTTGTTAAATATACGAGCCTGTCTGAGTGAGAGAGCGAGAGAGAGAGAGAGAGAGAGAGAGAGAGTGCAAAGTGTGATCAATAAAATAGTAGGACCTTTGCCAGGATCTTCAACTCTCTCTCTCACACACGCTCTCTTTCCATGTTTCTGTGAGGGGGTTTTGTGTGTGTGTGTGTTATGGCTGCACAATATTGTTTATTAATTGTTATTATTTTATTGTTCTTTGCAATACTGAAATCGCAGAAGGCTGCAAATAGTGGTGGGCAATACGGTACAATTCTAATATCACTGCACTACAACTTTAAGACATTTTCACAACATTTTGATGAAACACAATGCGCATCTTAATATTTAGTTTTTCTAATACTTGAACAGGCAAAAAATAATGAATAACCAACATTAAAAAAATACTATCACAATCTATACAATCATTTTATTCAGTGTTCAACATACTTCACTGCACTCAGTCCAGTTAAACAGCACCAATTATGCTCTCTGTGTAGTGAAAGATGCAGTTGGTCAGTGTTCTTTAAGTACTGACGATATCCACAATATTCTCAGAAAAGCATATTGTGAAGAAATGTAACATAATTTATTACAGTAACAATAAATTGTTTCATATTGCACCCTTACTGTAATATATAAATGAGCCTCTAACCATTCACACTGTTTTTACTGTGCTGCTCCCTGACCCATTCATAGAAGGGTTCTTTAAGAATAAAGGCTGTGGTTCTTAAGAGAGCCATGACAAATTAAGTATCATATGAATGTATAAATGGTTCTTTGCCTGGTTACATGTGAAGGAGAACCTGTTTTATGATTCTTTTACTACATAACTTTTTTAAAAATAGATCTGTGTAGTTTCAAATAGGGTTATGCCATTGGTACAAGTCACAGAACCTTTATATATAGAAAATGATATATATTTTTTCATTTATGTTTCTGTAACACCACTGACAAAAGGAAAGACAGTCATTTGAATGCATGTTTACAATTTAAACTGAAAAGCAGGCATCAAAACACAACATGACTGAAAATCACTGAAAACTAAGCAGAATTAAAAAAATAATAATAGTTTTTATTGGTTTATTGAAGAACAGAATAAAGAACATCAGCTTTCTGTGATTTAATCTTATTTTGAGCTCATTTTCATGGCTCCAGAGTTGTGGGACACTATTTTCCACCACAGTGTTAGAATTAAGCAATAGAACACGAGAGGGAGTGTGTTATCACGAAATAACATCACGGCTGTGATGATCTACGGCCGTGACACACGACCGTGAGTGTTCTATTGCTTTTATACAACAGTTAAATAAATAAAGTAAGAAATAAATAAATTGGGCCGTAAACGTGGCCTTTAATACGTTTTAATGTTCGTAATTCCTTCCACCAAATTATAGTTCCTTAACAAGCAGCTTGTTTCTACGTCAGAGTAACGAGCTCCGCTCATTCGCTGCACAGTCGGCAGTTCGTTCTCCAGCTCCTCACACAGACCAACTGACAGTGAATTTAGTGTAGTTTCATCTTCAGAGTGTGACCAAATCGGCTGTCGGTCAAATGTGATCTTAAAAGTATCCATTTTCTGTTTGTGCGCAAAGTAAGAAGTAAAAACATTCAAATGGCTTGAGCGTCTCCTACAGCTGTCATAGTCGTTGCTTAGCAACGGCGTCTCAGCGGAGTGATACAGTGTTTGTGAAAAACCCGTGATATTATGGCAAAATAACAGCACGGTTAGAACACTTCTCAACTAATCCGGGTGCGTGGCCAGAACTAACTGTTGTATAATGACGTATATTTTGTTGTATATTTTGTTTTTCTGTGTTAATGACATGCTGTAGGTTTGTAATGAGCTCCAGCAGAAACAGCATTTTGATGTGGAGTAGAAGCAGCTTGTGAAATGTTTTATAGTGAGGTGATAATACAGTGTGGAGATAATATAATGCTTATTAAGGGAAATGAAGAATGAATATAGTTCTTTACTGTACCATCACATTGTGTATGTGTGTGAGTCAGTCAGGCTGGAGAAGTCTCTTAGCACCTCTCCTCTCTCACACACGCGCACTGATTTCATTTCACGTCCAACCAGAGTGACCGATTCACTGGATATGAAGACCCTGTATGTGTATATGTGTGCGCACCACTGCACCAAGCGTGTCAATGAGAGTCTGAGTGTGTCGCTTCCCCACTCCGATACGGCACAAGCCAAGCTCTTCACACACCTCTCCACTGTCCACTTCCATTCTGACCAGTTCACCCCACTTCCCACCTTTCTCTCTCAGTAGCTGCAACAAAGCTGATCTGTTCACTGCCTCCTCACTTTGCTTCCAACACAAGCATAAAATAACTAATTTAAACTACTCTCATAGCAAAATTTGATTATTTTTTCCTATAATGGTACAATCAGTAGAAAGAATGTAATCATATGAATTTTACTTTTGCTTAACTTTATTTCTAATAAAATATTGGATTTAGCTTTTTTAATTTTTATTAACCAAAGTATCACAACTCAGCTTCTAAACCTGAGAAAAATTACCATTTTTTATTATTTAAGAATGAATATGACAGCTATTTATTACACCTAAAACTATAGGTCATTCTATTGTGTTGGCCTGTTGGCTATATTAGTTAATGTAAGCTAATATTAAAGGTAAGCCAGTGGGCTAAGCAATTAGCTGTCTGGCTAAATAGCTACTGTGATCTTTTACCATTTTATTTTTATTTTGTATTTTTAGAATAATGACAGCTCTTTATTAAATCTAAAGCTTTAGTTTATACTGGCTATTGCAGGTGCCTGTTAGCTGGCAAATTTAGCTGGTGTCATTACAAGCACAACAGCTCTTCATTCATTTTAAAATTGTAGCTCACAGCTGTTAGCTAGCTAATTTAGCTAATATAAGCTAATATTTAAGGTAAACTAATGAGCTAAGCAGATGGCTGGCTAAGTAATCTTAGCTAAATGGTTATTGTGTTCTTTTACAATTTAATATTAATTAAACAACAGCTCTTAATTGATCTTAGAACTGTAACTCATAGATTGTATTGCAAGTGCCTGTTAGCTGGCTAATTTAGCTGTTGTCATTACAAGCACAACAGCTCTTCATTCATTTTAAAATTGTAGCTCACAGCTGTTAGCTAGCTAATTTAGCTAATGTAAGCAAACATTCAAGGTAAGATAATAGGCTAAGCAGCTGTCGGCTAATTAATCTTAGCTAAATAGGTATTGTGTTCTTTCACAATTTAATATTAATTAAACAGCAGTTCTTTATTCATCATAGAACTTTAACTCATAGATTTTATTGCGAGGGCCCTGTTTGTTAGCTAATTCAGTTAAAAGACGTGTCCAAGTAAGCTAATGTGCTAAGCAGTTAGCTCAATGACTAGCTCAGTAGCTGCTGTGTTTTTTTTTTACTGTTGTCCTTTTAGTGTGTCGTTGTAAAATACCAAGCATGGTAGCTCTTTATTAAGCTCATATTCTATTGTGTGTGCCTTTGCTAATGTCTGCTCACATTCAAGGTGTGCTAATGGGCTTGCTACAATAGAAGAACCCTGTTTGGTGCTATACAGAACCCTTTTCAAAAAAGTTCTATGTAGAAACATCTACAGCACATCCTCCATCAGTCTGAAGAACACCTTCATGATGCAAAGAACCATTTAAGCATGCAAAGGAGTCTTTGAGTGTCCATGGTTCTGAATAGAACCAAAGAACATTTGAAGAACCATCTTTTTAAGTGTGCATTAGAAAGCAAAACCATTAGGTTTTAATCTTAATAGTTTCTAATGGTCCTTTTTCAGCAGGGTTATCACCACAGTACTAGTACACTTTAGTACTTTTTCCACCCCCGCCTCCTACTGACCACACAGAACCCCGATCTGCTTTCGTATCTTTTATGAACTATAGCGTTAGCAGATTCAGATCAGGGATTGAGATGCTAACATGCAGCAGAGGGGCTTGACTGTGATTTGCTGAACGCTGCAGTTAAGGCGGCGTCTCTTGGGGCTGCAACTCATTTCAGATGTACTTAAGCATCCACTGCGAAATACAAAGAATCTGAGCTTTTTATATATATTTTTTTATAGTCTGCAGGAAAGAAGAAAACATCTCTTATCTACTGTAATTGAAATGCTACCCTTGAAACGTGGATCAATGGAATAATGTAGCTTCTACAAGGGCACCTTCAGCACAGGGGAACAAGTAAAGAATCTCCAAACTGTTTACTCAGATCCATAGAAGCTCCCCTTTAGAAGACACACACACACACACAGTAAACAAAGTCGTTCAGAGTGTTTTGATGTACAATGGTTCACTGTAGAGAAACTTACTGACTCAGATTTCCTTACAGTGGTGCTGATCGGAACCAGAGGTCACAATGTCTACAACTCAAATATAGCCATTTTATTTACTACCTACTTATGAATTTTTATGTATTGTTAACATTGGTAAAATGGTGGTAAATCTGAAAAAAAATGTTTTGAAAAATGCTAAATAATACCTCGAAAGAAAAATAACGTTTTGTCTTATTTTTAAAGGCTGCATTTCTTCTCAAGTTTTCCTCACATATTTAAAGAGAAGAGTTTGGTGTGGCGTACAGACAGTGTTTCAAAATGTACCATTCATCCCCCCCAATACATACAGTCCATATGTGGGAATTTTTGGATTTTTTTCCCAATTTTCTCCCCAATTTAGTCATCTCCAATTCTACCCACTAATTAAGACTCCCCCAGTCACGCAATACAGCCAGCGCTAGGAGGGCGAAGGCTAGCCCAGGCTTACTCCGAGACCTGTGAAGCCAGCTACTGCATCTTTTCGAACTGCTGTTCACGCGCCAGCCACCAGATCTGTTACTGTGACTAGCATCACACTGAGTGATAGAGGGAGACGGGGGGGCCATCCTACCCACCCAGAGAGCAAGGCCAATTGTGCTCTCTTGGACTCCCAGCCACAGATGGCTGTAGCATCACCAGGGATCGAACTCGCGATCTCCTGGTGATAGGGCCAACACTTAAACAGTTGTCCCACTCGGGAGCCAAAAGCAGGTCATTTTTTTATTCACTATTTCTGAAATAGTGACATCATGGTTGTATATATATATACCTATTCAGTCCACAGCAGTGTAGCCCCACCCACTCATGCTGAAGTTATAAGGAGTGTTTCAGCCTTAACTGCTTTTTCAATTAGGCATGATACTGGGCAGCTAATCAAAACAGAGCTCATTTACACAAATCCGTCCTACAGATAGAGTAACAAAAACAGCCGGTTGGAAAACGGTCATGTAAAAATGAATTACAATTAGTGGGCAAAATAAAAATAATTGTTTTATATACACACACCCATTCCAAGTCACATCCCTACCCTGGAAGCCCCATGGCCCAAACACTTTTGCAGGGCCAAACTTGCTGTCCTTGCTCTGTCATAAATGATATTTATCCTTCGCCTGCCTATCTCTCCCGAACACAGGATGCAGCGACGGCTCCGGAATACAAAGTGCTTCTCGGTAGACCAAACAAAAGAGGCCTCTCTACACGCGTCTCAGACTCGCAGCACTGACAGCCGAAGAGAGACGGCCATTTAAAGGGGCTTTTGTGTATTTTGATGTCTTATTCTGGCAAAAAGGTCTTGGGGAGAAGCATTGTGGGTAGAGCTGGGGAACTTGGGTGAATGTGGCTGATGAAGAGGTTGCTGCAATCAACTTGAGTGACCTCTTAATTGAAGTGGCTATGGACTAGCACAAAGACGCGCACATGCACGCACACGGTTACATAAGCATGTATCATATCCGCCTACGTTGCAGGCTCACACTTAAATGACCTCTGAGAGAGATGGATGGACACAGACTTCTTTGAATTTAACTGCGTGTGAGGCTTTGGTATTAGCACCAGCAGCATTTAGTTTACAGTGTTAATGTAATTCTCACATTGAGGTTAAGTGTACACAATGAAAGTTCTATGCAACTTTAGTTGCTTGAAACCTACACTAAATTGCACTTCAGATGCATAATGTAAAGTGTCCTGCAACCCTCTTGCAACTTACCGCAACAGTTGCATGCGTCTCAAAATTGTGGATCAAAGTTTCATGAAACAGCCAATCAAAAGGCTGTTAACGTGTCATGTGATCATAACAAATGGCATTATTTCAAACGATTTTACTGGGGCAATGGACTAGACATTGAAACAGATCCTGGCTGACTTTATGTAAGGTTGGTAGTTTTTATTTTGTCAGATTCCTGAACCATAATATCAAACAAAAGTGAGTTTCTGGAAGCTAACGTGTCTGTTAGCAGATGACTTTACTAACCAGCTACCACTAACAGCTGTTTAAACGAAGGCTTGTGCCACTGTCTACGTAGGTAGATTTTTAATATTCTCCTCTTTTGATGCCCCTCATTGTCCACAGAGCTCAGATTCTTTTGGGATGCAAATGATAAAAAGCATTATAGAAGAGTAGACCAAGATGCGCTTCTTGGACAGAATGAACAAGACATCAAGTACAACCATAACGACTATTAAAACATTCATTTTCAATGACTTAGCACACACACAACATTTAAAGATATGTAAGGAACCCTAAATAGAGAAATAAAATACATATAGATTTTAAAAAGAATAGTAATGACAGCTAAAAAATGTTATATGAGGGCAAAAAAAATGCTGCAAATATGTAAATAATGCCACACAGAGTTTATATAGTGAGCATATTATGGTGTACCAAAATGTAAGCTGCTAATATGGCTCAATAGTACAGTACTCAAATATGTTGCATGCAACTTTGGTTGTTTTTGAATTGCTGCGTGTAACTGTCAAGTTGCATAGATATTATGTTGCAGCAAGTCGCAACATGCATCTAGTCGCATGAAAGTTTCACTGTTTAGCCTGAAGGTTTTCAGTTAAAGTGTTCTCATTGCACCAACACTGAGGGTGGTCTAAGCTGGTCTTATAAGGCAGTGTTAACATTATGCTAACTGAAGAACAGGAGAAAGCTAGTACTGAGGCTTATTCTTAGAGGCTTTAGCCTCAGAGTAATGAAGCATTTCAGTGAAAGTGCTAGCATTAGCTTTGGAGTAATGAAGCATTTCACTGTAAGTGTTTGCATTATACCAGCACTGAGGCTGGCCTTATCTGGCATTTACATGAAAGTGTTAGCATTGTGCTAACTATAAAACAGGAGAATGAATCCACATGCATTAAAAGGGACACTCCAGCCAAAATGAAAAGTTTAACCATAACTAAATCTGTTGTAAACATGCCTGCTCACATCTCACAGCAGGGCCACGGTAGCCTCTAGAGTCTTACTGTCTGGTTTAAAGACTAAGGCAACCCCTTCTTATGATGTAACTTGAAGGTAGTAGGAACCTTTGAAACACTGCTTTAGTGTGCAATCTGTTTGAAATGCTAATGCTATATTGGTTGTATTTATTAGCCTATAGATCAGCAACTAGGCTAGCAGTCAGGATTGGTTGTGCACCACATGGATTCTCTGAAATATTTGCATAATGCATGCTGGGTATTGTAGTGAGAGAACATTAAAGAATGAAAACATGAAAATGAAATAAAACCATGAATTCTGTCAAACTGATGAGACTTAGTCACTTATAATGCTGTGGTTGGAGATGTGCATCCATATCACCTACATTTTACTATCAAAATATTTAGTTTGTTTCTTACATATTCAATAAATCCCCTTTTGCCTCAGGCTCATGTTCATAGTCAGTATTGATCTGATGTATGTTCTATGTAGTCAGTGTGTACTTAATCCTCAAAGAGATAGCTTTGAAGTTAAGAGTTGAAGGTTTAGGCATTGGTCGTGATATTTAGTTCACTAGAATCGAAGTATAAGTAGGGTAAAATGGATGAACATGGGGTGAAAATTCACTACTAATACTCTAGGTCAGGTGAACATGTGAGCAAATGTGCAGCACAAAATGCGCCTCAATGAAACGTCAATAGCCGCTCACAATGCGTCTGAAAAATGTTCGGTTAACATTCAGTTAATCCCTTAAATGGCCAGGGCCCACTGCTGGGCCCAAAGAATAGCTCAGCCAGTTTGCACTGAAGTCCCTGTGTTTACTGAATATTAAGGCTTAGTAAGCCTGGGATTTTAAGGGGTTAACATTTGGTTAACATTGTGACTTAAACAGACTGTTTTGTTACTGTGCAGTATGGGCTGAAATACACCTTACAGCTTTAAAATGAATGGGCAGAACTATACTGGTGCTGGCTGAGTAGGCGGATGTATGTAAATATGTTGGTGTTTGTGATATCTCAGAAACAGTGATTTCAAAACAAGTTGTTTTCACGTGATAGTTTCCATCCTACCAACCCAGAAAGAGCACGAATAATTTCCTTGTTAAACCATGGCCATGGATGGCTGTGGCATCTATGGGATCGCAATCTTCCAATGATAGGGCCGGACTATATCAGCCACACTTCTAATATATTCATCCATTTTCTGTGTGATCCTCCCACGTTTTGTGAAACGTATTTTCAAAAACTTATGACCCATAAACTGCATGCTTAGGCTTGTGCACTAGTTTCGTATATAATACACAGACAGAATGCATCCAATTTGAAACCATACACTTTCAGCCAGGTTTCTGTGACAGACCTGCTTACAGTGGAGCATTCTTGGGGTATTTTAGCTGGAATATGCTAATGTGACTAACAATAAATGGAAGTCATTGGGGCTTGAAAACGATTAGTTAGCATTAGCTTTTTGTACTGCTACCTTTACATTTATTGTTAGCCTTGATAGCATTTTTAGTTGTGGGGAACCCTCAAGGCCTTCTAGGATTTCAGAGACGGCCCTCTGATTTCTGGGAAATTAAAAAATACGTTATTAAAAAATGATTCAGTCTGTCTTTTTTTGTTCCCTGTGGTGTCTAGGTAGATACAGCCAAGAGATTTATCCCATTGGTTAGCGCTTCAGGAGCTGAACTGCAGTACCACTAACGTAATTAGACATTAGAATTAGAATAACAGTGGATTCAAACAATCATGTTTCGATTTCCGATAGAGACCAGTTTTGTGAGAATTGTGAGAATAAATGTCACTGGCCTTCTGGACGTCCTAGATACATCACTAACTGTGAGTATCAGCAGTAGCATTTCAAATGCATTTCAGTCACACGGAAAACAATGAAAGCTCTATGTCTGGGCTCTAAAAGAGTCACTGTAAAACTGCTACACTGTAAAGTATATGTTAATATATCTGTTATAAGCTTCAAAGCTTCAAATATCAGACCAAATTGTTAATGTGCATCACTAATAGTTTAGCGCTACAGTCCTCTGCGCTAGCAGAAATTAGCATTGTTGTAGAGTTGTTTCTTTTCCTCATTTTTGGCTGAATTTTTTACACTTAAGACACACTGAAGACCTAGCTCTAGTAATCATGGTGTACCACTGATTTTCAGCTGTGCTAGGCTGTATTATATAATGTAAAATGGCTCAAACTACTTTAAAAATCATATGGAACCTTTTGTTTTTACTAACTTTATACAGCAAACTTAAAGCTCAAAAGGGCAAGCACAAGGACACACGTGTGCTAAGCCAAAATCTGAACATGCCGCTAGGCTAGCAGCCAGAGAGTTTGGTCTTGAACTGGGTTGTTACCATAATCTCTGTGGTGATCTCTCTGATCCTTGCTGATAACAACTTGCCGTTTCTGTATTGCCCTTGAGCAAAGCGCTTAACCCAAGCTGCTGCTCTGGGAACATCTCTGCAGTTAGCAATTAGAAGTTAGCGGTTAAATCGAAGTGTTGTTGCAGTCTTGGAGGAGTTCTGAACTTTCTCTTTTTAAACATAGACCATTAGAGTTGTATTCTGGGGCTGTGTGCAGACATATGTTCCTCGATCAGCGATCAGTACTCTTGGTTCAATATTAGCATATTAGCAGAAAGAGCCATTACAGTTTGACCTTTCCTTGTGGTGCTGATCGTTAGCGCAATGCCTCATACATTAAAAAGCCTGCCTGACTCTCTATGCTTATAAAAGACAATAGCATTGATTAGATTCATAATGGATGTATTCATTTAAGATGGGTGGAGGTTTGCATTAACCATGCTTGCAGTGAGGTAGTGCGCATTGTGTGTGTGTGTGTGGTGGTATTATATGGAACCTTTGTTGCCAGCTTGCGGGGTCATTGTGTCTACAGTGAAATTACTGCAATCACTCCAACCTGGAAACACCCACTTATAATCAGCATGGCTTATCCTCTGAGGTCAGAGACAATGGCAGCCAAGGTTGCCAGATTGAACATGTTTTAATGGCCCAATCAAAGCTGGATAATCGCTACAGTTTGCCTGGAACACTTCAGACACCTTTAACAAAGCTATAGTTATCCATTTCAGTGATACCCTACTGCAGCCTATTTTAAAGGGCTCATATTATAGAAAGCCTAATTTATTTTTTTATTAAATACAAGAGTCACATGTAGTTTTTTAATGACCCATATGTCCATATATGGAAATTAAGCTGTAAAAGCATTCAGGATATGTTCAGTTAATCAGAAGTATGCTTGAAATCTGAAAAGTAGTGTACAGCTTCGTTTGCTTGTCAAGTATCTTACGAGATTGTACGTGACTTACGTGTCGATCCACGGCTTGTAAAATTAGAATTAACTACCATCTCCGATGTGTGATCGCTGAAGAGCGGACCACTGAGCAGTGTGAGTCATTCACCATGAGGGAGAGAATTAGAGAGATATCGCTAGCTTAAAAATAAGCTCAGATCTGGCAACCCTCAGCTGTTCCCATTTTTATACCATTCTCTTAGATCCTTCTTTCCAGAGAAGCTAAGGAAAAAAAGAGAGAGAGAGAACTAGAAAGTGAGAGAGAAAGAAAAAGGGACTGGTAAACATAGAGAAAGAGAGAGAACAAAAGAGAGAGCTAGATAGGGAGAAAGAAACAGAGCTGGAGAGAGAAAGAAAGAAGGAGCTAAAGAGGAAGAATGAGAGTTCAAGGCAGTGAGATAAACCCAGAAAGAGTGAGTGAAAGAGCTAGAGAAAGAAAGAAAGGAAAAAAGAAAGATTGTGGGAGAAAGAGAGAAAGACAAAGAGAGAATGAGAGCTACAGAGAGAGAAAGAAAGAGAAAGCGTGAGACAGAAAGTCAGAGAAAGAGAGAGAGAGAGCTGGTGAGAGTGAGACAGAGCGAGAGGTTGATGACGAAGGAGAGAAATGGCTGGACAGTGGCTGTTGAGTCTGTGGCTTGTGTGTGTGTTCTCAAACACGATCTACATCAAAGTGCGATTTTGTTCTGCCTCTTTTTCTGGCTCTTCCAGTGGCTGGCCTGGGCCCAACATTTGATTTTCTGCCCCAGTTTTTCTCTGCTCTCCTCTCTCTTCCTCTCTTTCTGTCCAGGCTCAGCTCAATGGTATACCAGACATAGTAGAGACAGAGCAGTTTTGCCTTTTTAGCTTTATTTCATAAATGTAACTCCAATTCTTTCACACCATTTGAAATGCCAACTGCCCATCACATTGTGTAAACGTTTTATGATGAACAGGCCAATAGGAAATCCCCAGAATAACTTGAATATAAGTTAAATATAACTTAAATATATAAAATCTCATTACAATAACTTACAATTAACTTAAGAACGTTTCTTCCTCCTCCTGTAATGTTTCCATTTTGGAGATACAAGAGATGCTAGTGTAGAAAAGACAGCTTTTCAGTATGCTGCAACAGCTTGGATAAATACAGCTTAGAAAGACCAAAGCCTCAGTGATCTACGTTTCTGAGGCGCCACGTTCAGTGAAATTTCACAACAGACATTTTTTAATGTATAATTTTCTGTGTTTATATGTGATAAAGCAGGAATTTGCTAACGGTTGCTGTTGCTACAGAGTATTATATGTAAGGTAAATGAATCCTCTCTGTTGTTACTTAGCTCAATGGAATCATATAGTCATTGTGAAAAAAACACTAGAAATACTAGAACACTTCTCAACCAGATCACAAGTCTATGATCACTTCACAGCAACTGAATTCTTTATCAGTGCGCCATTTACTAAAGGTTACTGTGCTCTGACTGGATTGTTATGCTACTGTTCTGGTCTATCCAGTGTACTGACAGATGATGTAGGAACCCAGTTTTGTTTAGAAAAGTTATTTTTTTAACAACTAGACTAAAAGACAGCAGGCTAAACAGGCTAAAAGACAGGCGACAGGCTAAATTGATCCTCAGTTAATATTCAGTGTTAGGCTCTTAAGTATTTACTGATTGAGTCACTGTGAAAATGCAAAATGAAAGTAAAGCATCTGTTACTTGAATGTTTTACAAGTTTCAGATGTGCACGTTTTTGGTTAGATTAGATACATTACAAAGGAGGAGACTGGACAGTGGTCTGTTCGTGGAGAAAGTCTGGCCCTTCGATAAAATGAGCCAATCAGCTTGCTGGTTACGCTGTGAGCAGGTAAAGCCCCTCTCATTGTCAAGATCTGCGCAAGTGCAGTAGCCAGAACAACAAAAAAGGGCATGTTTCACTGAGCCAAATGCTACAAACTGTTTATGAGGTTTTTATCAGATTTCATCAGTGATTTCAAATATGCTTTTGAAACAGTAATTTGACCCTCTGTTTCGAGTGTTTTGGTCTCTTTGTTCAAAGAGATAGGAGTCTGGTCTTGTATGGCTGGAAATAACTGCCCGGTGGTGTTGCAAAGATGGCTGCTGAGTGAACAGACCTTTCTATAAGGAATAGGGATTAGATCTGCCTTCAGTAGCATTAAATGAAAACATATCACTGCTGTTGGAACAAAACCCTGTATCTCCAAAAATAGTAACTATACAGGAGATGGAAAAAACATACTTTACTGTAATGGTTTTTAATGTAAGTCAATGGTACCAGACTTTTTGTCCAAGTAATTTTGGGCCATTTGTTTTGGCCTAATGATACACATAATGTAAAGGGGAACAGGTATTTTCAAATTATGTCAAAAACTGAAAAACGACAAAAATAAAGGTACGAGGCTTTGTTCCGACAGCAGTGATATGCTAGAACACATGAAATTGCATTGAGGCGCTAGCAGAAATTAGCATTACTGTTGTGGTGGTAATTTGGTGAGCAAAAACTACTTATAAGGTGAAGTTTTCTATATAAAACAGTGCTATATTATAATTTTTTTTTTATTTTATGCCTATTCTCTTTCAGAAGTCCATAGTTGCTTGGCAACAATGCCATACTCTAAGTTAACTACATTTCTTGGTGCAAGAATTGTTAATTACAATTATTATTAATTATGATTTAAATTATTAATTGAAAAAATGTATATATTATTATATTTTATGCTTAATTTTATTAAAGGAAAAAGCCATTTGAGGCAGTGATTTTACCACAGTTAATGGGGCAGCTTCATCAATATGTGATATGAAGTAAAAAAATGCAAAAATCATGGCTATAATCATGGCTAAAAAGGCATTCCATTTCCATCTGTAGCAATCACCCAGAAGAGCCTTAAAGTCCCAGATTAAACCCTGGGCCAGATTACTCACAGAGATCATGGAAAACATATATTAATCCTATATTTCAGTATGTGTACTATTTTGGACTCTCCATAGTCCATATCTAAAAAACTGGCTCTTTGATTGGGGCTTTAAATAGATGTAATGTGCATTTCAGAAAGTTATTCCATACAAGCAATACATTTTAATCTAACAATTAAATCAGTGCCATCAAAAGGAGCTTCGGATGTAAGATACACCAGTAAGATATCTGTCCATCAAACTGTCCCTAAAGCAGTGTTAAGTAACTGTTTTTGGAATAAGGCCTCTGTCTGCGGTACATATTCACTGAGTCACTGACAAACAGACTGCAGCGACTTCCATGCTGTTTCAGCAGAGTTACATCACCATAATCAAGTGCTGAGAAGAAAGTTGGCTGGACAATTGATTTCCTGCTTTCGAATGTAAAACATGACCTTTAGAAAAAGGCTTCTTCCCGCTTTACTTTCCACAATATGAGTTTTAAATAAACATTTTTCAGCAAATAGCAAGATCTTTATAGCAATCGACTTGCTCTGTACAAGGTCCATTTAAAATCTAAATAGACAAACTTAACTTCATTGCCAAGACAGAGGAACAAAAACATGAAGAATACATAATTTAGTGTTTTCCTTTTTTGAATCCACTAGTTTACATATTACTGACTACACAATAAACACATTCTTAAAGTAAAATCTAAATACTTAGAGTCTCATCTAATTTACATCACAATGTATGTGAAAAGAACTGGCAAATAATTTACAAAGTGCTATCTAGAACACAATAAACAATAGCAAATGATTGGAAGAGATTTTTAAGAATGTATGACAAGGAAGTTCATATGGACATTTCATAAAAATTGCAGTGAAGGTCAATTTTGATAGCTGTAAAAAGCAAGATTTTCATTCCACAGTAACACAAAAAGTCTACATGCAGCAGAAACGTTGTCTTTATGCTTGGTTGTTCTTTGTGTTTGCATGTGAAAGTAATTAATTTCTTACAGAAAAACATTGTTAATGCTGATTGTATAACATGTCTAACTTATTTATTGCTTAATTAATAATGAATAGTCAGAGATCATTTTAAATTCATCATAAAATGTCTTATGGCAAATCCCAACATGAGAAATATTGATTATTTCAGTTATTCTGTGTTGTGGTATGAATTAAGCATCTTGTAAAATTCGAATGGTCAGAGTGACCTCTGGCCACTCTAGCAATTATGAAATTCTGGCCTTTAAACTGGTAAAACTTAACCATAAAACCAGTAAATAACATGAAAACCCTCAAACAAGAACAAATCGAAAGTTTCATCTAAAGCACATCACAAATGAACTTTCACACGCAAGCATTATTGACAGTTTATCGGTGGGATTTGCACTGGTGCCCGATAAATCCATGAAACCTTAATATTGATGATATATCGTTCAGGCCATAATCAACACATATTGATTCTCTTTGATGCACCTCATTATTACAGTATACAAAAAAGTTGTACTCCCAGCTCCATCATTCATGCCCATTTCAGCAAGTCCAGACCACATTTCAGCAAGTCATCAGCATCTATCTCTCTCCCTCCTCTATCCCTCCTCTCCCATGTCTCTTTTTTCCATTTTAAAGTTTTTTTAAGCTTGGTGATAAGCAGTGTCATCGTGGTCGTGTGGTCAGAGTCATTCACAATAATGATGTTTTCCTGATCTGTCTTCATCTGCACAACGCACCATTCGTAGCTTAAATCAGCTGGATGACAGCTCTACTGCTCTACTGATCCTAACACTGATTTAGTGTTTAAATGAGGCCAGAGGTATTGATTTAATTGTGTTGAAGGCAGGCTTTTCAATCTAATCCTTGGGGACCTTGGCCAGCCCGTATTTTTATTCTGGTCCAGCAATAAGCAACAAACGCACCTTAGCTAGATAATGAAGAGTCTGTCTAATTTAGAATGCTGATTACCAGGCTTAGTTATGGTTTTAGGAAATGCAACGCAAAAAAAAAAAAATTATATATATATATATCATCAGTTGTAGATAGTGCAGTTGACCCTCAAAGCCCTCAAAGCAACTTTGTGCCTGAGCTGAAATGAACTCTGGAATTCAACTGAACAGTAACAGCTGAACAGCAACAAGACTAACCATATATTCACACTAGGAAGCAACAAGTCGCTAATGTCGCCTTAACTTTGTTTCTTGTGGGTGTGTTTGAGGCCACTCTTGTTGCAAGTGTCACCTGCTAGAGAGGGCCTTTAGTGGTCTAACCATGTATATATGTATTAAGGTTGCTAATCAACTTGCTGATTAATAAAATCACTAGTCAGCGCTGTGGGCAGCGGTCAACCAGCTGAGGACAGTGCCTTAGGACAGTGGTGGTACAAAGAGCGGTAAAGTACTTTATTTGTACGGAAAAGAAAAAAAAGAAAGAACAATAAGGTACGAATTGATCACTGGGGCAGTACCGCTCTTATCACAGGGGTACATCTCAGTATCTTTATTCAGAGAACACAGTTGTACTATACTCCATTGAAATCATATTTTCTAAGTTGTATTTCATGCAGAGGAATTAGACCTCCGCGTTTAACCCATCTGTGCAGTGAAACACCACATACACACTAGTGAACACACACTAGGGGGCAGTGAGCACACTTGCCCAGAGCAGTGGGCAGCCCTATCCACACCCTTCTGTTCAGGCTTATTGTAAGGGCAGACTCAGACTCAAGTGTTTGCTTGAGGTGAACTAGGGCTTTTCGTTAAAGAAATCCTGGCTGGCTTGCTTTATGATGAATGACCAGCAGTAGGACTATAAGTAGAAAAATCCAGCACCAGGTCGTTAGAGTCTGAACCAAATATAAGTATGTTAACACTCTGAGAAGTCTACATGATAATCCAGTAGTCAGCCTGCTTGGGCTCAGTTTAAGAGAAGATTCAAACAAAACTCAGCTAAGCTAAACTGGAGCTTTTCACTGCAGAAATCCTGCCTGGCTTGCTTTATGATGAATGACCAGCAGTAGGACTGTGAGCATAAAAACTCTAGCTCCAGGTCATTAGCGATGTCTTCAAACAGATTACCTGACACTTTATAGCTATAATAAAACAAACCTTCATTTTGTCTGCTATTGATCTACAAACAAAGCAAATGGGCCACTCGTGCCGCCTGTGAGGTGTTTGGCGGGAAAAAAACAGACTCACCCATCATGGCAGCCGCCGCCGTGCTAATGTTTTTGGCAGTTGGGGGGAGGGAGGAAAGGAAGAGGCATTAGAGGGGTTTTTACAGTGCGTTTGGGAGCCATCTCAAACCCCACGCTTCTAGGGCTGTCTTCAGTCTGAAACAGCCACTGAATGCTAAGAAGGCATCCTGAAAAATCTTACAAAAGACTTGGATGACGCTACCACCTCTCCACTGGCCCTCCCTTTCTTCCACCTCGTTTTCTTTTTAACTCTCCTTCTGTGTGATCCATATTTCAGAGTGAGGGGCTTTGTTAGAGCACTTCTTTTGACTGAAAGGAGCCGTGAGAGATGGTGGCTCGGGCCCGGCGTGTGCTTAAATCTCGCACGATGACTCAGAAAGGCAAGGTTGCCTCACTTCAGGTCACGCAGCACGAAGGAATGCACGTGCTTCTTCAGTGGAGGGTGTGCTTTCATCAGAGCAGCACAAAGCAATTCGACGCTGACAGTGAAATGTCTGTAGAATTACATGGTGTGAATACAGATTCCTCACAGCGGCACCCTCACAGGCCACTTTATTAGAAACGCCTACCTTGTATTCTCACTCACTGGCCACTTTATTAGAAACGCCTACTTTATACTCTCACTCACTGGCAACTTTATTAGAAACAACCTACCTTGTGCTTCCACTCACTGGCCACTTTATTAGAAACACCTACCTTGTGCTTCCAATCACTGGCCTACCTTTTGTAGCTTGTTCTTTTTTTGTAGCTTAATCTTTTATTACCTTGTACTTCCTTTCACTGACCACTTTATTAGAAACATCTACTATGCACTTCCACTCACTGGCCACTTTATTAGAAACACCTTCCTTGTACTTCCTTTCACTGGCCACTTTATTAGAAACACCGACCTTGTACTTTCACTCACTGGTCACTTCATTAGAAACACCTACATTGTACTTTTGCTCAGAGGTCACTTTATTAGGAACACCTATCCTGTAGGTCCACTAAATAGGTGTACAATTATAGATTGTAGTCCATTTGTTGATGCACAATTTGTAAGCCCTCCTCTAACCCATTAATCATTGGTCAGTTTCTGTCCACAGGACCTCTTTTGACCAGATATTATGTGGATGGTGGTTCTTTCTCAGCACAGCAGTGACATTAATATGGTAGAGTGGATGGTGCTGGTATGAGTGTATCAGAAACTGATATCACAAACTGACCATTACTGAAGGACTAGACAATAAACACAAACTGTGCATCAACAGATGGGCTACAGTCTCTAATTGGACACCAGCAACGTGAGCATTTCCAATAAATTGGCCAACATACAAATATTTAGATTTTTTCTACCTAACAAGAGCTCAGTGTAATTCCTAGAAAGTTTAAAATGCCGATATGTGCAAAATTTGAATGAACAGGTTGTAGCTTCTTCTTTGAAGTGTAGATATATTTCTTGTTTAATGAATTTATTCTAGCTTGGTCTATTAAATACAGATGGAGCCAATGTTTAAAAGGTTGTTTATTGCTTCCTCTTTGAACGGCCAATGTAAGTAACTTAATAAGCTAGAATGAATGTATTTTACTCTCTTAGACAAAGATTTCTAACAAATACGTATAGTTGCCTAGTTTGATACTGCTTTCAGTCGCCCAGGTTAAGCAGCGGTGAATGAGCTGCATGGTGTCAGTGAATGTCATACCTCAGCTTTTATTTTGGACTGTTTTTTTTTTTGGGCTTCCTGGTGTGCGCTATCTGCATTATTTATCTCCTGCTACAGGATCCATGCACGGCTGCAAACGGATTTCATTTCTGACAATGTAGCAAACACAGCCTGGAACTAGTCATGGCATGTTATATATTTTTTTGCTTTTCTCATGCTGAAACCTTGAGTTTTGGCTGATACCAATACCAATTCAATACAATACAAATTCAGTTTTCCATGACAGATCACATAAACCTAATTTGTTTCACTTTTTGCTATTTTCCACAACAAGTAGTTCTGTAATATTTCAATTCTGTGACATTTTATTACATTTGTAATAGAATCAGACTGGATTGGTTCTTTTCTCCTTCTATCCTGCATTTTTGTTTTACTGAGATCAACCAGATTCCGATACTGGATCAGCCATCTCTAAACTCAAAAGGCAGTGGTGGTAAATAGAACCATGAGAACTCAAAAACCATTTGAATGCTTAAATGATTCTTCACAGCTCACAAAATGGTTCTTATGATGTCTGTCACTTTACAGTTGCATTCAAACTGTTTATATTTTATTTTTCCATTCTATTCTTTTTTATCAATAATAAGGCGTATTATTGTTTCATTGTGTGTAATCTCTTTACCAGCTTTATATCATTTTCACTCACCAGCCTATTCAGTCCCTATATGCAAAAACAGCTCGTTTTGATTTCATTGTATTTGTGATGTCACAAAAAAACAACACATTTACATATATTCACCTATTCAGCCTACAGCAGTTTAGCCTGTTTTTTTGGTCTTTTCAAACAGCTTTGCTTGTTTCATATTAGCTAAACCAGACTTACGACTGTAGCATTGCTGTTTGTTGGTTAAAGATCTTGGTTGAATCAAATTGCATCATCTGTGATCTTTATAAAAATGTTTGATTTTAGAATTTTTCATCATTGGAGATTTTGTTCTCCAAAGATGGCTTGTTTTATTGATAAATGTAAATAAAGCACCCAGCTCTCTTCAGAGCCTTAAGGAGAGATTCCTTATGGAAACTACATGATTAAACCTAGTGAAGCTAGGATGGCAAAAAGCGTCTATTTATTTCTCCTTTAATAATGTGATGCCTCTGTTGTCGTGATTATTTGATATGGCTGACTTTATTTTGTCACAAACAAGTGAACACTTTTATTGTTACTCTGATTAAACGAATCAGTAATAAGCATCTCCATAGCAGTGTGAATTGCATTGTGAATGTGAGCGCACACTTGTTTAGAAACTATCACAGTGCATCCAACAATAAAGGCGGCATGAAGCTTCTTTTATAAAGTGATAAAAAATACAGTAGCACAGAATGTTGATCAGTTCTACTACATGGTCTGAAAAAAGGTTCTGTGCAGATACATTTTTTATTCAAAAAGGTACAAATGATGTAAATGTACCATCAAAGATACTGCAGTGGTTCTTTTGAATGATGCAATGGAAGAACCATATTTTACTCTTTTAAGAATCTTTCAATAGATGGTTCTATAATGAACCATCTTTGTAAGAACCTCTACATAATGTAAAGATACAATTCAAAGGAAAAAAGAATGATCAATAACCACTGATGAACCTTTATATTTAAGAGTGCATTTTTGGAGCATTAACCACTTTAGGAACGGTTCATTGCCCAAAGAGTTCTTCAGAGCAATACCATTGAAGAACCAATATATAAATATTTGGTGTGGAACCAATGTAAAGATTCCATACCAAATGTTTTCCTAAAGGAACTGTATGTGCAAGCTAAGAACCACTGAGGAACCTTTAATTTTAAGAGTGTAGGTCGTATACACTCTTACAAGTAAAGATGCCGTAAAGCGTTCTTTGGAGCGATGCTATAGACAAACCACTTTTGGTTTCATAAAAAAGCATTTGTGCCAAGAAGGGTTCTCTGGAATAATGGTATAGATGAATCACTTTTGGTTCCATAAACAAGCGTTTACACCAAGAAGGGTTCTTTGGAGTGATGTTATAGAAAAACCACCTTTGGTTCTGTAAACAAGCATTCATGCCAAGAAGGTTCTTTGAAGAACCACTTTTGGTTTCCTAAAGAACCATTCAGTTGATGTTTCTTTATAGAACATTTATGGAAATGAAATGTGTGAGTATGAAGAATGTTCTTAAAGTTCCAACATCCCACATGAGGCAAAGGGTCTGAACTAATTACAGGTATTACCTAGAACTGTATGTCCAACCCAAGAACCACTGAGGAACCTTTTTTAAGCATATATACCTCAGCCTATTTTTTGCTGTTACATCACCTAGACACTCACCACTGTATGTGGAAAACAGTGATATTACTTGAAACATTCCCTGATGAAACCTTTTTTCTTAAACACCAGCTACGGTGAACAAGGTTTGCTGATATGAAAGTGCTGGAATAGCAGCCCTCTTTTATCAACACTACACACACAAATGTTCATGCACACATAGACATACAGCTCCCACTGCGCTGAATAAAGCTCACGCTAACAAACCGTCATCGCCTCAAAAACAAACAAAAGAAAGAGAAGGCTCTGCTGAGTGTATTCCCACCACAGAAGTCCCTGCTCTAACCAAAGTTAGAGAATGTGTTTGATGAAGGTACAAACCAGAAAACTCCAGGGTTTCCTCACAGACGCTCGCACGCCTTTGTTTGTAGGACAGCTATTTAGCACAATACCCCAAAGAAAGGAGGAGCTTCAGACTGTGGTGTTAGGGAGGGATATGAAAAAAAAGAAAAACTGAAAATCCTGAAATATGAGCCTGGCACCAAAAATGATGGAACATGTTTGTTTGGCCCCTCAGCTGTGTCAGTGTTTAAACTCACTCGCCGGCTTTCATCTATTTACAGCTGTCTTCTCTATCCATCTCCTTCTTTCACTCTCCTTCTCTGGTTCCTTCTTTCTCTCCACAAATATATAATGGAAAACATAAGTCACATATATATATATATATATATATATATATATATATATATATTGCACAAATCAAGCTAACATTAGCATGGTGATAAATGTGTCATTTCCAGTCAGCCTAGTTTCAATTATCTATAACAATTCAGTTTAATACTGTAGCATTTTAAACTCAAAATTCCACTTTATATAGTGAATCTAAACATAGAGTGCTACCATTTCTTCCTTATGCCAACAATCTGTAAAACTTATAACTTCCAGCTTCGCAATAGTAGATTATTAAGGGTGTAGCAATACAGAAATTTTACGATACGTATTGCTGGTTTTGCATCAAGATGCGATACATTTTCAAAACAGAATTAGAATAGGAATGCTAACAGAGCTTTGACATTATTTATTTATTTTTGGTAACTCATAAAATGTTCCCCAGATTATCCCCCAAAAAGACAACAGTCCTTGTTGACGGGATAACTGGCACAAGTCATTTTCTTAGAAGACATTAACCCCTTAAATGGCCCACATAGCCCCGCCGGCAGGTCCAAAGTTTTATTACACAGTTTTATATCTTAAGAATAGCTCAGCCGGTTTGCATTGAAGTCCCCTGTAGTTACTGAATAATAAGCCTTAGTATGTAATAAACCTGTGATTTTAAGGGATTAAACAAATAAAAAGAATCTAAACAAAAGTGCATGATGTATGTTACAAGTTGCACATGTGTGTTTGGCCAACACGTGTGTATTAATGCTTAGAATAATAATCACTCCGGTAACTGAGACATTTGGGTGCGTCTTCACAAGTGAGTTAGCATAGTTGAGGTATTAACACGGGTATTTGATACTCACGCAGGGTTGGCACACTGTCACTGTTCAGTCTACCACTCATTATTGTACTCGACTGGGTAACCAAACATTTCAAAACACAAGATAAATGCGAGGATGACTTCACTTATTCCAGTTGAAGCTTGCTCGCTCCACTCGTCATTTCAAACAGCTTCGCTAATCAAGCTAATTTATTTGAATAAACTGTGCATTAAATGTGTAGAACAGGAGTTCTTAACCTGGGGGTCGTGACCCCCCTTTGGGGTCCCAAGAGTGCAAAAGTGATGCTGCAAAGAAAATAATTTTGACAAGTGCATGCAAGCTCTACTGAATATCTCTACCTACAGGCCATGGAAGACAGGCTAATGTTGATTATGAATTTCTTTTGGGTGAGTTCGTTACTGAGGGAGTGTCTTGATTGAGTGCTGAACTTGAAAAAGGTTAAGAACCCCTGCGTTACAGGATGTATTCAAATGTTCAAAATCAACAAAACGTCATCTGACTGGGGATACCCAAACTTTTGCAAACAACTGTATGTTAATGTAATGAGAATTTACTCCAAGTAATTGTGAAATTTAGAATAAATCCAGTAATTCAGCAAGAAGTGGTCACACAATATTAAGGGCAGTTAACGTTTTTCAAAAGAAAACTGTAGTGTTTCTGTCTGTCCAACTGATGTTTTGCCTGGACATTGAGGCTAAATCGTTGAAGTACTGCTCATTATGTTTGTGTGGGAAAACACTATTTTTTTAGCTCTGCATTAAACAAGCGTGGGATGTGTTCCACCCATGTGAGAGCATGTACTCACATTCTTCTCCAGGGGGAAGACCTTAGTTGCCAGATTTGGAGCTGTTCGGAGCGCAGTGAACCCTAAAAAAGCACTCAGGCAGCGAGACAGATGCCCATGTGCTTTTCAGGACCCTGGCCAGCTCCGAGTTCCATTTACGCTCAAGTTTCCACTCCGCCAATAATGACACAGATGCCCGTGTGCTGTTCAGGACCTCGGCCAGCGCCCAGTCCATTCAGAATGCAAAGAACGAGTGTGTGTGTGTGTGAACGTGAGTGCGTGTGTAGTAGTGGGGGGGTGGGGGTGAGGGAGGAGGTTGCCATGGTTACCTCAGGCGGCAGATGCGTCCAGAGACAGTCCAAGCAGACTGTTGCTCACACAGCTAGAATGCTTGCTGACCTTCTCTAAAAGGATCGTCACCGTTCTCGTTCTTAGTCTCCGCGGTGGAATGCACTGCATATTATGGAAAGCCTTCAAAGAAAAGCTTGAAATGCTGACAAAGCATGATGAATTTGACACCTAATAAAACAATGCATTGACTTGATACTTTGATCCCACACAGAATGTTTTGTTTAGCTTATGGCAAACGTGCCATGCTAATGTTAGCTTCATTACACAACCAAATAACTGCACCCTATCTATCTTGACAGCAGTGTTTCCCTTATCATTAAATTGGCCAGATGGATAGCAGATAGCAGATCTCTTTTGTTTTTCCCATAGACTTGATAGAGACCAAATAGTATTTACTGCTGGTTTAAGCAACTATTAACACTTACACGTTTCCATAAAAATATACAGTGAGATCCAAAAGTATTCCGACCCTTTAGGTTTTTTGTTATCTGATATATTTCCAGTGCATAAATCCACTTCAAATGTACACACAGGTTTTTTTTACCTTGTATTTATAAATATGAACAAAACAAATGTATTCATAAGTGTAAACAGAGATAGGTTGGAAAAAACAAAATTTGTAAGGGGAAAAAAGATTTAGACAACACAGATTAATAACATTAGTACTTTGTTGCAAAGCCACTGTTGGCAGTTACAGCTTTGAGACGTCTATGGCAGGAAGTAATTAGCTTTTTGCAGCATTGTGGTTCAGTCTTGGCCCATTCTTCTTGGCAAACCATCTTCAATTCCCCAAATTTATGAAGGCCCTTCTGATGAACTCGCAATTTCAAAATCCTCCATGAATTTTCAATGCGGTTTAAATCAGGAGATTGGCTAGGCCATACAACCATGTTCACTCCTTTAGAGATCAGTCTTGAGTTGCTGTATGTTTGGGGTTTGTTGTCTTGTTAATAGGTCCATCTTCTCCCCTTTCTTGGTCGATGAGATTAAATATATAATATAATATATTCTGTAATGATTGAGAACCATTTGCAGAGAAGCAGCTCCATGTCATGATGCTCCCACCTCCATACTTCACTGTGGGTATGGGTCTGAGGTTTGTGTTCTTGGGATCATTTGGTTTCTCCAAATATAATAAGCTGATTAATTGCCAAAGTGTTCTATTTTTGTGTCGTCTGACCAGAGTGCATTGTTCGACAAGAGTTCTGATTTGTCTGAATGCTTGTATGTAAATTTTAGACATGCATCTCTATGCTTCTTAATTAGCAGAGGAATTTTGAGAGTGGTGTAGGAATGGAGATGGTGGTGCAGTCCTTTGCTCATTGTTCTCTGTGTAACTGTTATTGCTGCTGCTTTCAGGTCATCCTGCAACTCTTTTCAAATGACTGCTGGCTTCTCTTTTACCTTCCTTATCATTAGTCGGAGAGAAATTTTGTGCGGCGCGTCTTTCCAGGAACTTTCCACGTGCATGTTATCTCACCAGCTGTACAAACAGGGATGTTTAAGGACTTTGTTATGACTCTGTAGCTTTTTCCATTTAAGTATTTAATAATTTTGTTCCTGAGAACTTTTGGAAGCTTCTTCACCTTTTCCATGATTGATAATTGTTGCAAAAAATCTTCCCAGCCAGTCTTTTATAATGAGTGCGGTTTGCATGAGAACATAGATATAATGTAACAATTATATATTTGTCATATATATATCCAAAATAGTAACTTTACTGGACAAGGTAAAAACATTCTGAATTTGTAATGTAATGAAGTATTTTTTGACCACTTCCTTTGGTCTGTTTATCCAGCCCCACATGTGCCAAATGTCACTACACTTTCATATGTAGAGTCTTTGCCCCAGTCTAAAGAAATCTAGGGAAAAAACACACACATACAAAATAAATATATAAAATAAATAAATAACATTTTAAATTATTCCACACTCTAAATGTTGGTATTTTGACAAATCTGCTCTAGTGTCTCATTTGATTGAATGAGATTTTTGGGCATCTCTGCTTTGAATGCATTTCAAAAACATTTCATGTAATATCTTTCTGTGAGGGAGCTTTTAGAGGCATTAGATGCTTCAGGCATCTGGTTCGTATCATCACCACTGAGAACAGTTGCGATTTGGTAAGTTTCTCATCATCAAGCCACTGTGAATGACTTTATTTGCATATTAACGATTTTATTATACAGAAATTTGGAAAAATTAGTGGAATTTCCCTTTAATGCATATCAAACTCAAACAGATGATAATTGCATATATGAACGTTCTGAACCCTGCAGATTGGAAAGTGCTTCCAGCATGAAGTAAATGCTAGTGGCGAGCTCACACCAACAAAGGCATGTATTCCGGTACAGTAATGAAGCTGGATTTGGAGACTGGAGTATGGGAGGAGATGAAAGAGCAGGGCGGATGCACTAAGTGAAGATGCAGGGACGACTCATGGGCTAATTAACTTTCCCTGGAATGAGTGCTTTGAACTGTCATTGAAGTCTAGACATTTATGTAACCTATCCCCTTCTTCCAGATTCACCATGACAATGCCATCCCTGCTAGATCTAAAATAACACACATGCACACACACACTACACACTGGCACACAGCACAAATGGGGCCAGGCGAGCAGGCTGTGCTAGATGTGGGGAACTGTCCCTTCTCTCACACACATACACACACATACAATTCCATGCTGGGTGATAGCTTTGTGCCCCAAAAGCCCCCCCGAGAATGGATGTAGTGAGCCAGATGTAATCTGACTTGATTAAACAATTCAGCCTTGAACTGAGCCATATCTAGGAATCAGTGTGTGTTTCTGTGTGTGTGCTTGGGCAGATTTAGTTATTCTGGGGTCTGGGCAAAAGACAGGTATGGGGCCCCTTGGATGCACATTTTTAAATTAGTTGAGGCTCTGAAATCTTACCTGCAAAAAATGATACATTGGCAAATGAAGTCTAGTCGAAGTCTAGATCCAATATTTATCATTTTTGGATTGTTATAAGAATGATAAAAGATTAATTAACTTATTTCTTGATATTTTTACATAAGCACCTATACTAAGTGGAATTATCTCACTAGCAGGGGCTTTTTTTTTAAAAACTAACATTGTTGCGGGTTTATTAAATATGACAATGGTAGGGCTGTCCAATACATTCAAAATATCCAAATACCTGTTGTGTAAATGGCAGTAGTCTACCTATTTCTCCTAGCAGTCTTCGTTTGGCAAGAATGGGGCTGGCCCGTCAACGTTAGTCTAACCAAGTGAGCAGTAAAAAAACACTCTACACACGTTCAACGCGCTTTCAATAACCAGCCATGGGGCATGATCTTGTTGGCCCCACGCTGAGAGCAGCCAATAAAAAATAATAAGTTTACATACGTCCAGATGTTTAGTAAATGTCGTTTACGGTATGGGCGTTGCTACGCAGCTAGCCATTGTTTCATCAGTTGTGGTAGCCACTCTAAATAGCAAGGCAATATAATGAGTCAAGTTGAAAATGTGATAAAAGTTAAATTAGATACCCTGCCATTAAAGCAGAAATTAGAGATTAAACATTTGGGACCAAACAGCCAGAGGATTTCAACATCATTCAGTCTGGAAAGCACTAAAACTGCTCCTTCAATCCAGAGAGGTTCAAGAGAAAAAAATGGCGATTGTAGCTAAAAATGCTCTTCTGCTTTCCTTGCCTGCTCTTTTCATGCACTTGCTATGCTATGAATTGAAAAAGAAGTAATTCTAGGATTGGTGGACTTTGACAAGATTGCTCAGATGAAAGATTGTGGTGCATCTTGTCTTTTCGAGCAATGACCGTCATGAGTGAGTCATTCTGCATTATTACAAGGTGTGTTATTCCTAATGCCCAGAAACCAATGTGTTTGTCTGATATGTTGATATGTTGCTTTGGATATGTAGTTGCAGACCATAATGATAGTATACTGCTTGATGACTTTGGATTTGTAATGCGATGCTGTATAATAAGGTTTTGTGAGATCTTATGTTGTTATCAGATCACTCATATTCCTGTCTCCACTTCTACCAACTCCTGCATCACGTTACGTTAATTTGTGAATTGTGATTTCATTGATGGAGTGTGTTTGTGTTTGGATCAGGTTTGTGTGTAGTTTCACTACAGTTATTTGTGCCCCACCAGGCTTTCTGTACCAGAGACGCCACTGTCCACTAGACAGCACTAACAGCTATATAGCATATCTGCTTTGTATTTTCAAATTAGTTCATGGGGCCCTTGGTTCATGGGGGCCCTGGACTGCTGCCTGCCTTTTCCTAGTGCAAAGAGCACCTGCATGTGTGTGTGTGGTTAGACACGTACAAGAGGAGAAGATTAATGTCCAAATGAAGGGAGAAATAAAAAACAGAACAAACAGGAGAAAGAAACAAAAACAGTTGTCAAGGCTGACCTATTCATGCTTTCCCCACAAATGTGTCCTTGCATAGTAACTGTTGCTAGGTTGCACAAGCTTTACAGAACATTTGGCAAACCTTTTGAGAGTATATAGCACTTATTTTTTGTCAAAATAAGTAAATGATTTGCATCACACTACAGTGTTTGTTTATAGTGACTACACAGCATTGCATATCACGACTGTTGGAACAAAACCTTTTATCTACTTTTTTATCTTGTTACAGAATTTGAAAATGTTGTTTGAAAAAGCTCTTTACAACATTCAGGATGAATGGAGCAACAGAAATGTGCCAAAATTACTGGAAAAAAGTCTATATTTTTAACCTCTATTCAAAGTTAAGAACATTTTTTTTCGAAAGTCACTGACTCAAAGCTACACTCTGAAATCAGTGTAGAAAAGATTCAATATTCAGTTTCAAACAGCATAACTGGCTGTGTTGGTCAGAGTAAACACACGAATGCTGACTTTTAAATGATGTTTACTGTTTACTATTTCTTTCTTAATGAAGGTCTGAAAAGGTGGGACATTGTGGGAAGTTACTATAAGTAACTGAAATCGGGCAGGTTTGAAATGGCAGTAACCGATATGCCACCAAGCTAACAAGAATAGTTAGTGATCTGTGTTTAGATTCGCTACATAATGTTGAGTTTCCAGTTTAATATGCTGTGCTACTGGGTTGGCCTATCGAAATTAGGCCGGTTGGAAATGCCAATGGGCCCCATTCACTAACTTCTTACGAGAAATTTCTTTTTAAAACCCACTTAAACAGTTTTTATGAAGATTCTGACATTCACCAGTGATTTCTTATTTGGGATTTGTTCTTGCACACTCGAGTTCTGCGCTTTAAGAACTCATCATGAATCTGACATAGAGTATTTCTTAGGACCTTTCTCAAGAACAAATTTAAGAAAAAAATTAGGAACATATTAGTGAATGAGGCCTATTTTTTTTCTCACCATTTGTGGTTGGAGCGTGGTCAATTTTATATCAACTGCTGGATTGTGCTCTCTCTCTCTCTCTCTCTCTGTATCTCTCTCATTTTCCTTTTGTATCTTGCATAATCAGTTACATCTAATTGACGAAATGTAAACATTCATTTTAATCAACTAGTAATCAACACAATAATAGCAAATATACGCAAAATGGTCATGGCTCATTTCTGATTTTTGCATGGTGCAGTGTTGGTTTGATAAGCAGTTGTTTTGTTGATTTTGTCATTCGATGGCCTCGCTACAGGAGATGAAGGCTCGGTTGCAGCTTTTGGAACATGTCCTAAAGCGATGACGGAAATACACGCGCATTCGGCCGTGCCTGTCTCTGGCATCTGCGAAATGTTCACGTTCTCGGAATTATTTACTCTGACTACGCCTCGCAGCTCACGCCAAATATAGGTCACCGCTCCGAGGAACGTACGCATCACAGGCAGCGGATTACTCATACCTGAACGGTAAAGAAACATGACAGTATGGGCGCTTTGTGTGGATTCAGAGGACATGGAAGCACTTTGCTTGAATAATTAATGCTCCTTTTTGGTCTGTTGACGATGTCACCCGTGAATTAAGCGTAAGGAACATGTGGGAACGGTTCCTGGAGGCCGATCAAGCCTCAAACATTTTGGCAAATGAGAATGCGCAAGATCCAGTGTCACATCTGCTCAGTTGTGAGATTTGCTTTAAAATAAGAGACCCGAGTGCAGTCTCTTATTTATAGAAGGTATAAACATGGCAGCCCAGTGAGAGACAGAGAGCGAGAGAGGAAGAGACAGACCAGATCCTAGTTCTCTAGTGCACTGTAGCAATGATCATCATAGGAGGGGACTTTCCTTTACTTGTCAGAAGATGACAGAGGCTGAGCATCTGAGGCATTTAAATTTTCATGGGATCTACTCTCACTACTTTATTAGAAGCACTTACTGTAGATTTCCAGTCACTGCCAACTTTATTAGAAACACCTACGGTGGATTTCTATTCACTGGCCACTTTATTGGAAACACCTACTGTGAACTCCATTCTCTGGCCAATTTATTAGAAATGCGTACTTTATACAGATATCTACTCTGGATTTCCATTGACTGTCCACTTTTTTTTACACCTACTTTATTAGGAACACCTACATTATTAGATATACCTGCTGTGGACTTCCATGCTCTGGCCACTTTATTAGAAACACCTACCTTAGAAGCCCACTTTGTAGATGTACAGTGACCACAAATAAAAGAAAACGTACCCACAAATTAAAGAAAACATGTACACAATTAAAAGAAAACAAAAGAATGACCTGTTAATCGTGGGAACGAATTAAAAAATCGTGACTACGAATAAAAGAAAATGTGCGTACAAATGGCAAAATGTTCACTCGAAATTAATTTAAATTTTATCTCTGTCCACTCTGGGGCTCCATAGCATAGAGCTATAGGGGACCTGTAACACTTTGCAGTAGGGCAGTGTTCATAAGGCTACATGACACCTACATAAGCCCTTCATAACATTAGACATAAATCTACATAAACATTTATAAGCACTTTTCCAGAAGGCATCATTTGTCATAAAGCTTGCATTTGCCAGCTTGCATGTCACGTTGACGTAACATCTGTGTCAGACGACACTTTTTTTTCCCCCGACATTAGGTTGTGTCATGTGACTTTTGGTGGTGAAGTGACATAGGTGGCTCATAATGCTGATAATATGACATAGCTTGCCAAGTTAGGCTTGTTGAATAAAAGAAAGCATTTTCTGTGGCTCTTAGGTAAAGTGCACTGCGGAAATCTAAGGATATTCAAGACACCCCTTGGGGTCGCTGAGCTTGCCACACTGGCAGAAGCCTTTTGAAAAAAAAATCTGATTAACTTGGATTCATTTACAAAGTTCCTTGAGGAACTGTTTTTTCCAGCATTTTTTCAGCTGCACATGAGCCTAAGGACACCATGCCCAGTTCCAAGCGTCAGCTAGAGGGGTATAAAGCCGCCAGCATTGGGCTCTGGGGCATGTGGAACTGCGCTCTCTGGAGTCATGGAGTACCAATACCTCTGAGTTGGAGTGATGTTAATGATCCAGACCTAATCACCCTACATCAGTACCTGACCTCACTAATGCTTTTGTGGCTGAATGCAATCACATCCTCACAGCAATGTTCCAACATCTAGCGAAGCCTTCCTAAAAGAGTAGAGGCTGTTTCTAGGGGAAAGGAGGAGAAATCTCCCCATTAATACCCTTGATTTCAGAAAAAACTGGTGTCTACAAACTTTCGGACACTATGCTGAAACTTGTGAATTTCATTTTAGCATTTTTGATCTTTTTTTTTTTTTTAAAGATTTAAGCTATATCATCAGCATTATGTCACTATGATATACATTAAGCTACAAATGACACAACCAGAAAAAGAACTGAAAAACAGGTGTTACGTCAACTCGACATTAAAGTTGAGAAAAGCAGGCTTTATGACAGACTCAGAATAAGCCTTTATGAACGTTTTTGTTAGTTTGTCAGTTGTCACAAGCTTATGTAGGCATCATTTAGCCTTATGAACACTGCCCTACAGTAAAGTGTTACCTGAAGACTTAAAAAATATAAGACTTTGAGGAGACCATCCCTGAACCTTGGTCTTGAGAGAGTTTCTTGAACACCGTGTCCCCGTAGAGGCCCACTGGAGTACTTTCCCAATCACTGCACTGCTCTAGGTCCCTTGCCAACAGCTGCTGCTGTTCAATTTACACATCCCATGTGTGGTGAGATCACGCCAAAGTTTACGAAGGAACCTTCAGCCTTAGCGTGAAGAATATTGCAAATCTTAGATTAGATATGTGGTTTAAAAATAATGCTGTCTGCTCCCTGATGGTCCAAGCTGGTTAAATAAAAGAGAGATAGGGTAAATGAACTGATGAAAGCTGTCGCTCGCTGGGGAGGAAAGATATGCCCTGCTCTCTGAGCTCACGAGCAGGTCCAGAGAGTGAGAGAGAGAGACTATACGTCTCAGTAGAGAGATGCATATGCGCGTATGACACGTGACCATTACTAATTGGGTTTATTGTTCGCTCCCTGCAGGATCCCAGGGAACGGAGCCTTAATTATCTTAGTTTTGCAGCTAATGCAAATGAGGCTAGAGTATACCTTTTCTATTAGCTCCTTTTTTCCTGCCTCGTCCTCCATTTCTACCCCCGAATCTGTCCCTCTTCTCTTTTTTCCCTCTTCTTCATCATCATCTCTCACTCGCTTCTCTCAGAGCCTTTGTTTGGAGGGGCAGATGGAACAGTGCACTCCATTACTGTTGGAACAAAGGCATCAAAACTGTTTTTATGCCGTATACTCAAGCACACATTCATCTTGGTGAAGTATAGAGGACCTTTACATATCATAGCTGTCATATAAAAAACCTTGTAACTTTTTTTGTTCCTTCCTATATGTTTCTATATCATGTCTTAATACCAGCTGCCCTTTACAATATATGAACATTATTATGAGTGGACCAACAGACATGATTAAAAATGACTTGGAATAAAATAGATGAATGTAGTACGTGAAATGCAGTTTGCACCTCGTTTGGAGGTCCCCTTTTTGCACTATGCATTATTTTTTATTTATTTTTTATTTTTTGAATACCCTTGGTATTTTGAAAGAAATATGTGTGATTTACAAAACTGGATACAGATTAATTTTCGAATTGGTGGGTGGTTGGTTCACACAGCTTTTTGAAATCAAGAAAGATGGGAGTTTTGCTGCCGTTTGCTGGCAAGGCCGTCTTTGTGGAGAGGTGTGAATTGTTTTCACAGCAGGGGGTTCTTGTCCCTCCCCTTTCACCCCTAATTGCTCACTAGCAACTCAAGCCAAGCTGACTGTTGGCTGTTTGGCCCCATCAGTCCGTCGAAGAGCATCTCTGCCCTTTTTCTTGCAATACCTAGGTAGATACAGCTAGTCAAGCTCTTTCATTGGTTAAGGCTTCAGTAGCTGAAGGTCTGATGTGTTAGATTAAGCACCAACAAATTTAGGAAATGACAGTAGGTGCAACCAATCACTTTTTGACAATGAGGGGGTACAGATTTGTAAGAAAAGGCCTTCTGAAGGTCCTAGATGTGTCACTGACTGCAAATATAAGCGGTAGCCTGGCCAGTGCATTTCAGTGTGTTGTTAGAAATGGAAAACAGTGACATCTCTAGGCCAGGACTCTTTACTGAATCACTGTAAAACTGCTACAAGGTAGAATATGTGTTAATAAGAAGTCTCAAGTCTTGACATTCGAGTCCCAAGTAAAGTAGGTCTCAAGTCTTGACATTCGAGTCCCGAGTAAAGTCCTAAGTCAAGACAGTCGAGTCTCGATTCAAGTCCAGAGTCAGTACAGGCGAGTCTCAGGTTAAGTCCCAAGTCAATACAAGTGAGTCTCAAGCCAAGGCCCAAGTCCTAATTTTGCCAGCAACTTATTATTTGAATTTTCTATTCCACCTTAAATGGTGCAGCAGTTACATTCCGGCACCTAACTGCTGCACCATTTAAGGTGGAACAGAAAATTAAAGTATGAAGCTGGCACAGAAAAAGTCAACTTCAGCCTTGTGCTGAATGTTACACTTGTTTTAAATGCAGAAGCTGTTAAAATCAGTGAAATCGAGAGAGCGGTGTTTCTTTTGTTTTGTGACCATGAGAAAAATGGTCAGTTTGCCTGGTAAGTTTCTCCAGGGCTCACTGATGCTTTGCATATTTCTAGAGGTGAACTTGAACTCTAGTGCTTCACTTGTCTTCCAAAATAAAATAAGCCGAGCTTAAGCACAGTAACAGACATTTAAGGACGCTGCTGTACATCAAACTTATGGCAGAAAACAAACCCATTCACATTAAAAGTAAGGCCCAATCCCATTTCTTGTTTTTACCCCTACCCCTTGTTTTCGAGTGTCACCCCAACCCATTGGAACTGAGTTACAAGGGGTAGTGGTTAAAATCCTGACCTACGAAATGGGAGAACCCTCAAATTAACATTGCTTCATTAATAGCCTAGTAGCGGTTCTCTGTAGGCGACCTGGCCTGTCTTCAGTGATAGCAGAGAAGGGACAGCAACCTTGCTGCTGGGCTTTAGTTGCATTTAGGGCATCATATGCTTTCAAAGAGGGGATATAAGACAATTATTTATTATCGCCCACCTCTAATTCTTTGGTGATACGAAGCTGAAGTCCGCTATTCGCCAGCTTCTTGTTCGAATTTTCCCGTTCCACCTTAAATGGTGCAGCAGATACACTCTGGTGTTTCAGGCATCAATACTGCTGGACTATTTAAGGTGGAATGGGAAAGTTAGCTAGCTAGCTACCGAGACATTAACATGCTATTATTTTTTTATGCGAAAACGACCATAATACTTTGAAATGACATTAAGATAATACAATGGTTATCATATTTTTTGTAACTGAGAAAATTCTCACATTTGTGTTTTTTTTGGTCGCTCGCACAGCCATCTTGCCGGTTTTTCTTTTTTTCTCATAACACTCCGTCTGGAGTGTGCCTCTGATAAACCTCCATTTGGAGGGCCATGTAGCCCTAACACTTCGCCCTACCCCTCTATCTCAACAAAAACTGGGACACCCTAACCCTAGACGTGAACGCGTAAAACAGAGGGCTAAGGGCTAAGTGGTAGGGGCAAGAGGTGAAATGGGATTGGGCCTAACTAGCTGCAGTCAGATGCCTCTCCACGTTTCTTCCACTTTGGGTCTCGAGTCTTGCCGAGTCATGAGGCTCAAGTCCAAGTCAAAATCCGAGTCCTGGTTCACTGGTGGTCAAGTCACAGTCGAGTCACAAGTCTTTCTTGATTTTGTTGAGTCAAGTCTCAACTCATCAAATTTGTGCAAAGTCATGTAACTCAAGTCCACACCACTTGTAACCAAGTTTATATAGTATTTCAAACTCGGGTGTTTTAAAATAAGGCAAGGAAATTAGATTTTATATTATATCGGCCCTTTAAAGTTAATTCATAGCAAATGCCAGTGTGCAAAACCAGAGAACCTACATTCTGGCTTATATGGAGTTAAAACTGTCCCTAACGTGGGTTACTGTCTGAATGTGCGTGTGCTGGAGTGAGGAGCGTATTTGCATCTGTGGATATGTGTATGTGGGTGAGGTTTACTCCAGGCCCACTGGGACCACTGATTTTCAATTTGCTCCCCATTAGGGATCAAGCCCATCAGGCCAGAAAGAGTGTTAGAAATCCTCATTAGCGTGTCCCTCGTCTCTCCACCCTCATCACCACTTCTCCCTACATTCTTCCTTTTGTTCTCTACCTCTTTCATTTACAAATTGATGTGGATGAGCCGCACACAAAATGTTTAGCATCATGATAATGAGTCGCAAATTAAACGTGATAGGGTGATAGAGGGCCTAATGCATTGTTGTCATAGAAACGCTCTGTAAAATGCTATTAGCCGCCGCCCCGCCACCGCGCTGCCAATCAAACGTCTGGCTTCTTGGGCCGATTTGCATGTGGGGAATGTGGCCTGGAGAGAAGCACACATATCAAATGTGAGTTTTGTAGTAAATTTGATCCGCGTCTTGGAGTGCTAGAGTATTTGTACTGGTGTGATTTGCATTGGACTCCAACAACAAAAGCTATGCTGATTTCATGGATTCTCTTTCAAATTCAGCAGTAAATAATAGTCACTCTAATGGCTTTTTGTAGGAAACTATTATCTAGAACAGTGGTACGTTTGTGCACGTGGGCATTTTGATGCCTTTGACATATGCTTGTCTTATGTGCTGATTATTTTAAGACTGTGGAAACGTAATTAGAAATGCCATAACAAATTAACACATTCATTTACATACAGTATCCTTGAGAATTTCAAGGCTGAAGCATTAGCTCAAACGCTGTTGCTAAGCTAGCCTAGTTAATGGTAGTAGCTGTAATTGTTAGTACATGAAAGTAAAAGCAACATTGCATTAAGCCAACCTCAGTGGAGAAGTGCACTAACAGTCAAAGGTTTGTACACCCTTACTTATAGAAGAGGTTTCCTCCCTTTCAGTGATTTCCACATTTTAGAATAATGGTGAAGTCTATTAAACTCAGAAATGACACACTATTAAGAGTCCAAATCAACGTGTTTTCATATTCAGTTTCACTCGTTTTAGACTGAGTTTATTATTTCTATCTTGTTTTTTTTTCATTCAAACTTTGCTGGATGTTTAATATATATTTTAGTATCATACAAACATTCTTTTATGTTTACACTATGTTCCCTGAGACTTTAAGCAGTAGTTGATGTGTGCTAAGAAAAAAGCATCATGTTATTAGACTGCACACAGTGAAGAAACTCCATTTTGCATCATAATATTAATAATGTAGGCTTACGAACAAATGCAGGGCTAGACAAAGCTAATAGACTATCTGCTGTTGAAGTCAATATCAATTGATGATAGAAGGGAAGTTGCCAAAAATGTTTTTTGTTAAAATGGAAAGAAGTGGCAGTAAACAATACTTATTTTTTCTTTTATTAGCTGTACAGCACTTTGGTCATTTTTGGTTGTTTTTGTATGTGCTTTAGAAATAAATCTGACTTGACTAGCATTGCTGAGTAAGGATAAAAAAAAAAACCATGCTAAAATATTGTGTATGTGCTGCTGCAAATTCATTTACGTTCCCGGAAGAAATTTTGACTGAGCTCTCTTTGAATACTCTTTTAACATTCTTGCAATCATCAGTTTCATCCACTCGGGGAAGGGGTCTGATGCACAACTCGCATTACAAAATGTTCTTTCGCATGTTATGTGCAATTACGCATTTCCACCACAGAGGTCTCCAAATCCCCAAAACTGACAGCTTTAAGTATTCACCAGCCCCCTGCTTTAGTGGAACAGAGAGGCTCTTCTAGACACAGCTGTTCAGTTTCTACTAGCAAGGGTGGACTCTAACGATCAAGTGTGGACATAACCTGAGTTCACTCCATTTGAGTCCCAAATTGAGAGTGAGTAATGTTGAGATGTTGTGGTGGTCCTCACGATGCCTGGGGTTGTGGGGCAGTGTGTGGACTGTGCCGAATGAGAGGGTGAGATTGCATCGTGCAGGACAGATGGCAGACATTGTTAGTGCTGTTATTAACCTGATCAAGCGGCTCCCCAGTGTAACTAAATCTTTTCATTCCTCACCCAGGAGTCAGCCAGAGCCTGAGAACGAGCCCTCTGCACGCACGCATGTGTGTGTGTGTCCTGCTGAGTGGAGCAAAAGAGGATTTTTCATGGTCACAGAGCACATTCATATTATTTTGGATATAATTAGCCAAAATTTGTTCCGCTTTGATGCTTCCGGAGAGTTCAGGGCAGAGAAATAAGAGTCCATCAAGGGACTGGGCTCGTGCATGTGTATGTGTGTGTGTGTGTGTATGTTGTGCCCACCCACACAAATAGAAGACTGTATGATTTGGGCCTGGATTAGACATCTCCCTTGTTAATGTCTTTGCTTTATTCTAATCATCAGCGGTGCTCCTATAGCACAACATCAGCCACTACTGCACTGTCTGTACATACAGCTTTAATACAGATACAGTTCTGTTTACGCCTTTAAAAGAGGATGACAGAGAGAGAGAGAGAGAGAGAGAGAGAGAGAGAGAGAGACTGTAATTACAAATAGAAAAAAAAAGAAAGAATCAGAAAAAGAGTGAATGAGGGGCACAGAGAGAGAAAAAGAGAGAGAAAGAAAGCAAAGAAAGAGTATGAAAAAGAAATATAAGACAAGGGAATGAGAGAGAAAGGAGAGGGAGGTAGAGAGATAGAATGAGAGAGCGAGAGAGTGAAAGTGAATGAGAATGATTGAGAGAATGGAAAGGAAAGAGAATGAAACAGAATGAGAGAGTTTAAAAGAGAATAAAAGAGAGAGAGAGAGAGAGCAAAAGAGAACATGAAAAATGGAGAGAATTAGGAAAGAGAAAATCAGAAAAAAAGAGTGAAAAAGTGAATGAGGTAGAGAGAGAAAAGAGAGAGAAAGAAAGAAGAAAAAGAAGAGCATACAGGAGAAAGATAAGAAAAAGAAGAGAATGTGAAAGAAAGAAAAAGGAAAAGAGATTAGAGAGATAGAGAGAGAGGCAGAGAATGAGAATGAGAGGATGAAAAAAGAATGAGAATGACAGAATGAAAGAATGGATGAGAGTGAGAAAAAGAATGAAACAGAATGAGAGAGAAAGAGAATGAGAATGAATGAAGGAAAGACAGAAAGAGAGAGAGAATGAAAGAGATAAAATGAGTGAGGGAAGGAGAAAGAGAAAGAAACGAGAGATAGAAAGAGCGAGCGAGAGAGTATGTAAGAGAAAACGGTGAATGTAGAGCCATAGTTTTAATTATTCCTCTGAACAGCCTCCGTCTATTAAACCCAGCCTGAAATAACGGCTGCCTGCTGCACTGCTATGAAGTGTTTTTCACCCACTTGTGTTTTTGTTCTGCGTATGTAGCGCGCTTCTCCTCCTCCCAACGGATTAGCGTTATCTGTTCTTCATCTAGGCCTTCCGTTCTGCCATGTCACGATCCTGTATGTTGTTTTTATCTTCTCTGTGGGCTTCTCATAGCTGTCTCTAGATATTTGGGCTGAGGTGTGAATTAGTGAGAGATGAACGACACAAACAAGGTTCTGCACAAAGAAAACAAAAACGCACCTTTTGTAGCGCAAAGAGAATTGCAACCATTTGTATGAACCTTTAAACATTGCTGTTATAGCCAATTAATACAACATTTGATTCTATATAGTTTCTATATAATATATATAATGTTATATTCTATATATAAATTCACTGTGTAATTAGACATGTAAATACATGATTACGTAGTACATAGTGTAGCAAAAGGAAAGTAATAACACCCCAAAGAATGTCACTGTGTCATGAATGTGCTTTGGCTTGCCAAGGGGAACTCGATAGAGCGAGAGTGACTAACTCCCATAATTCACTGGGGGTAATTGGGGTGGTTACAGGCTGATGTATGTTTGCCAAGTGTGGCTCTTGTCTGGGATGAATGGGGGGCCATGGTCTTCATTGATCCAGCTGATGCAGAGAGTGAAGGGTGGAGAGAGTGCAGGATTTATGGCAGTTTGTGGAACTTTGCAGCTAGATAAGAAATCAGGCCATACAAGTACACTAATGTCTGGGGAAAAGTGACAGCTTTCTCAGCTTGAATTTCTCAATAAGCTGTTCATACACAGTACTAAACATTAAAAAAGCCAAAAACCCACTTCCATAATAGTGCCCTTTTTTTCTAGCACCCATATAGGGGTTTCTTTTAGTATGTTAGCATAAGGCTGAAAGGTTTAACGCTTTGGTATTGAAACTGCAAGAGCCTACATTATCAAAATCATTGTCTTAAGTTTTATGTGGGGAAATTTAATCTAATTTCACAGACCTTGTGAAATGCCTGTGGATAAGGAAGACCAGACAGATCCAACCAAATCTCTCTGTGTTGTGACATCACAACCATGACTTACTGACAGGCTAGCACACTTAATTCAGGGGTAAAGCCTCAAGCCAGAAAAGATGGATATTCTGGTCTTCTTGGCCAAAAAACACAGGTCTGAACCGTAATTTATAGAAAAAAATCGCAATTAAAATTTTATTTTAAAATATTTCGCAATATTAGTCAGAAAAATTGCAAATAGATATTTTCTCAGAAATTAGCGCTGGTGGACATGAACACAGACATTTGAGGCTTGCAAAAGATATTGTGATTTTTATATATATATATATATATATATATATATATATATGTATGTGTGTGTGTGTGTGTGTGTGTATAGATAGTATATATATATATATATATATATATATATATATATATATGTACACACACACACACACTAGACAAAACACAAAAAATTAAGAGCAAAAGTGCAATATGTGCAGTTTAAATACAACCAGCATGAAGATTCTATTAAACCAAAAATAAACTAAATTAAAGATGTGCATTATGTAGTTTCCAGAAATCATTAGACCTTCACTATAAGCCTAGAATGCCCTGAGGGTTCCACACTGAAGAACACCATCTTCACCTTACTGAGAGCGTAGTTCCCTCATGGTTCCACTGGCATCTCTGGACTCAACATGGTTCTTCTTATGCAAACAACCTTTAGCTCCCCAAATGAATGTCTCAAGATTTAACAGGTTTTGTGTATGAACGGAGCATTAGCATTAGCATCTCCACAAGCTCCAGGCTGCTGAACACCACGCTGCCTCTCTCCTGGACACTGATAATGTAAACTGATAAAGTCCAGACTTCAGTCAGCAGACTGCCTGTAGCCGCTAACAAATCCCAGCCCCGTTTGATGTTCCTATAACTACCCATCAGACCCCATCACCCATAGCCCATAACTCTACCTTTGAAGCGCTGCCATGTCGAAACGCTCATCAACAGCAACGAGAGGGGGCAAGCTAATGTTTTGAGATATATACAGTTCAAAGAGCGCCACAGGATGCAATGCAAAACAAATTATAATGGAGGCCAGATAGTAGTTGGTATGCAGGAGAATTACACCTCTTCATTTGGCTAGTGAAGTGATGCAGCCTTCAAAGACCTGGAGAAGATCATGCAGTGGCTGAATTACTCTGGAAAGTTTGAGCAAATTTGCACAAGTTTCCCCATAACTCAGATGTAGTCAGTCAAGACATGAAGTCCAAAGTTTGCTTCTTTAGTTATGCACTGCAGCTTTGAGGCTAATGTGGCTAACAAATAATGGACGATTACAGCTAACATTAGCATTGTTCAAACTGCACACCTACCTCATCACGCACTAAACTCCAACCACGTGAAATTGTTGAGTAATCTGAAAAAGAATTGCTTGTGTTGATTCAGACACTGTATCAACACTTTATGAATTATAAAAATGGACAAAAGTAAGCTTTATAGTGAAAAAGTAATCCTAGCAGCCATCCTGAAGGCAGAATTCTGTCCATTTTTATAGATAATAGTAAATCATACAGTGTCAGAAACCATATAAACTAGGATATTTAACAATGACATGGTTTGACCCTCAGCAGAACTAAGCGTTTGAAATGCCTGTGGATACGGTAGACCAATCAGATCCAACCAAATCTCCATGTGTTGTGATGTCACAACTATGACTTACAGACAGCCTGACATACTACATTCAGAGGTCAGGGGTTATTTTTCTCCAATAACACTATGGGGGGAAATGGTGAAAATGTGTATGGCTTACAAAACTAAACTGGATATTTTTCTTTGTAGGTAAGCAAGTCAACACTTACGGATTCATTCCATTGTAACAATTTTGGATATTAAGAGTTTTTGAAATGGAAAACAGCTGATGTTATATATTTTCTAATAAATGTGGTATTAATCATGCTACAGCATTGACATTTGTGGTTTGTGTAAAACTCACTTTCAACAACCTGTATCACAAAAAAGAAAATTCTTGAAAAAGGTCTGTTTTGCATTTTGTAATGAAACCCTTCATTTATAAAAGTGTTTTTTTTGTGTTAAAATGATATTTTTCATTCTGTTTCGTGGCACTTGTACAGACTTGTTTTTATGAATAAAGCTGTAATTGTCCATTTTATCTTGGAACGATTTACCTGTTGTGGAGAGGCGTGAGTTGTTTTCACAGTAGGAGGTTGCTGACCCACCACTTTACCCCTCATTGCTTACTAGCAGCCCAATACAGACTCACAACTTTTCTCACACAGAAAGCCAACAGTGTCCTAGTTAATCTAATAACACAGTATATTTTATTTGATTATATTAATAAAACAGTCTAGTCTACACTAGGGTTGATCTGCAGATGGAGGTTAAATGGGCCTATAGTGTATTTTTCCACTATATTTGCTGAAAGACCATCACACATAGTCAGGCAAAATCTATAATTAGATTTAAATATAATATTTGTTTCCCTCTTGTCATTTTCATCTGTGATAGATGCACACCTTCATGGCGTGCAGAACGTAACCGTCTTTCTGCTCTTTGTTCTTTGTCTGTCATTAATTGGGGAGGGGTCTGGGGAGTGTGTCTGTGGAGATGGCTGTAGTAAATGAGCTATCAAATCCCCAGCATAGCTTGGGACCTGCTCGAGCCCCGTAATTGGAGAAAAACATTTTGAGATGGAACCAATTAAGCGTGCGCTTTTCAGCATCTGCCTTCCTGTCTCTACTCAGCAGTTCTCGTTCCTCACAGGAAACGAGAGCGAGAGAGAGAATGCGCGAGAGAGAGAGAGAGATTTTGATGAGAGCGTAAACACGGTTTACTCTGAAGTCACCAACATCCGCCGGCTTGCAGCTCAGTAGATGCAGTAGATGTACATTTCTGCATTCCCTATTCAAAATGATGCAACTGCATCCCCATTCAGAAAGTGACTGTTATCACCTCTACATTCAATTATGAGAGTAGATCTGAATTGCATCAGAGTTGGTAAAGTTCTGACTGATTCAATATCTGGGTTGATCTGTAATTTAACCCTTTGATGTCGCAGTTTTACCAGCGATAACAAAAACATGGTGCAATTTGATGTTAATTATTTCTCACTCGTTACTCATTGAAAGATGCAGAGAAATTCTGCTGTAAAGTGCAGATACTAAACTTTCAATCAATGCCACATCTGTGTTAATAAGGATAAGCATAGAAAAGTTATTGTTGGTGTATAGTCTTGTTTCGCTGAAAGAAAAAGTGTTGCTTAGATTTCTCATTGCTTGACATCAAAATAATTCGACTCAGACCTGTTAAGAATTTAAATAGAATAGAATTAACTGCATAACTTTGTATTAACTTATGTAATGAAGTAAATTTGAATAATATAGCAACACACAACTAATAACTCTTGAATTCTAAAGCTGGATGATGAAGATTTCAGATATAAATTCTGTTCCATGTGGCCAGTCCACTGAACCCATGCGCAGTTGAGGGTGAATGGGGGAGGAACTATTAGTGAAGCTTTGAAGCCTTTTGATGGTCTTTTAGCTCCTCGGGCCTCTTCTGTTGCTCCACAGTGTGTCTCACACACATGCTGAGGATGAAGGACTTTGA
Organism: Colossoma macropomum; assembly: GCF_904425465.1. NCBI lineage: Eukaryota > Metazoa > Chordata > Actinopteri > Characiformes > Serrasalmidae > Colossoma > Colossoma macropomum. The sequence goes on along the minus strand of NW_023494807.1, from coordinate 17,666,243 downwards.
CTTTGACCATCATACACACACACGGCAGATGGCTGAGGGTTTGGACCACAGATTAAACTGTGGGACTTCATGTGCCTGGAATATACACATACGTGTATGGTATGTGTATGTGTGATATGGATGGATGGATGGATGGATGGATGGATAGACAGACAGATAGATAGATATGTGTAATGGATATACAACACTCACATATATGACAGCTATATAACATAGTAAAATGTCAATACAGTAAAAAGTAACAAGTTTCTTATTTAGCTATTTTGAAAAATAAAAACAAAAAAAATAGTTCCAGATTTCTCCTGGACACCCCCAGCCATCACATGGATTTGTTAAAATTCTATCACCAACATGCTTTATATATATATATATATATATATATATATATATATATATATATATAAATTTAAAGTAAATGGCCTTTCCTAACTAGAAAGAATCAAACTATAAAAATGCTTTAATGTGTTATATATGTGTTAACATTTGATAGCACTAATATATCCTACTTTATTCTGTGCATATACAAAAAAAAGGACTCAGTACTCGGAATGTCTCACTTCACTTTTGTCCTCCAGCCAGCGTCATGATGGAATGCTGTCCACAGACCTGTACCGCATTTCCATGATCTGCCGGTATGTGTAGCGTGGAATTCCCTGACCACACAGGGATGCGTTCCAAAGCATCCATCCTTCCTGCAAGGGCCTGTTGTCAGACTGTCACAGCAAATGATGGATGAGAGTCACTGTGAAAGGGGCCATCCTGCCCTATTCCCCCTGCGTCCTCCCTTCACTGCCTCAGCTCCTTAATTCAGATTAGAGCGAGGCCGCGGCAGTAACTAAACACTGCTCGCTCCCCTGACACACCGCCACAGTCACAGCAGCACCGGGGAGCCATTGTTAGGCTGAGTGGGGAATGAAGGGGTCTTATCAGCTGCGCCACACAATGACTGTCCGACAAGCATTGTTCTCTACATACACCTCCAAAGGAGGACTATTAAGAGGGAATATTCATAGGTGTTCATTAAGCCATTCTAATGTTTTGGCTGGGTTATTTTTGTAATACCCATTAGACTAAAATGTAAAAACAATTAGAAGTTCTTTGTCCAGCATACTAAATATATTACACTGAAAATATTGTACAATATATAGTATAGTTTTGTCTCTATATTCATAGTACTCGATTATGTCATTAAGAAGACCATGTCGCCATTTTGGAAGGCAAGCTGTGACTCTGACTGTGCTCTGGTAGAGCTCGTCTCGTCACCATTACTGCATTTGCAACCATGCAAGAGGATAAAAACCAAGCAAAGTAGAGCGGAATGACCACTAAAAAGATTTAAAGACACGTAGACACTTTAGATATGTCTCCAGAACACACTACAAGAAGAAGATTAGCTAGATTGGTGGACTGGATCTGTATAGCCTGCATATCTCCGGAATTCAGAACATGACAGTGCATGATACTTTATAAAGCCTATTAAAAGTGGCTACCAAAGCTGCCAAAACATAAATATTAAGCTCAAGTCAGCTTCTTATTCGCCAACTTCTCATTAGAATTTTCTGTTCCACCTTAAATAGTGCTGCAGTTACACGGAGGTGTCTTAAACGTAGAACAAATTTCGAAAGTTACCTCAATAAATGCAGCAGTTTACCCCAGTAAATGATCCTTAATCAAGAAATACCTCAAACGTTTGTTTAGAGATGTTTAACTGTGAGCAGTTAACCTGCAGCACAGCGAAGTTATACTCAGCCACTGGAGCTGTTGAATGCTGGCGCACTGGCTGATCAAGGGCCGCATCTCAAACCACACGCTAATGAGTGCACTTCTAATGGTATATGTGCATTTTTGCATTCTATTTAGTGTGCTAGTATGCAAATTGGAACGTGAAAATAATAATGCAGCGGAGAATCTCAGCCATTTAGATTACAGCTTTTGTTTGTCATCACTACAACCACAAATCAAATGAAATCAAGTCAGTGCACTCAAACACACTGATTAATGTGCTTTACAAATTTAGAAAGGTTTAAAAACGTGTTTTACTGCCTTTGCTGGTTTGGTTATGGCTGTATTATCTCATTACACACAGCTGCTGCACTGCTGAATGATCTGTTCTATCTGTTTGGTTCTGGTGTGTTATGTTCTATCCTATTCTGCTTTATCCTTCTATTCTGTTCTATCCTTTTCTATTATATTCTGCCCCTTACTACTTTATTTTTCTTTTGTATTGTATTGTATTCTGCTCTGTTCTATTCTATTCTTTTTTGTTTTAATTTATCCTTTTATCCTATTCTATTTTACCTTATCATTCTGTTCTATTCTAATTTATCCTTCTATTCTATTCTATTCTATTCTATTCTATTCTGTTTTACTTAATCATTCTATTCTATTCGATTTTTTCTGTTTTACATTATCCTTCTATTCTATTCTATTCAATTCTATTCTATTCTATTCAATTCTGTTCTCCATAAACACATACTTTGTCTTTCGTCCACAACTTTTGCACAGGAAGTGAGTAAACAGGAATATTTCCGCAGCGTTACTGTTTGGCAAGTAATATTTTTTTTCATTTTCTGAGTAGAGCCTTGGGACATCTATGTTTGCATGCTAGAGGTTGATAGAGTGGGACGGGACAGAAGGGTGTCCCCTTTTCCCCTCTTTTTTTAAAGAAGTGCTGGGGTGGGTGTTGCGCAGAGGGTGCAGGCTTACACAGCGAGGAGGAAAAGGAAAGATGGCGGGCTGGGGGGAAGGAGGGAGGGATGCGAAGATGAAGAGGTTGGAGCTGAGGAGTGGGGGTGTTAAGCATGATCTCTTTTTGAATTGTGTGTATGAATATTTAATCCCTCTCTCTCCTCTTCTCTCTCTCTCCCTCTCTGACGCCTGGCGCTTTACAGTAGTTTGATATGCTGCGTCGTGCTCTGGCGCTCCAGCATTTGGGATTCTGTTTTTAGTTTCTAGGACACAGAGCGGGTGAGAAAGTGCTCCGCCCCCTCCCAATCCATCCAGCAATCCACTTCCCCACCCAACCCCCACCCAGCACAACCCAACACCCCCCAGCCTGAATGAATTAAAAAACTTTAATTAATTAATTAACTAGGGTAACTACAGTAGAGCTCGATCTCTCTCTCTCGCTCCTATTAGTCCAATCTGCTGATCCAGCATCAGAATTCAGTTTTATTTCCATACACTACAATTCAGAAGTTTGGAATCACCATTCAGAAGTTTACCATCTAAATGTATTGGCTATATATGCATAAAATGATTCTAATATGCTTCATACTTATAGCTAACAGGCTAAACACCTCTTCCTTTAATATTCAGTGTTAGCCTTGGATGCGTTTACTGAATTATTCACTGTAAAACTGTAAGATAAAAAGCAAAGAATGTGTTACCTAAATGTCTTATACAGTTCAAATGTCCATGTTTTTTTGGTTAAATCTGCCATAAACATTATAAAGGAGGAGGAAACAGTTCACTGGCTGAAAAATGAAAACTTAGGAAACCTCATAACTCTCAACCTAGCATTTGTGCAAAGAAAGAAAAGACCCCCTCGCTTTGGAAATTGCACAGTAGCCAGCAAGGTTATTATAGTTTTAACATTTTAATTATTTTTTATTTTTAATTAGTTCTTTTTGATTTTTGAATTTAGCTTACTTCTGGTTAGGTTTGCCTTAATAGTTTAACTTTTGTTTTTTATTTTCTGAAAAGTAATAGTTGAAGTTTTGTTTATATTTCCTGAAAAGTAATAGTTTTAGTTTAGTTTTTATTTAGTTTTGGTTTTAGTTTTAGTTGTTAGTGTTCTGATAATATTCCGATGACGACACAATTGCGCTGCCACCATTTTGAATGTCAAATTCATTCAGCAGTGCTGTGGCTGTTTGTTAGGAGATAATAAAGCCATAACCAATCCAGCAAAGGCAGTGAAACACGTTTTTAAACCTTTCTAAATTTGTAAAGCACATTAATCAGTGTGTTTGAGTGCACTGACTTGATTTCATTTGATTTGTGGTTGTGGTTATTTTCACGTTCCAATTTGCATACTAGCACACTAAAGAACATGCAAACAATAGCGCATATACCATTAGAAGTGCACTCATTAGTGTAGTAGGTGAAGTACAGAAGTGTGTGGTTTGAGATGCGGCCCCCGATCAGCCAGTGCGCCAGCATTCAACAGCTCCAGTAGCTGAGTATAACTTCGCTGTGCTGCAGGTTAACTGCTCACAGTTAAACATCTCTAAACAAATGTTTGAGGTATTTCTTGATTAAGGATCATTTACTGGGGTAAACTGCTGCATTTATTGAGGTAACTTTCGAAATTCGTTCTACGTTTAAGACACCTCCGTGTAACTGCAGCACTATTTAAGGTGGAACAGAAAATTCTAATGAGAAGTTGGCGAATAAGAAGCTGACTTGAGCTTAATATTTATGTTTTGGCAGCTTTGGTAGCCACTTTTAATAGGCTTTATAAAATATCATGCACTGTCATGTTCTGAATTCCGGAGATATGCAGGCTATACGGATCCGGTCCGGTCTACTTCTCTTGGTTTTTATCCTCTTGCATGGTTGCAAATGCAGTAATGGTGACAAGACGAGCTCTACCAGAGCACAGTCAGAGTCAAAGCTTGCCTTCCAAAATGGCGACATGGTCTTCTTAATGACATAATCGAGTAACTCAGCCCAATCGACCAATCCAGCATTTGCAGTGAAACATGTTTTTAAACCTTTCTAAATTTGTAGAAGTGCAGTCATTAGTGTAGTAGGTGAAGTACAGAAGTGTGTAGTTTGAGACACAGCCCTAGATCAGCCAGTGAGCCAGCGTTCAACAGCTGTTTTAGATTTCTTGTTTTTTAAAACTGTATTTTTACTCTAGCCAGAGGACACAGAACATATTTTTGTGCATTATTTGAGCCCAACGCTACAAACTATTGATGTGATTTTTGTCAGATTTTACCAGTGATTTCAAATCTGTTTCTGAGATCTTTTAGTTCGGGGTTTAAAGGTCTCTCTCCATTCATAGAAATAGGACCCTGGTCTTGGACATTGGATATATATATCTTGGAGCGGAAATAGCTGCCTGGAGACATTGCAAAGACGGCTGCGAAGTTAACAGACTTTCCTATAACAACTTTGGATCTGCCTTAAGGAGTGTTAAACACAGTGTGCGAATATGAATGTGTGGTACTGTAAGCTTGATGCTAACACAACAGAAAATCAAATTGGGGTGCTACACTGTAAAAACTTTTGGTGTCTTAACTTAAAGTAAGTCAGTTTGCTGTGATATAATTTTGAGTTCATTGAACTTCTAATAATACTTCTATAACTTAGCATTATTGTTGTGGTGGTAATTTTGTGACCAGAAGCTACTTATTAGGTGAAGATTATGAAATGATGACATTTTCAGTATTTTATGACAAAAAATAAAATATTGATGAGTGTTCATGAAATGCAATGTTCAGTGAGAGGTGACTAAAAGGTCTTGTTATCCTTCAGCAGTCCATAGTCACTTGGCATCAAAGTCTAAAGGGATTACATTTCTTGGTGGAAGCATTTTTAATTACTTAATAATTGTAACTGACTTATAATTTAAATTATAATTTATTGACCCCACGTAAGGGGGCTTTAGGCAAGGCATAAATCTGAGAATGCCTCTCATGGCTCATTGCTATAACAAAGCATAAAACAAACATACAGTTGTTGAGGTTTTTATGTAATTTTCTGTGAAACATATGCTTTTGCTTTTTTTTCTTGATGCTGAAAAACGAATAAATAAAACAACCAATTAGAAACTCGTGCATAAATAAACTATATGTCCAAGCATTCCCGATTTGTATGTATGATGTAATCCAGCCATTCTCAGATGAGTGAGTGATATTTACCGCTGTGTTCTAGCTGCTCCAACTCTCGTCAAAGCCAAGCCACGCATTGTTACTAAAGCGCTGACTGTGCAGCTACGAGATTAGACGTTTTTCATCCTCTCGCTTGCCATCTCTCTTCATATTTGCATCCACTCCCACGTTAAAAAAAAAGCAGTGATTGATTTATTTTGCAGTGCGAAGCTTAAGGCCCTGTCTCAGTCCTGGGTGTGTGCATGTAGAAGTTTTAAGGGAAGTTTTATTTGTTTTTTAGCCATTAGGCTCCTGCATGAATTTACTATTAGCTGAAGAACAGTGTTGGTCATTTCGATGAGAGATTCTTGCACTTTTTTGTGTTCTCATTGATTTGTGTTGGGCGGGGCTGTGATGGGCGAAGTTTATATCAAATTTTACCCCTTACCAATCAGAATTTGGGTGTCCACGCTGTTTGCCATTGCCACAGTTCCTCCCCACCCAACGCTGAATCTTTGCGACTTCCATTGAGCCTTGCTGGAACAGTTAATCAGCCTCTCTCTCTTTCTTACTCTCCCTCCCTCTCGCACCTCAGTTAAAGAGCTTTAGCTTATACGTCACTGTGAGAAGCACGCTCGCCCACCTGGAGTCAGCACACATGCTGCGAGAGCTGAATAGTGCTTTCCTCCATGAGCAGATGAACACTTATTGAATTGAAGCACAGTGCTTTACAACAGCAAAGTAATGCAAAGTAACATACAAGGAGCTCCGAAGTTGTTGTTGTTCAGCTTTTAACTAAATATAATGCAAGCATCCGTATGTGGGCTTATTTCTCAATACCTCACTCCCATACCTACATATCTAACAGCGGGATCCAAACGTCTGACACCACTCGTGAAAACACTTCTATTTTGCATTCATTTCTAGTTTAATACAGTTTTTCTTTACAAAAAATTAAAAAGCTTCTGATCAGTAGATCCACCTGAAAGATATCTGTACACAAGCTTGAGTGGAGGGAATAAGACTAAAAACAATCTGACTTTTTTGTACAAATTTGCTTCAGTTTGTAACTTAGAAATAGTTTAGAATGTTGAATATTTATGGTTAATTAGGGGTCCAAGCACCTTTAGGTGCATGGAACCCTATTGCTTTTGCTCTGATTTTTTTTCTTCTTCTTCTTCTTCTTCTTCTTTTTCTGCCCTAAAACAGTTTGTGGAGAAGACACCGTAAGTCATCCAAAGACCAAACTTAGAGGGTAGGTGTAGATCCCCCCCCACTACTCAGGCAACTGAAATGACCCCAGTTGGCCTGATGGTGGCACTATAGAGCAACATTTTACGTTTTTGCCCATATCTCCTGAACCATGGGGGCTACCCTCAAAATTTTTGCTTCTACACAATCCTTGCTTTATTCTACATCAACACTCCACTGCAAGAACCAACAACCAAAAATCTGTTTCTCAGCAACCGCTAGGCCAATTGAGCTGAAACTTTGCATGCTGTATCCATGGACTAATATTTACATGGTCTATTAAGGACAACTGAATCATTGGACAAATATGGCCGCCACTGGCCAATAAGCTTTCAACAGGCATTTGGAGGGCTTAGCATTGGCCAATCATCACAAAAATTAAAACATACGTCCACACAGGCAAGTCCTATACATTTTATCATATATCAAAATAAATCAATACATATCATTGCATACACTGAGAATGACATTTTATCCAATACAAGTTTTTTAAAATTCTGTAAAGTTTTTCTTTGATTGATCAATGTTTGAAAATTGAGCTTTTCAAACTAGTCTGTGGATTTTAAGACAATTGTTTCAATTTCGGTCTTAAAACAATCTGTGGAGTCCGTGGGTAAATAATTATCAAAAAAACCTTGACTTTATTGCAAAGAACCGCCATGAGACACCAATGAATCTGTTCGGCCTGGCCTTTTTTGACTTAGGGGGCTATAGATTCTTTAGTTTTTAGGTGATTGTGATAAATCTTGGTAAACTTGTACACTACTGTTTTCTGATGAAACTTGCAAAGTTTCATTTAAATTGATTATCATAAGCCCCTACAATACTTAATCTAGTGCGTAATTATTAAAATTTCATTATATTCTTCTATGAATGAAATAAAGAAAAGATAATGGTTTTAAATTACACATCTTATTAACGTCTAAAACATTGCAATTATATGTCTGTTCCAAAATTGCACAGGAAATGTGGAAATTTGAGTTAAAGCCAGGATGGCCACATAATTAATAAGGGTAATATCTTTTCTGCCCAGCAGAGGGAGCATCAGCATTAAATGCAAATTATGACTTCAAACATACTTATGGTCATAGTCTTTGCAACATCTATCTTGCAGCAAAGGAACTTTCTGAATTTTATGTATTCCACTGAGCCAAGCAATTTTGCTTATACAAGTCTTTTAAAAAACTCTATTGTTTTTCTGTAAATCATTGGAGTTTGAAAACTGATGTTTTCATACTGCTTGCTAAAATGTTTTTGCAACGTCTCAAACTTGGTCTCTAAACAACCGTCAAAGTCTCAAGATCAATAATTATTTAAAAAACCTTGGCTTTTAAGCACAATGTTATTGCAAGTTATGGATCAATCAGTGCGGTCCAGCCGATTCGGAAACAAGGGACCACAAATCTGTCACTTATGCTCCGATTGTGACTAAAATTGATATATACATTGAAAATTATCAGTTGAGGAAACATATGACATTTGGTTTGAATTGGCTTAAGTTGGCTCTTACAATGCTCAATGTACTGCCAACAATCTAAAATGTAATTATTCCTGTCTAAGATTAAAATAAAGACATGATTATTGTTTCAAATTATGCATCTTAATGACACATTAACACTTTGCATAGTGTGTAGGTTGTACTGTACAGGAAATCCTATAATTTGATTTCAGCAAATTTTGGTCAGATTTTTGGAAAGCTTTACTGTATGTCTTTAAGCGAAGAGCATTTCTGAATGTTATGTTTTTCACTAAGCCTAACAATTTTGCAAATACAAGTCTTAAAAACTTTCAGTAATATCACGGTTGAAAAAAGATGGAAAATAGGCATTTCTTACTAATTCTTGAGTTTAAATCAAATTATTTTTTTCTTAAAACAATCATATTGAAAATATCATGACTTAAGCACAGTGTGGCTGAAGATTTGAATAATTTGGTGTGAATTGGCTTATTCTGTCATAAAAGGCTAAAAATACACCAATAATTGTCTGAATATAACCAAATTTGACACAAATATACAAAATGACAAACTGACAGTGTATTATGATTTCATTTGAAATTATACTACTCAATAGTCACAGTAATTGCAAGGTGGAAACTAATTCCCAATGGGGTGGTGCTAGGTTCCTTATTGCTCTAGACCGATAAATTCTCTCAAAAAAATAGGTCTGCTGTGGGCCTCTTGTAGCTCACCATGAAAACATCCGCCTTTGAAGATTAAGGTCGTGGGTTTGATTCTCTGTACTGGTGTTGGATGGTGCTGTAGCAGTTGTTGTGAACACATGCTTAATTATCTTAATCTTAATGAAGGGTCTTTTTAAAAATCCAAAGATTTGCTGCCTTCTACGTCCAGAGACATGAAATTTGTTTATGCTGCTACTTTGTCCTAAAATGGTGTGTGGTTCCTTCTTGCGTCCTTTCAATAAATTGTTTCAAAAACTGCAGTTTTGCCACAGACGTCTTGTGGCTCAGCATTAGAGCCTCTGCCTTTGAACTCTAGGGTTGTGGGTTCGAATCCCCTTCATGGATGTTAAAATGAGTTGCGCAGATTGTAGCTGATGTATCAGCTAGTGGCCTTAATCATAGGAAAAGGAGAACTTTCTTAAAAATCTGAAGATCTGCTGCAGTCTACGACCAGGGGCCACTACTTTACTCCTCGAGGTCTTCCAGGTGCTTGGACCCCGCAGATTGCTGCTTGTGGCTATATTTTTACTTGTTATAACTTTTCTTTATTTTAATTTTTTCACAAATCTAAAACAGTCTGTCGTTTATTTCCAGGATTAAATAAAAAAATTCCATTTTTAATGTGGTCTCAAACTTTCGGACTCCAGTATGCATTTTAATATCATAGTAGTTTCAGAATAATTTATAGTACTTGCAGAACAATATACCATATACCTCAAAATTAAGAATTGAATAATAAGCCTACACTTTAAGGAGTAGGCCCAAGAGCTATGTAGGCATTATAGTTAACTATACATTCTAAGCGTTATTACGTGATTATATAATAAATTAGATTTTAATTACATTTGCATTTGATTCACAAGCTGTATCGACAGCTTTGAGTCTGTACTTTTTTATAAAAAAAGTTCATTAAGTTGAACAGTAGCCAGGTTTCCAGCCACCTGTTGAATTAAATTCAAGCAGATAACTGAAAAAATCAAACATAATATGTAGGTCAAGCTTGTTGTTTGGTCTGGCAAAATGCATTACAGGCGTGACTGATATGGCTAGATAGCTGTGTTTAATTATATTATGTTTATTTTCAGTGCAGGTTAATGTAAACCCTTTCTCTTTTTGGTCATATGGAATTCATCCATCATGGATAAAGGGCTCCAATGAGAAAATGTTCAGATATTTTTCGTTTGCTTGATGATTCAGTCTAGTGAAATTCGCTAGGCTGCATTGCTTATTGTGTTATATTTACTTGCGTTTGAAATGGTTAGGTCGGTTAAATCTTCTTGTGGGCTGCAGAAGCTTTTGTGGTCAGTTGTGTGGGCTGTGATGTGCAAAAGGTTGGGAACTTCTGGTGTAGAAGAGAGTAAAATATATTTCTTCTTTCTGCAAAACAAGACTGTACAACAATAACTTTTCATCATATTCATATCTCTTCTACTTCCAAGCACATATGTGATACACTCTTTTTTAAAAATGGTTCAACATAGCACCGAAAAGGGTTCTGCTACTGTTACAGTGTCAAGTCTGCAACAATAGAAGAACCCTTTTTGGTGCTATGTAGAACCATTTTTAAAAAGCTTCTATATAGAACCATATACAGCACATTCTCCATCAATCTGAAGAATGTTTCATGATGGAAAGAACTGATTAAGCATGCAAATGGGTCTTTGAGTGCCCATGGTTCTATAAAGAACGCTTGTCTTTACTAAAGAACCCTTGAAGAACCATCTTTTTTAAGAGTGCATAGAATTTGCACTTTCCACAGAACTTCTGTGCTTATTTAATGAACTACAAGTAAGAAAATTTAGCAAACTGGAAGAACAGTACATTTATGCTGTGTATGCCATGAGGGATCTAGCAGGGTTAAAGAAATGTAGGCCAGAAATGTACGTTGTGCAGACGCTGTAACAGAAAGTGTGCTCCACACTGCTGTGAGAAATGGCTGCACTGCTTCTTAATACAGTGCATCTGTCCCATCTGTGAGTGCATTGCTTAAAGAGATGGAGGGCCGGATTGGGCAGCGGAGGCGCTGTGCTGGTACACTGAACTCTATTGGTATTCCACTCAGCAGTGTTAAGTTGTTGTTTGTGTACATCAGCATCAAATGATGTCTGACAGGCTGTAATGTCTGCTCATCATTTATTGATATGCTTATTTAGATCTGCAGCTTCACTGAGGCAGCCGTTTGAAGGAACGGGTCTGTAGCAAAATGTGTGTGTGTGTGTGTGTGTGTGTGTGTGTGTTTATCTCAGTATTTAGGTACTTGTGTGAAACTTTTAAGTGTATGTGAAGTCACAGTGTTTAAGAAGATAAACAGGCCATTTAAATTTGCCTTACAGTGCCACTGTGTGTGTGTGTGTGTGTGTGTGTATAGGAGTGTATACATAGTTTGTGTCTGTGTTTGTGTGTGTTTATATATATATTTAGTACAAGTTATTCATTTTGCAGCATCAAAAAAGCAGAAAACAAATATTTAACAGAAAATTACACAAAAGCATCAACAGCTAAATATAATATCACATGAAGATTTTCACATTATTGTCCAGCACAGTCTGCTAAAGGTGCTGTTATCGCTTCAAAAGCCATTTAAAGTTGTATTTGAATGAGAGGGCTACAGTCACCGATTCTATCATAGCAATATACAGCGCTCAAGCAGCTGGGTTTCAGCCTGGACTACTACAGATGACAAGACGAATCAAACTTTGAAAATGTGATAACGACATTGAAAATGAGTGGCGTTAATCATTTATTGTGTGACCTTTGACAGCCATAATATACCTTCTGTTTATCTGATGGTACTTTATCTGATGGGTTGGTGGTCTACCAGCTCTTGTACAGTTGTTAGGACAGCGTAAACACCGCGTGTGCATGTATATCTCAGTGTTTAGATTCTTGTGGTAAGTTTTTAAGTGAAAGTGAAATGACTGTAGGGTGTTCTGTGTGTGTGTGTGTGTGTGTGTGTTTGAGGCAAATCTCTCAGAGATTATGGATATGAGTATGAATATGGATAAAGGACACAAGCCCATAGGGAGCACAACAGCATTCTGCCTTTGAGTTACAATCTCAGCCTTCAGCCAGGCAGCGCACACACATACACACACTCTCACAAACACACACACACATCCTGATTCTTATGTGTGCGTATGCGTGCGTACGTAAAGGAGAAATACAGTCTTCCACTGCTTCCATTCATTATCAGTCAGGTTTGTAACCATTTGAGCTGTTTGACACAAACACACACACACACACACGCACACAAACACACACTGAGCTCCTGCATCACTCTTGCATCATCCTGTCCTTGTGCTCTCTCACTCACTCCCTCATTCCTATTTCTCCTTCCTCTGAGCCTCAGAAGTCTACCCCCCCCGCCAGTATCAAACACTAATATTCTGCATTTTTCTTTTCTTTTCTTTTTTTTTCCTGAAGTCCACTTATATCATTTTATACCATCATTTCTACGTGACAATTTCCGACCTCTCTTTAAACATTAGAATTAAACAGGCTGGTTTTGTTACTGTACCTTCAAGATGAATATATATTTAAATAAGCTTCCTTTTAACCCTATCAGACTAAATGTCTCACTCGTGGTATGTTAAGAGAATGTAATTAAATTATTAAAATCTGCTCCCAGAGTAGTCGGACTATGTGCATGTCCACACTGACTACAGTAAAATGGATCAGCATGTGGAATTGTGTGCTATGGTGTTTTCTATCACTGTAAAGAAGCTCCATGCTGCCTTTATTGTTGGATGCACTGTGATAGTTTCTGAATGAGCGTGCACACACATTCACAGTGCAGTTCACTCTGCTATGGAGACGCTTATAGCAGTAAACTGGCTATATTTGTGTTGTAGACATTGTGACACCTGGTACCTATCAGCACCATTGTAAAAATTCTCTGTCAGTACATTTCTCTACAGTGAACCATTTTGCATCAAACCACTTTGAATGACTTTGTTTGCATCTCAAAAACTAAATTGCGCAGAAATGTTCAAATATTGGTGGAATTCACTTTTAAGGTTGCGGCAAAAAGGTGGGTATTTATGCTGTTTAACCTTTAAAAATCATTACATATTCATATTCATTATTCAGTAACTACGTGGACTACAGTGCACACTGGCTGAGTTATTCTTAGGTTATAGAAGTGTGTAGAAGGACTCTGGACCCCCCAGTGAGTAATCTGCCCTTCTCCGTTAATGAAATGATTTCTGTGCTGTGGTTGTATTTATTTAATATATAAAGAAATCTGAAAATGAATACATTTTTATTTAGTTTGTGTCACAAACTACATTTTTGAACAAGCAAATAGATGAACAGGATATCAGAAATAAGCGTCTCCCTTTCTTTACTCCCTTACAGAAAAGGCACGAGTTTCACATGTGAATAAAACAGTTTTTGCACACTTTACATGTTAAAAATGTGCTTTCACATGTAAAAAAAAAGTGATTACATAAAAAATATGTGCTAGTGTGAAATCATGAAAGTAGAAATATATTAAAGGGTTAATTATTTCCCACCACTGCAGCCTGTATGCAGTAACAACAGTCCATCACCTCAGCATAAATGGGAGGGGCTAAACTGCTGTAGGCTGAACAGGCAGATATGTGTGAATATGTTCATGGTTGAGACATCACAACTGTAATAAATTCAGAATGGACTGTCTTTGTAACTTAGTTTTCATATATGGACTGTATAGACTAGTGAGTGAACAGCACATTTCAAAACTTATAGTGTTTACATAGTAATATGTCAAACAAAAAAATAAGGACTTTTTTTGCACACAGTGCAAAGTGGTTCAACTTCTGATTATGCTTCATTTAGTAAGTTGAGTAATTGAGATCCTCCACAGTGACGCTCTGGAGGTGCTGTATAAAGTTAGTCATTGCTTTCTAGGAAAACAGCGTAGAAATAGACGGATGGTGAGAAATGAAAGAGCGCAAGACATAGCTAGAGCAGCAGGAAGGAGGGAGGGTCCAACAGACGAGGCTCATGAATATTCAGCCTGCTAATGAGAGGCAAATGAGGAGTCTGTCTGGATAATCAGCATTATAGCCAGCAGGAGAGAGAGATTTGGCACAGGGGGAGAGAGAGCGGGATAAAGAGAGAGTGAAAAAAATAAAGAGAGAGGAAGAAACAAAGATGGGAGATAGAGAGAAAAAGGAGAGGAGTGGTGCTGCTGGAGATTTTAAACTCCAAAATATTTTTGGTTGCTGGACTGAGAATAGTCCACCAACCAAAAATATCCAGCCGACAGTGTCCTGTGAGCAGCATCCTGTGACCACTAATGAGGCAGTAAAGTCCATATTTGCGGCACCAACATCCGTGTATGCTGACTTTGCTCTGTTTGACTGAGTTGAATTGTGAGGTATAAATAAATAAGGTGATTTTTTTGTCTTTGTAGAGCATCTGTAGACCGCCTGTTCTTCAGCTTCAGCGCACAGTGTGGCACAAGTTAGCGAAGCGGCTCTAGAGGTTTGTCAATGGCTCAGCAATCTGAGATTCAGCCAATGTTTTTGTTTGGGACTTGGAGGCGCAAACTCAACTCAAACTCAAACGGGGGCAATTAGTGAGGTGGTCTTCTCCAAGTGGGGCTGGTTGAAAAAAGCAGGGAAAAAAGTACCCCTTTTAAAGTTTTAATTTTAACTACATAAAGTTTTTCTTCTAATGCTTAAACTAAAATATGGAAAGAAGTATTGCTTATTTTATATCTTGTATTTGCAAATATTTTGCTGTAGATTTGGAAGCCTCTCTATTGGAAATGTGTAATGTATGTGGACGAACACTTTGTAATGTGAATGAATGTGGATGTGAAGGACGTCTTCCATGGATGTAAGTAGATTATTCAATATTGCCAAATCTTCTTTAATGTGATGTTGTTTTGTTTGAAACATTGAGCCGGACTTTCTTTTTGGGTCTGTGCATGTGATGTAAGTACATATTGAGACATGTCCAAAAAACCCCAGTGAAATCCAACCTGATACCTCTGACTTTTAAATTATTACTGCAGGTTTTATAGGGTGACTCGCAGCAGCACACACGCACCATATTTTATCATGTTTATTTTTCTCCTTACTCTGTAATGCTACTTCTTTCAATTTTAACAAAAAATGACACAGTGCTGCTTTAGTAAATATTTTAGTGTACAATTAAGTAAATTTACATTTAACAGTAGAATTATATGGGCAGTTACTGTTTCTGCTGAATGTGAATGAAGTTATTCGGAGCATAACGTTGCAGGGCAGTTATGTACCTTAGTGAATTTGTTTCTTTCAAGGCCGATTTAACTATCAGTCTAAATCAGAAGAATAGCTAAAGTTAGTTATAGCTAAATGTATGCTTAGTGTGCAGCGTTTATGCTGCATCAGGTTTTTGTTTGAATGGTTCTCCTTGCATGCAGTGCTCTGTTTTTGCTTGTTACATCATAATAATTAGCCTAAACTGATTTTATATAGTTTATATTGGGTGACCAACTGCAGTGTGTGGTGGGTGAAGCAAATCCACTGATGTAAATTTTTAGCCACAGAAAAATGAAAATAAATATATATATACAGGCTGGATTTAAGGAGAAAGCTGCGAGATCTTCTTATGACAGCGATAAAATATTCATGCCAGTAAAACTTGAATTGAGTGAGACGGAGAGAAAGAGTAACTCAGTGGTCTGTGTACAATCCATCCTGTAAACCACGGCAAACTTCCTACATAATGTTTCAGTAGATGATTATCATCTGTTGCGACTACGTTGCCTCATCAGCTGCTTCATCTCTGTAATGACCCAGAAATGGAGTGAGTGTTCTTTCATTGCTCACAGACATGTCCACCCTTAGAAGAGTTATTACTGTTGTTTTGCTACACTATTGTAGATACATTAAACGTGCAATCTCTAAGATTTACTGGGATCTATTAGCAGAAATGGAATGTAGTAGCAAAACTTTTCACATAATCACCTGTAACTACAAATCATGTTTTGTTAGCTTAGAATGAGCCCTCCATATCTACATAGGAGCAGGACCCCTTCCAAAAGAGGCTGCCATGTTGCACCACCATGTTTCTACAGTAGCCCAGAATGGACAAACCAAATTTTGACAATTGGAGAATCATATTTATTATATAGCACAAAAAAAGCAAGGAAGGGTGAATCCTCGTTGTCAAAGACGTGTACATTTAGTGTACAAATCTACCTGATGGCCACCATAGGTTCTACTATACGCTTGGAAAGGGAGGGGTAAGGGAGGAGTATTCAGTTGGTTGCAATCTGCAGCCTCACCACTACATGCCACTAAATCTTATACAATGCACCTTTAAATTTTGATATGTAACTACATAATTCATGACACGCTCTGTTACATAATGAATTGCATTCACATTTGATTTACATTCTGCATTAACAGGTTGGAGTCTCTTAAGTGATACTGAAAATATTTATAAATAAATGTTATAATAATAAGATTTGATAATAAACTTTATTTATATTCTTTAATAAACTTCATTTACTAATTTATCTTAACCTTTATTATTATTAACATTAAAATGCAGCTGTAGGTGCTTTTACAATGGAAGAATAAGTAGAAAACAAACTTGAGTGAATAACAAATAAAGGTAAAAGATTGAAAAGGAAGATCAACATTAATATCATCATTTTTAGTAATAATAATAATTATAATAACAAAAACAAAAACAACAAAAATAATAATAGAAAAATAAACTAACTCAATATATAAGTAAATAAATACACAAATGCACAAAAATACTTACATTTACATTTGTACACTTACATTTTTTTGTTTGTTTCTATGTCAAGAAAAGACAAAAACATGGCAAAGATGTAAATGTAAGAAGCTGACCAATATCAGAATTGGCAGATGTTCTCCAAGCACGTGGTGATAATAGTGCTTTAAAAGTCAGAGGTTTGGGATGGTCTTTTCAGAAGCTTTTTGGACCACATATCATACATCTTTATATATTAGATCTAAATAACGAATCGATGATTTAAGCCTGCTGTTTACACAGTGTTAGTAGTTATAAGCTTCCATGTTGGTTACATTAGCAAAACTAAAGAAGCAAATTTCAGACACCAAACCAAACACACTTCAGACCAAGCATGTTGTGGCTGATTGACTACATTTGGGGAAATAGGGAAAATGTGTAAATTTGATTTTTTGGCTGAACTGCTCCTTCAGTGTGATATCACATGGTCTTTGTGATGTCCTGTTGATAACTGCAACCTTAAAGGGTTAATATTGCATGCGCGGTGGCGGGTCATCCTGTAGCGCTTGCACGATGCGCTGCAATGGCGGTCCCCTGCGGGCCGGATGGTAACAGAGCTGTAATGAGGGGAGCGTCCCACAGAGCTTAGGCAACAGGAGAAAAGAGCCAGTCACCAGCACAGCCAGAGCACAGCAACCAGACTGCAACAACCAGCAACACTTACACAGAGAGGGAGAGAGAGAGAGAGAGAGAGAGAGAGAGAGAGAGAGAAGAAACGAGACATAGAGAGGAAAAAGGAAAAAGAGAACAACAGAGAGAAGGGAGAGAGAGTGATAGAGAGATAAAGAAGGGAGAGAAAGAGGGGAGGAAATGGAGAAGAGCGAGACAGAAGGAAGAAAGAAACATGCTGGTGTAACAGTAGTAGAGAATGAGGGGAGCGAGGTGAGGTTGTGTTGAAGCTGTTGCTGAGTGTTTTTAGGCCACTTTATAGTCGGACATATGTGTCTGCGTGTGTGATTGTGTGTGACTGTAAGTGAGTGTGTGTGAATGTGTGTAGGCACCTTTTATGAGAGCAGAAGGTGGTGAGCGGAGTGCGCAGTCTATGAAGGTGAGATAGGTGTGATAGATACGACGGCCTTGGAGGTATTTTGTTGGATGTTCCTGATTTACTGCTGCTTTACGGATACTATATATAGATTCATCTCACTGAGCTCAACTACACCTCTCTCTCCCTCTCTCCCTCCCCCTAACTCTTGTCTTACTGTCTCACTATCATTCACTCCTCTCTCTTTTTCTTGGCCACTCTCTCCCTCCCCTCTTTTCCCCTTTCTCTTTCTTTTTCTTTCTCTCTCTCTTTCCCTCCCTCCTATTTCTCTCCCCCTCTCTCTTTCTTCACTTTATTTCTCTCACTCCCTTACTTTTTCTTTTTCCCTCCATCTTCTTCATTCCTCTCTCTCTTTCCCTCACTCTTCTCCCTCTCTCTCTCTGTTCTATGGTGTTGTATGAAGTTCTATCAGGATCTTGACTCATAAAGATGATAAAACTCTGACACATCATCAAGCAAGGTCACTGTGTGTGTGTGTGTGTGTGTGTGTGTGTGTGTGTGTGTGTGTGTGTGAGAGAGAGACAGTCACACAAGGCCACCGAAAATATGTTAACCCCACACACTTCCTCAGCAGCACAGCCGTCCTCCGACACCACTGTTCTGACACGTTCAGAGTTCTGTATCAGTCTGTCTGTGTGTTTGGTAAACAGGCTGTGTGGAGAGGTCTTGTGTCGTATTGACACTAACTGAAGGTTTATTACTTGCAGTAAAAAGCCCCAAAAACAGTTTCTCAGCCCACCCAACACTGCTTCCAGTACTTAATACTGTATGAAAGGTGCTCTTCAGATAAAGTTATTATTAGTATCATAATATTTACTTCTTTATTACCTGTCATACATTTAATTCAGCTAAAATAGCTTCACAGGGAGTAAAAAAAAAAAGGAGTAAATATAAAAATAAATCTGATCAAATAATCACACAAACATAAAAGCAACAAGAAAAATAAATAGTATAATAATAATATTTGGTCATAAAAGTTTGTATGTTATTTAATAAACTGCATTTATTAAACTTTGTCATTAACATTAAAATGTGGCTGTAGGTGCTTTTACAAAGAAAGAATACATAGAAATAAATAGTAAATAAATGAATAGAAAACAAATAAAGGTAAAACATTGAAAAGGAAGACCAACATTATTATCTTTATTATTTTAGTAATACTAATAATAATAATAATAATAATAATAATAATAATAGTAATAGTGAATAACTCAATAAATAAACATACAAAATATTAATAAAACATTGTTAAATAGTTTTACAAATATAAAAGGAGAATTCCATGATATGAATGTTTATGCATTATTAAAATGTTATAAATAAATGAATTCAGAGTGGTTTGTGAAATGCTCCATTCTAGAAAAACTTACGATGTCAGAATAGTTCACAGTGGTGGTGATAGGAATCAGACGTCTAAAGAGTTTTATGTTTCTATAAGCGACATCAGAAAGTTATTACATGAGTTGGTTACGAATAAAAAAGTTTTGGCAGAGAGGTACAGCGTGATCCAAAAAAAAAAAAACTGCTGACGAAAATCACATTGCACAGTTATGACTGATTCACTCTTATTGAAGTGGATAAGGCAAAACGCTTTCTGCTCAGGGGTCTCCATCTCCTAGCAGACTGAAGGGAGCCATCTTCTGGTGACAGAAACTCTATGACCTCCTCTTTCAAATGGTATGTGATTGGTTCCTAGGAGCCTCACGGTTATAAAAATATAGCACTTTGAAACCGGAGGAATCTTTTTAAATCACCCTGTACATCTGGGTGTTGTAAGGCAATATATAAGGCTTATTTTTACTAATAAAATTTTAGTATTGTCAACATTACATATAAAAACTAAGGAGACGTGCAGCTTCACTGGTCATATTTGTGTTTCAGGCATTGCAACCTCTGGTTCCTATCAGCACCACTGTAAACAAATCCAAGTTTCTGTAAAGGAGGAGGTCAATGAACCATTTCGCATCAAACCACTCAGAATGATATAAATAGGACGATAGAAAATATGAAAAAAGTTTGAGAAATTGGTGGAATTCCCCTATAAGCTGCTCTTTAAAAAGAAAGAAAGAAAAGAGCTTAAATGTAGATGCACACATACACACACAAACACTGATCAGCATGTTCTTACTGATGAAGTGCCAGCACTGTTACTGACAGGGGGTACGCACACACACACACACACACACACACATAACCCATGACAAATTCTGTGTACATGAAAGGGGAATAATAGGGGATTAGGGAAAGAAGCACTGGCAAGAGTACCAACACTATTTCGTCCTTTCTCTTTCTCTTTCTCTCTCTCTGTCTTTTCCACACACACAGTTAGTGACCAGAACGTGTGCATTTGTGTGTCACTGCTATAGTAGGTCAGCTCTGATTGATTTGGCAGGTGGCCTGTGCCAAGCTCTCTCCCTCTGTCCCTCTCCAGTATGGCACATTCCCTCTGTTCTCAAACCTCTAGCTCGATCTGTCTACAGGAGCCCCCAGCCTCTGCAGCATGACACGTCACAGTTTGCTTCTAGGCTGCTGTGTCTGGCCAGGCAGTGAAGTCAAAAAACCTTGTTACGGCTCTCAAGTGGCACAATCGGCTAAGGAGATTGTGTCCTATCGCTGGGACCAGAGTTACAATTCCCAGCGATGCCACAGCCATCCATTGGTGGGAGTCCATGAGAGAACAATGGGGTTGGAAGGCAGGCTTAGGCCCTCTCTCCCTATCCGTTTAGAGCAATGCTAGTCTCTGACCTATCTGTGCTCCGCCCACAGATGCGATCTGTCACAGCTATGGTTGCCAGGTTAGACAAGTTTTACAGAACATAATGTTCAATATAATAAGAAACTGTAGCACACAACTTTTTTCTTTCAAACTGTGCTTCTGTAAATGGTTGCACTGTTAGGATAGATCGGGTGTAGTGCTTTTGTTATGTGATCGAGTTCCAAAATTCTTTGTTTTTTGTCGTTTCCAACCTGTTTTGATGAGCTACAACAGCATAGCCCAGCATTTTAAACTGCATTGCGCAAGGCCGCAAATACAGAATTGGGCAGCTAGCACTCAAGTGCATTCAGCTGTCCTATGACATTGCACAAGCGGCAGTGGGAGGTTACATACAGTATGTGGACAAGATTATTGGGACACACATTACACATTACATCTACAGGAGCTTTCATGACATCCCATTCTAAATCAACAGGCATTAATATGGAGTTAGTCCCTCCTTTGCAGCTATAACAGCTTCTACTCTTCTGGGAAGCTTTCTACCAGATTTTGGAGTGTTTCTTTTTCTGTGGGAATTTGTGCCCATTCATTCAGAAGAGCATTTGTAAGGTCAGACACTGATGTTGGACGAGAGGGCCTGGCCCGCAATCTCCATTGTAGTTCATCCCAAAGGAGTTTGATTGGGTTGAGGTCAGGGCTCTGTGAGGGCCAGTCAAGTTCTTCTATACCAATCTCAGCCATGCCTTTATGGACCTTGCTTTGTATACTGGTGCTCAGTCATGCTGGAACATGTGCCTTCCCCAAATTGTGGTGGCACCACTCTGTGAGTTTGCGTGGTTTACTGCTTCGTGACTAAGCTGTTGTTGCTCCTAGGTGCTTCCATTTCACAGTAATAGCACTTACAGTTGACTGGGGCAGATCTAGCAGGACAGAAATTTCACAAACTGGCTTGTGGCAGAGGTGGCATCCTAAGACAGTGCTATGTTTAAAGTCACTGAGCTCTTTGATTCTGCTGCCAGTGTTTGTCTATCGAGACTGCAAGGCTATGTGACTTCAATGTTGAAAGCCTTGTAATCTGACTGTAGATTTTAAGAAATGACAAAAAGAAACTGAGATGAGCTCAGAGGCAGACAAAATGGCTGACGCTGTTCTTTATTGTTTTTCAGAGGACAGGAAGCTGTTCGTTGGCATGCTGAACAAGCAGCAAACAGAGGAGGACGTGTATCGCCTTTTTGAGCCCTATGGAGTCATCGAAGAGTGTACTGTATTAAGGGGTCCTGACGGAAACAGCAAAGGTGAGAATTCACTCCTCTTATCCTACTAGAAAAACCAGCATAGACCAGCATGGCTGATCACCAGCCAAACCTGCATATGTTGTGTTTTGGATGCTGGTATGCTAGTCAAGATTAGCTAATACAGAATCAATCTAGCTAATTGTTCCCCTTGTTGGACTCAGTGCCTATGAGGCCAGAGCTTACTTTGTTAGCTTCACATAGCCTACTGTCTCAAGCTAGCTGACATAGTTCCTGGGCTACTACATTAGCCAGCTAACCAGCTAACATTAACATTAGCTATTTAGCTACACCGGCTGCACACACTCAAGAAATGAATTGTTGGATTTTTATATATTACCTAAAAATAAAATGTTAGATTCACAAAAAATGTTATCAAGTGCTTACACAGCTGTGTTAAGTAGCTTCTAAGATGCAAATGCAAATAAATGATGCCAGGAACCAATGCTCACTTAACAAGGTTACATTGGTCAAACAAGCACTTATAAAGCAAATTTGACAACTTAATTTCCTAAAAAACAGCACAACTGACTCAGTTTCACTCACTTACATGCTTTTGTTAAGTAGTATCAATGAGAGAAAACAGACTAAAGCCAACAACAGTGCGATTTCTTTGAGTGCAGTTATTTGCTACAGGCTAAGCTAAATAATTAATAGCAGATACAGAGGAAGGCCATCATCACTCTTCACCTTACTTGGCTCTCTCCTGGAAAACACACCAATGTTCCCTCTTGCCTTTTCTCTAGATCAGCCATATTCTTTTATCTTCTGTTTCCATTTTTCTGCCGTTCTGTTCTTGGTTTCCTTTGGAAATGCTGTTCAATCCTGTTCAGTTTCTCTTCACGCCACAACGCACCACGCAGCACTCTGCCACTACAACATTAAATGAAACCCATATCAAGACCACAGAAAACCACAGTAGATCTCATGTGGCTTGAAATTTAGTCTTTTTTATAAACAGACAAATGCTAGTGGTAAGTACGTGAGCTACCTTTTTTCATCTTTCAGCTCAAAAACAGCAGGTAAACTGACACTAAACATGATGAATTGTGTTGAATGTTCTTTCATTAAATTATATGAGTAGAATGTAACAACAAACCTGAACTTGCTGTTTATCTGTATTCTCACTGAAATGCCTTCTAATTGGTGTGGCAGCGTTTTGTACTGTATCTGCTACATAATGCTACGCAAATAAGTGACTATTTTGCGACAGGCCCAAAAAGAGAAAGTGAGAGAGTAAAGTGAGGAGAAGAAAGTTCAGCAAACATGTACATGCAGCTGGGAGCGGAGGTGATGACGGGTGTTCTTGTTCAATGATAGGTCAGGATTATGGGAGGGGAGGGAAAATATGTGAAGATGTTATTGGTTAGTGCACTTCTTTCCCCTGCCTGTAACGCAACCAAACATCAGAAGGTGTGAACTAACAAAGACATGAACTAACAAGGTAAAAAACCAGTTTGATTTCAGCTTGACTTTAAGGCTAGGTTACGCCCCATATGAGCCTGGGGTAGATACAAAGACCAGATATTTTTTCCTCTGAGCATTGTCATTACCCAGAGCTGTCCCTACAGCCCAAGACCTGGACATATTGGTAAATCTCTAATACTGACTATGCACTTGCACTATTAACTATCTTAGTTATAAGTTTTTTAAAAAGAATCAAAAAGAATCAAAAGGACTTTAGACGCTGAGTTCTTGTGGAAAGGAGGAAAAGATCTTCGCTTTATTTGAGCATCATATGGCAAGTGGTCTCTGGAGACCCAAATGCAAAGACAGGTTCAGCACATCCCTTTTTATACATCCTTCTGGGGTGATAAGACAATCACCTCGCCCCTTTTACAAAGGTCCATACCATCTTAATCACTATCACACCCAGAATCTTTACCTTTTTTGGGTACTGTTAAAGCCAATTGTATATGATATCTTTTTTTTAAACTGGCCTGATCCTTACAAGGTCATCTTTCATAACTTTCCATGCTTCAGGTCAAGAGCATATATTTTATTGATAGCTGCCAGATATGCGAAATATCACAAAACATGTTCTGACTTAAAATCGATGCACCAGCTTTCAGTCACTTCGGTTAATAGAATGTTAATTTTCTGAGTAATATTGAGGTTCATTATTGTGAATTGCTACCCCACATCCTTATCATTGGTATTAGAGTTGCACCAATACCAATACTGTGCCCTGACTGGCACTTAAACACACTATCTGTATTGGCAATAGAGAATGCCAGTACCCTGAAGCAATGTCTGTGCATCCCTAATCAGAATATACTTAAAATGCAGATGTCTCAGGTTCTTAACATCTGTGTAGTAAAGCAGCAGTCAGTAGATATGAGCAGACTTTAATGTTTTTGGATTTCAGAGTTAAAGTGAAACACCTGAGATATCCTTGAGTTTTTTTTTCCCCTGAAAACATTCCACTCCTCTAAATAGAACCGGATCTGGACAGACTCCAGCAGGGCTGTCATTTACACGTTCAATTTCACTCTGTCAATCTGTCTACAACACACACACACACACACACATACACACACACACACAGGCACTCTAATACACATGCATACATGCACAGATAGATGCTGTCTTTCACTACCAATGCACAGATGCTTGTACACTCAGCCTGACACGTGCGCACTTGCGCTCACACAAACACGGACACGTCAAGCTGATGTTCCGGTGTGAAGGTGTCTGACTGAAAGGCCTGACACTAACGTGGCAGAATCTATTCCACATGTGTGTGTGTAGCCTCAGAGCAGTGGGACGGCAATATCACCTGACAAATCCTATTCCAGTCCAGAGCCCACTCCACCACTGCTCAGGAATTATTCACCAGTCCATGGATAGCAGTGTACATTAACTTTCACACGCACACATACACACTCACAGTAGTGTGCAAAAGTCAGAGACCACCCTTCAATTAATTTTAGTTAAAATGTCCATTAAGTACAAGAAAATTTCACAAGTGTGTCCACCCTTTTCCTTTATTACTGCTTCCATTCTTTTCAGGAGATCTGCTTTCAGTTTTTTAAAGAAATCTGCAGGGATATTTTTCCACACCTCTGAAGTTCAGTCTTAGAAGTTGCTTGTATTTCCTGCTAATGCTGACAGTTTTGGTGGTCTAGCACGTCTTGTATAGTTGTTAGGAGTCCCATTTTCTCATCTTTTTTGAACTCATTTTGGAAGTTTTTTTTCAATTTTTCCCTTCTTTTCTTTTAACTTTTTCCTTTTCCTTATGCTAGTGGGCTACCTTATATCTAAACTCATCCGAAATATGTCCTGAAAAATTAATACCTTGTACTGAATGGCTGTTTTGACTGGAAATTCAATACATAAAGGGTAGTCTCTGACCTTTGCACAGTACTGTATCTTTTCAGTATTGAATTTAATTAAAAAAAACAGTTTTCTTCAATGATCTGACAAGGCCTACAGGCAAAACATTGTCAACTCTTTGTGAGCTTGTCAGTTGCTGTTTATGTTAATAAGGAACAAAAACCCTTGAAGACAGCAATCCATGAGGATTTCTCTCTTTTTTCTCTTCTCTCTTTATTGATTCTTGGGAATTTGTTTGAAGTAGATGCACCAGAGACTGTTTTGGCACATAAAGACCATTTTACACTTTTTCGAGCCAGCACTTGGTCTGATTTTTTGGAATGTGTTGTTCTGGAAATAATTTTGTTAGCCATCCAAAATGTTTGTGTATGTACCTATAAAGGGTTTGGTTTCTGTTGTAGATCACAAAGTATGGATCATTCTACTGAACTGGTTCAAAGTTAGAGTTGAAACACATTTTAGACTTTTAACTGACTTTAAATGACCCTATACCTTAATCATGTTTGTTTTATTAAAATAAATGACATTCCACTTTGCCACTACCAAAACAGTCACAACACTACCAAAACTTTACCAAGACGTTCATAAGTGACTGTTTCAGCAGTGATAATTTTAGCTAATTTTGAGCAAAACTCAAAAATGCTGGACAGTACATCAAGTGGTCTTTGTCATTCCTCAGTATACTTTTATACATTGGAGCAAAATTTTGTTCTTCGGGCCCCATGACGCATCACATAACAGCAGCACATTACACAGGACTACACAGAGTGCAGGTGCACGACCGTGTGAAATAAAAATAAATACTTGACAGGACAACAAAACACTATATACTAATGTGCATCATATGTATCATACACATACACACACACACAAAAACACACATACACAGACCAAGTTATCACCTGTTTCAGAACCAGTCTGGCACGCTTGAGCAGAGGTTTGGATGCTGGAATTAACATGACAGAGATGTGGTCTGAGCAGCTGAGGTGGGGGTGGGTCACAGGGTGGTATGCGCCATAGATATTGGTGTAAAAAATGGTCGTTGTTTTTACTCTGTGAAGAGCAGGCAGCACTGACTTTGCATGATTAAAGTCCCTAGTGACAAAGAAAAATGCGTCTGTAGAGTGTACAGTTTGTAGGTTACTCATAGCGCCATAGAGTTTGTTCATTGCTTCCCTCGCGTTAGCACTGGGTGGAATGTACACCGTGTCAATAAGAATGGTGGTAAACTCTCGAGTGCTAGAATGGCCGGGTCTTTACAATCAAAAACTCCGCCACAGCATTCCTGCACCATTCATCGTCATGTGTGGTCATGAGGGACAGGTGTCGTAGTCTCACTTCCTGCTCTAAAATGCAGGGTTGTGGCTATAATAAGGCTCCTCCTACAGGCTAAAACTGTGTGTTTCGGTAGTGACATGAAAACGTGGGGCAGCATTTAAATTAAAAAAAAAAGTTCATGATATATCTTAATCTTTTAGCTTCACTTTAAAAGACATCAAAAATATCTTTTTAAAAACAACATAAAAAATGTAAGTATAACTTTCACAAGTTGAAATTTAGGTGTTAGGGTTTGAGACAGCCACCTCCCGATAGAAAGTACCATATAAATGAAGACTTTGTATATATCTAGCTTATTACTATCTCAATTAATGTCTTGGGTTTAAATAGTTCACAATATAATGAATACTTGAATAATTGTTTTTAATTTTTTTTTTTAATTCAGTAGAAAGATCTATATACATGCACACGCACACAAGCACACACATATATGCACACTCACACACAAGCACACACATGCACGCACACGCTGCTGTCAGAGAGCGGAGAGGCGTGTCAGAGAGGTCAAGTCGTGTGTGTGAAGGATGATGGGATTGCGTGAGAAAGAGCACAGCGGCCCTTTCACTCAACAGACAATCATCAACATTTCATATGGCCGCAGTCTCTGCACTGCACTCTGGATTCACTTCAGGGTTCCTAAATGTTTAGGACATCAAAAGGTAGTTTATTTGTAAAGTGAATCAAAGTAATGACAGAAGAACGCTGTGAAGGCCTGTTCACACATAGTCTGATTCTTATGGACGAAAAAAGCGTTTTGAACATGAACACATGCATATTAATGCTGTCTTTTACATCAAGTCTAAAAGTCTGCTGGACTGTGGTGCTTAAAAATTTTAATACAGATCCATTAAGATCGGCTCATCTTGCTCATGGCGGAGCACAAAAACTTACATGATAAGCAACAAGCTGACTATAAGAATGAAGTGGTTGAAGAAAGTAGTTGTATGCAAAAGTTTGGGCACCCCTGATCAAATTACGTTTTGTTGATTTTCTAAATGAAAATAAGTTACACATCCTCTACAGAGAACATCCTCTTCTTCAGCACATTTTAATGCACGGTTACTGTTCATTTGCTGAACTTAACATATTGGAGAAAAATAAAATCTAAAATGTGGCCTGTGCAAAAGTTATGGCACATTTGAAATTTTATTTATTTATTTTCTTTATAATATGTTAAATTTAGCGAATAAAAAGAAATTGTGCACTAAATTTTTAAAAAGTTTGTGCTCTGTAGAAGTTATGAGAACTTACTGTCCACTTAAAAAATCAACAAAACGTAATTTAACTGGGGGAGTTCAAACTTTAGCATTTGACTGTATATGTACGACCCGAGCTGAAAGGCTGGGAATGACGGTGAGTACAACACAGCAACTGTTTATAGCCCTTTTTTAATCCAGGTGTGCCATAGTCAGTTTTTTGTAGAATATTTGTACCCAATGTGTGCGCCTTTTGGTTGCAGTGCTTTAAAGAAATATAAAACCATCATTGCTACTACTTGAGAAATCTATTTTTCCTTCCCCTTCCGTCATCTTCCTGAGTTCCCAGAGTGTTGAAAACAAAAACTTTGGATTTGGTGTGAAAGATCCACTCTGTTAAAAATGCATCCTTTTTTTAACCATCCACAAAAAAACATACTTGGTGTGAACAGACTTTAAACCGACAGTGTTTTTCTTGTCTCAGTAAGTGAGTGTTATCATGGTGCAGAATAGAGAGTGTATTTCTGTGAGAAAACATCAGGCCTACTCAAATGACCTTATTTCAACATCTGTGTTTACTCCACATTCACTGAAATCTGTTTCTTAGCGTTTCAGCCTCTGAACCCAAATTAACCTGGAAATCAGTGATGTTGACAAAGTTCTGCAATCTATCTCTACATTTGTTTTCATGTTTTCTACATTTGTACATACATATATATAGTAAGGTCCAAAAGTCTAAGACCACTGGTGAAAGTGCTTTTGTTTTGCATGCCTTTCTAGTTTAATACAAAGTTTTTTATTACTGAGTATTTCTGAGTAAAAAGTAGAATTTTTGAATGTATTTCTTAGTATTTGATATATCAGTAAGACCAAAAAATGACCTTTTTGTACAAAGGCCTCAACATGGTCAATTTCATAAATTTACTTATATTTGAATAGCAATTTGAATAGTGACCTAGAAATTTGGAATTGGAATATTCTTTATTTTAATTATCACTTTGTTTTAAATTGTTTCAGTAATAATTATTGGTATAATTATCATGGTAAAATTTAAGAGTAAAAAATCAGATCAGAATAAACTTCAAAAAATGCAAAAATAAATGACAAATCAAAAAAGGATAAAAAAATAATAATGTTGATGACACAATAAATAAAAGAATGGGAACTGTAAAACAATAACTAAGCAGTAACTGGAAAGTAAAAGTTAATGAAAAAAATAAAAAGAATAGTAAATGTAAAACAATAACTAAAACATATCAAAATCAAATTAAAAGTTTACTAAATTCAAATGAAGCAGTTGCAGGCTCAGTGGAGGTGGTTAGAGACTAAAAATTTACAGGGTTCATTTGACACCAGCGAGCAGAGTTTTAGAGTTTCCTGTAGTGAATTCCAGCTCACTGGTTCTCTGTAGCTAAAAGCAGGTTTTCCCAGTTCAGGAAGAACTCTCAGCACCTGAAGGCTGATCCAATCACTGGAATGAGTCTGATGAATTGCATTATTTACTGTGAGCGTATATGGGTGGTATGGACTGTGTGAACAGTATGTTTTGAAACTTTAACCCCTTAAATGGCCAGGGCCCACCGGCAGGCCCAAGGTTTTATTGCACACTTCCATAACGTAAGTATAGCTTAGCAAGTTCGCACTGAAGTCCTTATAGTTACTGAATAATAAGCCTTAGTATGTAATAAACCTGAGGCATTAAGGGATTAACAATGTTTACATATAACAGCATACAACTCTTATTTAAAAATGAGGAGAACATCGATTTTCTGTTTTCCAAGTAACATTTACATAAAATAACAGTTGTTTTTTACCTTTACAGTTTATTTCTGTTATTGTACAGGATGAAGGTCCATTGCTGTAATCTCACTTAGTTTTCCATATTAAAAAATAGATCAGTCTTGTTCACGTTACAGCACTTTGACGTTATTTACAGAATAGAGCCACAGAAGTGAGGGAGTGTGTGTGTGTGTGTGTGTGTGTGTGTGTGTGTGTGTGTGTGTGTGTGTGTTCACTAGTGTCTCTGGTGTAGCAGCCACCTGAGACACCACTGACTCCTCATGCTGACCTACTGTACTGCTCTACATTATTTTCTTATTCTTTCTCTTGTTCCTGTTTGTGTGTCCTGCAGGCTGTGCCTTTGTTAAGTTCTCCACACACACCGAGGCTCAGTCAGCAATCAGCGGCCTACACGGGAGTCAGACCATGCCTGTGAGTATATCTCTCACACACTCACACACACACACACACACACACACACACACACTCTGTACATTATGCTGTGTGTATAAAGACTATCACGTGTGGCTGCTGTGGCATCAACGCCAATCTAAGTGCAAATGAGTCCAGTGAAGTGCTGCACTGTTCTGGGCCTTCAGCTTTCTCTCTCTCTCTCTCTCTCTTCTCTCCTGGGTCCCTCTCTCTCAGCTCTAGAGAAATACTCCTCTTTATCTCTCCTCTCTGCACATGGCATAGGAATTATTCATCCAGCTGAGAGAGAGAGGAGAGAGAAAGGGGGTGGGAGGAGAGAGAGGGGTTAGGAGGGAAAGAGAAAGAGAGAGAGTGAGAGTCTTTGGTGTTTGAAAGCTTTGTATTTAAGCACTGTAAGAGGGAATTATCTGGATTAATTAATAAATAAGCACCAAAGTCAAAAGAGATTGAAAAAGGGTGAAAGAGAGAAAGATGGGGAGGAAGGAGAGAACAAGAGACAGAGAAAGACAAGTGAAAGAGAGATAGAGAGAGAAGGAGGGAAAGAAAGAGAGAAAGTAAGAGAGGGAGAGAGAGAGAAACAGAGCACGAGGGAAACATAAAGAGAATTAAGAAAGGCTTTGTGGGGAACGTATCAAACTCTTGGTGTACTTGTGTGTTTTCTGATCCATGTTCTGCAACACTAAGCATCAGCAGCACTTTAAAGACCAGATCAGCTGAAGAAATAATCCAGTCAAAAAGATTAATGTAACATAGCAGTACATGAAAGTGAATAGCCTCAATAGACTCATGCTAAGTGGCCTTTCCATGCTACACCCACAAATGTGTTCCTTCATAGTGTTGATGTGGTGAGGTTGGACAAGCTTTACAGAGTGCTTCAAGTAGCCTACATCACAAGCGTCATCCTGAACTGTATGATTTCACAGTTCAAAATAATGAGCAAAAAGAAGCCTTATTAGCTTGTTTATGCTAGCTGCGCCACACCTGCTAGTTAATAGTGGATCGCTTTCTAAAAGGGCGAGTGACGGAGCGTTTCTTCATATACATTTCACAACAGCGTCTCTTCAGGACGTGCCCACAGTTGGCCTCTTACAATTTACAACACGCATAGGCCCAGTCTTACATTACAGCCCAGTGTTTTGTTTTGTGAAGTGTATTTGAGGTTTACAGTCCAGTTAGGGTTTCTCATGCTACCATAATATGTTGTCAGAGTGGTCTGAGCTAGCAAGATAATAACACTACAAATAATAGTGTTATAAATAGTGGCATGTTAATAAAGCAGGCTTCAGATTTTATTGTTTTGAAGGAAGCTCAAGTCTCTTTGAGGAAGCTTAGTTCTCTGTATCCCCATAATTTCAACGTCTTGAAATGACAGCCTGCTAGCACAGCTGATTTACAGTTATGTTGCCACTGCTGAATAGCAACAGAGATGCGCTGCCAGAATCAACGTTCCAAAAACAGCGTGGACAGAAAAACAGAACGTGCACTGCATCTTGTGTTTTTTAAACTTAAGAAAATATGCTTTGTGAAACCCCTAAAGGCAAGTGGTGGCCATTTTTTAGGATGTCTTGTAACATATTTATAAAGAAATGTTTTTCCATGTGTTACCTGAGTGGTGTATGATGGGTACAGTGTATCGGTATATGCACACACACACACACTTCTTCACCACTCCAGGGCCCAGCATTCTGAATTAAATGATTTAAATGTCATTAAAATACAGCAGCACAATGCTGTGCACTCATACACACACAGACACTCATACACCCTCACTGGACTGTGTGTGTGTGTGTGTGTGTGTGCGCTCACTCAACCTCAAGCATATTTAGATATGACCCCAACCCTGAAAGCAGTCACACTCAATGAGACTTACAAGGCCAAAAGAAACAACATTCACAGACACACACACACACACACACACACAGGAGACACGTGAGTGAGTGAGAGAGAGAGCGAGAGAGAGAGAGAGAGAGAGAGAGAGAGAGACAGAGAGTGAGGAAACTTGTGCAAGTCTACACCATTCGCCGTAAGCAGACCCTTCATGTACAGTGTTTTACACATTACACAAGGATTAAAGTGGAACTCTACTGATTTCTGTACTTTACTACATAATTCATTTGCTACATAATTCAAATGTTAAGTTATTCAGAGTGATTTGATGTAAAACTTTGTAGAGAAACTTACTGACTTACATTTCTGTACAGCAGTGCTGATAGGAGCCAAGGGGTCATGATGTCTACAACACAAATATAGCCATTTTATTTACTATCCAAACACAGGTCTTCTGAGTGAAGCTCAGACTTGACTGTTTTCACAATCGAATAGTTGGTCCTTTATGACTTCGATTAAACGATTAGTTGGAAACAAAAACCTGAATGTAATTGGTCTGGCAATAATGCTTCCTTCAGCCAATTAAAATACATGGACTATTATTCCATAAAAAAAAAACCCTAGTCTTATTCACCTATCCTGTTCTTACTCTTATTCCTAATATAGACCAACAGTTTCAAAATGCAGCTCTCTTCAGCCACTTATTCTCTCTGCTAAACTAAAACAGAATGAGCTGAAAAGCAGACAGCTGGTGAGCTGTGTTTTAACTTTGACTGCGGTTTTAATAAGATATTAGTATCTCACCATTCAGAGTTTCTGCTGTGGATGCAGAGAATATTCCCCAGTGTACTTGTGCCTGATGGTCATGCTGAGCTCAATCACACAGGATGGCGTTTATACCATGGGGTTTAGGGCCACTATTAAAACAATTTTAAATAATAAAAGAAAGTCGTAATATTTCGCGAATAAAGTCGTATTTTAGAATAAAATCATAATATTTCGAGAATAAAGTCGTAACATTTTGATAATTAAACCGTATTTTAGAATAAACTCGCAATATTTCAAGGATAAAGTAGGATAATTGTAGGGGGGCAGCCATAACGCGTTGGGGCCTCGGTTGCTGTACCTTCAGGATTGATCATTTTGATAATCATTCTCATTGTCTCCTGTGTAGCTGTGTAGACGGCCACTGCCTGGAGTTGTCCTTCAACAAAAGAGACAATTTCCTCCAAGTCCATCTTGCTCTTTCTTCTAAATAAATAGTTTCTTGCACTGCCGTTTTACCCGTTTCTTATACTAATGACAGTCTGGGGCTGATGTGCCATGAGTATTTCTTTATGGGAGAAACCAATACGAATGTATAACTCTACCTATAACTCCTCAACATCCCTCGTTTTAACACGAGGAAGTGCTACCTTTCTTTTGCAAACCCTGTGGCTACAATATTGCGGCTTTTCCTGGTAATATCCTAATATTCTACGATTTTTTATCTCAGATTATTCAGACTTTATTCTCGAAGTCTACTATTTTACATTTTTTTAACAGTGGCCCTAAAACGCTGTTGTATGTTTAAATAACGTTAAAAAGTTAAATATTTTTAGTTTTTGATTTGTCAGTCTATTTGTATTTCCCTTTTCACTTGATGTAAACAGCAAACGCAAATATCATCCAGCCAACTAATCAGTCCTACTTCTTGGCTTTTATATGTAATGTTGATATAAATGGTAAAACAGTGCTAAATCTTAAAATAAGTTTTGTGGGGGAATGTTTTGCATGTACATCTTCATCATAAATGTTTTTTAATAATACATTTGAGACCAAAACCTCAAAACTATCATAAAACAATGTCTTATTTTGTATCCTACGGTTTCAGTAAGTCACGTGATTTTTCTGTTGTGGCTGCCATATTTGGGACCACATTTCTGGCTTTGCTGCTCCGCATGAACGTAACTAGAGGTGAAAGATGGCTAAAATTATTCACCTTACTTTGGAAGAGAAAAAAATTTACCTTGACAAAGTTGTTAAATAGGCTGCGATCCTCATACAGTTTCCCCTGAACTCCTGGTCTCACTTAAACTGGTGGAAAGCTACCAAATTTGTGTTTTCCTGATATATTTATCTCACACACAACCCCTCTCCCTACTCTGGAGAGTCTCCCAAAGCATTTAAAAGCACAGAAGCCTACCGGCTCTTCACGTCAGGGTGGGTAAAGGATCCCATGGTGTTGCCTAAAGAGGAGAAAAAACTCTTTGTCATCATAGGAAGGGTAAGGCGACATCAGCTAATTAACACAGATGTGAACAAAGCTAGCCTTTAGATAACTTTTTGCTATTGTTAACAGCCGAGAGATAAACAGTTGCCCCCCTAATGGAGCTGCAAACAGCCAGGCATAACTTTATTTCTCTGTTTCTGGAGAATTAAATGACGTTTGAATGGAGAAACATAAACGTTAAATATAAGACTGAATGTCATGGGTCAGAAAACTACGTCGTGTTTCGACAGGCGTGGTTTTGTAAGTTTGCTAGTGCAGTTAGTGCAAAGTTCCTCAGCTCCAGTCCTGCAACCCCTGCACTGCGTAATTGTGGTTTCCCTGGTTAAAATACCTTTATTAGCTTATTAATCCCTTCTTGAGCTGAACAAGGTGTCAACAGCAGAGAAAAACACTAAACTATACAGGACAGGTGCTCCAAGCCTGGAGTTTGAAAACAGTGAATTAGTCTTTCGTCATTCTCGGCTTCTGTCGCGTCTTGCAGGTGAATCATTCATAAAGCACAGCAAATTAAAAGCAACGTGCTAGCGCAGTCACTCCCTGATTCGGTCCTCAAAATGGTGGCCACTATACAGTGTGACGTCATGCGAAAAGTACCGTACTTGAAAACTCACGCATACCAGACCAGGACGTATGGGTGGAGGCAGTAATAATGCCTGTTGACTCATCATAATCATCACAGAATTGTCACACCAGCTGTCTGGTCTCTGACTTGTCATATAAAGCCAGATTCCAAGTAAAGGTAAACCAGAACTTGAAGCTTCTCCATTGTTGCTGCTGTTGTTTGTGGTTAGTTAGCCCTAGCATCATGAGAGAAATCATGTGACCACCTGCCTACTTTCACAGTTCTGTTGTGTGATAAGAAATGGGAACAGGTACTTGACCAGGATGCAGATTGTTCTGGGTTTGGATCAGCAACTGAACTATGCACTACCACAGTGCCTGGTGGAACAAGTCACAGATGTGGAATTCTAGTTCTGGGATTCTGGAAACTTTCTGGAAACCTGTTCATATGCTGCCCACACGTACATCCCTTCATAGCTAACTGTTGCTAGATTGGACAAGTGTGTTATTCATTTCAAATGATGTTCATATTGTATGCCTGTGAAAGGGTCACACCTTCAGGACAGATCAGATGTAAATTTTTGTCATCAAGCACAAAAATGGTGGCTTCTTGTTATTTCCAATCTGCCTGCTTTCAATTACAACAATACAGTCCAGCAGTGTAGCATTTTAAACTGGAAACTCAACATTTTGTAGCGACCTGAAACAAAGTTTCTCATTAGGTTGAACACTGTAAAGCTTGTTCAACCTCACAACAGTAGTTATGACTGAACGCGTTTGTGGGCAGAGCATGAACAGGTCAGTTTTAATTTGCTTGATGTAACGTCCACAGCCCAGAGTTCCAGAGTACCAGGGGCAATCTAAGATCAGCTAGCTTACATTATCAGTTTGTTGATTAAAACAAAGGCGCAAGAATGATTCTTCATGAAGGAGCTCTGAGGAAATGACACATATTACCCTGCTGTATTGCTGGGGCTTGAAATGAACTAGTAGGAGCTAGTTAGTATAATTTGACTGTGCTGTTTGGTCCCGCTAGCTTTCTGTCAGTCATGTGGCATGTCAGCATTACTGGGTGAGTGTTACTGTGCAGCCTCACAGCCAGTGAAAAGCTCAGATTGTTCAGCACCATGGACAGCAACACTGATCCGGACAAAAGCTGAAGGACACGAATGCCTTCCCTTCCCTTCCCTTCTCCTGTTTTCTCATCTCCTGTCTTATATCTCATCCTTTCTCCTCCCTTTCTTCTTGTATCTTCTTATTCTTCCTTCTCTTTCTCTCTCTCTCTCTCTCTCTCTCTCTCTCTCTGTAATCATTAGTTGAGAGTATTTTGGCCTTTACAGCTGATTGATTTCCGGGGTGCCTTAGCCACCACCAAAGGTCATATGTTGCTCTAAATCATTAGAAGCTCCTTAATAAGCATGTGTGTGTGTGTGTGTGTGTGTGTATGTGTGTGTATGTGTGTGTGTGTGTGTGTGTGTGTGTGTGTGTGTATGCTCATTTGTGAGAGAACTAGTTTGGTATAGTGTACTAGACATTGACATCATATATTAAGAGATGGCCGAACTGCCCAGTAAAGAATGAATGGAGTGCAGACAGAAAGCAGAGAGAGACTGCAAGACTAAAAACAATTTTAAACTATTTGATTTGGTGCCTAAGACCTTTTATACAGTAATTTAAAGTGATACCTTCAGCAGACTAACAATAGTAAGTGGAAAGCTCCAGTTCCCCTCAAGACCCTCTACACCATGAACGATATGAACACGAGAGAGAAGCTGCTATCATGGAGGGTATAGATGATATAAATGATATGTGTATACACTCATTAGTTGGAACATGTAGCCACAGTTGCTCTCACTGGAAGTCAGTGGTGAAAATGGGATAATGTGTTCACTCTGTAGAAATCACATGATTTTCATGTTCATGTTGTTGAAATGAAAATAATGTTAATGAGTTATTGAAAGTAATAAAGACATTGTAGTGAATCTTATTTTGTCCACTTGGGGTTTAAATGATTTAATCATTTAAACCCTATATTTTCAAATGCTGAAACTGAGAAATTTTATTGTTTTTTGAAAAATATTTGCCCATTTTGAATTTGATGCCATTTTGTTGGGACAGGGGTATGTTTACGACTGTGTTGCATCACCTCTTCTTTTAACAACACTCTGTAAGCTTTTGGGAACTGAGGAGACCAACTGCTGTAGTTTTGAAAGAGAAATGTTTTCCCATTCATTTGACATAGGATTTCAGCTGCTCAACAGTTCAGGGTCTCCTTTGTTGTATTTTTCATTCCATAATGTGCCAAATATTTTCAGTGGGTGACAGATCTGGATTGCATGCAGGCCAGTTTAGCACATGGACTCTTTTAATACAGAGGAATTCTGTTGTAATACATGTAGAATGTGGTTTTATATTGTCTTGCTGAAATAAACAAGGCCTTTCCTGAAAAAGACATCGTCTGAATGGCAGCATATGTTGCCAAAACATGTATATATCGTTCAGCATTAATGGTGCATTCACAGATGTGCAAGTCACCCATGCCATGTGCACTAATGCACCCCTATACCATCATGAATACTGGCTTTTGAACTGTGCACTGATAACAAGCTGAGTGGTCTCTAGCCTGGAGGACACAGTGTCCATGATTTCCGAAAAGAATTTCAAATTTTGATTTGTTGGAGCACAGGACTTCCACTTCCTCTCAGTCCATTTTAAATGAGTTCAGGCCCAGAGAAGGTGGCGGCATTTCTGTTTATATATGGTTTCTTTTTTGTGTTTAAGAGTTTTAATTAGCATTTGTGGATGCAGCGACGAACTGTTTTCACAGACAGTGTTTTTCAGAAGTGTTCCTGAGCCCATGCAGTGATTTCCACTACAGAATCATGTCTGTTTTTAAGGCAGGGCCCAAAGATCACGGCCATCAAATACTGGTTTTCAGTCTTTTCCCTTGCATACAGAGATTTCTGCAGATTCTTTGAATCTTTTAATGATATTATGTACCATCAGTTCTGTGCTATTTTATGTTGAGAAATGTTATTCTTGAATTGTTGCACTATTCGATCGAGCAGTCTTTCACAGAGTGGTGAAACCCTCCTCATGAAAGATTCAGCCTCTCCGGGATGTATTTTTTATACCCAATCATGTTACTGACCTGTTGCCAATTAACCACCAGGTAGCATTACACAACTTTACCAGTCTTTTGTTGCCCCCATCCCAACTTTTTAGAATGAGTTGTTGGCATCAAATTCAAAATGGACATATATTTTTCAAAAAACAACAAAATATCTCAGTTTCAACATTTGATATGTTGTCTTTGTACTATTTTCAAATACATATAGGGTTTAAATGATTTGCACATAACTGCATTTTGTTTTTATTTACATTTTGCACAGCGTCCCAACTTTTTTGGAAATGGGGTTGTATATCTACTGATTTAAATGATGTAAATTGTTATTAATCAATATATATATGGCCTGCGAATTAAAATATTTCATTGTGATTAGTAACAATTTTCACCATTAAAATGTATACTTATAACATATGAGTCATGAATACATACACTGGTATCACCAATGACGTTTATGGTGTGTGGAAATACTTCTCAGTATGAAACCAAATGTGTCTCTCTCTCTTGCTCTCTCTTGCTCTCTCGCTCTCTCTCTCTCTCTCTCTCTCTCTCTCTCTCTCTCTCTCTCTCTCTCTCAGGGAGCATCCTCCAGTCTGGTGGTGAAGTTTGCCGATACTGATAAAGAGAGGACGATCCGCCGCATGCAACAGATGGTCGGCCAGTTTGGCATCTTCAACCCTGCTGTGGCTC
Organism: Colossoma macropomum; assembly: GCF_904425465.1. Lineage (NCBI taxonomy): Eukaryota > Metazoa > Chordata > Actinopteri > Characiformes > Serrasalmidae > Colossoma > Colossoma macropomum. The sequence continues at coordinate 17,627,617 of NW_023494807.1, read as the reverse complement.
TGCCTTTCAGCACATACAGCAGCACCTACAGCACCTACACACATGCCGTGAGTGCACGTTCTCACACACCCATATACATGGTTACACCCACCAAGCCTGCACATGACTATTCTTACAAGCAGTGTTTTACGTACCATCATGTCTAATACAAGTTCCATGACCTTAACATTGATTTAATGTCCCAAGCTCATATGTACCAGATTAGCAGATCTTTGGTAATATTGTGCTGGCTTGCATGTTTTGTTTGAGGCAAATTGTATGTTTTGTTGATTTTCTAAGTGAAAATAAGTCATCTTCTATAGGTAACAGATGTAAATATAGCATTTTTCAACTAATTTAAATGCACAATTTCTATGTATTTGTTCAACGTATTGCAAAAAATAAAACATAAAATGTGCCATAATTTTTTGCCCATGCCACATTTTATATTTTATTTTCCCAACTATGTTAAATTCATCAAATAAACAGTAATTGTGCATTAAAATGTGCAAAAGTCTGTTCTCTGTAGAGGATGTGTCTATTTTCAACAAAAAAATGTAATTTGACCGGGGTGCAGAAAAAATTGCACTTGACTGTCTTTTGTAGGACTGTTCATTATAACTCATGTACTTCCACTCTTACATGATGAGACTATACTGTTAACACATATACAGCTTAAAAAGTCACTTCTGTTTAATAAATATGTAGCAACAAATGACCAATCTAGAGGTTAGAGAGGCCTTTAGCTTTAATTCAAGAGGTTTAACAAAAATACTGCATTAATAGTTTAGGAATTGCAGCCAAATTTTACATAGTCCCTCAATTTTCACATGCTCAAAAGTAATTGGGCAGTTGACTGATATGCGCCTTCATGGCCAGGTGTGGCCTGTTCCCTCATTATTTCATGACAGATTAAGGAGATAAAAGGTCTGGAGTTAATTCCAAGTGTTGACTATGTATTTCGTAGCTGTTCATGGGAACTTTTAATATGCAGCCCAAAGAGGTGTCAATTCAAGTAAAAGATTTGATTAAAAAAAAAAAAAATCTATCAGAGACATAGCGGAAACCTTAGGCGCAGCCAAATCAACAATTTGGTACATTCTTAAAAGGAAGTAACGCATTGGTGAACTTAACAACAAAAGGCCTGGAAGACCACCAAAGACAACTAAAGTGGATGACTGCAGAAATCTTTCTGTGGTGAAGAGAAAGCCCTTTATAACATCTAGTCAAGTCATGGGCATTCTAGTAGAGGTTGGTGTATCATTATCAAAGTCTACAATTAAGCGACGTCTTTATGAATGTGAACACAGAGGGTTTACCTCAAGATGCAAACCACTGCTAACATGCAAGAACAGAAAGGCCAGATTAGACTTTAAACATCTGAAAAATCCTGCCCAGTTCTGGAACAAGATTCTTTGGACAGAAACAAATTAACTTATACCAGAATGATGGGAACAGAAGAGCGTGGAGAAGGAAAGGAAGGGCTCATGATCCGAAGCATGCACGTCATCTGTAAAACATGGTGGAGGCAGTGTAATGACATGGGCATGCATGGCTGCCAATGGAACTGGGTCACTGGTGTTTATTGATGATGCGACTGCTGATAGAAGTAGCAGGATGAATTCTGAAGTGTATAGAGTTGTACGTCCTGCTCAGATTCAGTCCAATGCTAAAGAACTGAAAGTGCTTCACAGTACAGATGAAAAATGACGCAAAACATACTGCGAAAGCAGCCCAAGAGCTTCTGAAGGCAAAGAAATGGAATGTAAATGGCCAAGTCAGTAACCTGACCTCAACTCAACTAAGCATGCTTTTCATTTACTGAAAACAAAACTGAAGTCAAACTGCAGTAAAGGCCTGGCAAAGCATCGAAAGGGAGGAAACTCAGCATTCGGTGATGTCCACAGACTTCAGTGTAAACGATTTGTATCCAAATATTGCAAATAATCGTTGTATTTCTAATTAGGGAGGGACTATGTAAAAAAATGGCTGTAATTCCTAAATGGTTAATGCAATATTTTTGTTCAACTTCTGGAATTAAAGCTAAAATTCTACATTTTAATAGCATCTGGATTAGTTCATTGCAAATCCATTGTGGTGGTAAAGAGGAAAAATTCCAAAAATTGTGTCACTGTCCGAATACTTATGGACTGACTGAAAACTTCTGTCTTGTGCACTTTCTCACTCGCTCTCTTTCTTGTATAGTACGCGTGTATAACAAAGCCTTGTGCTAACTGTTCAAAATAAAAAGAACGCTGGCTAAAATGGAGCTGTTTTAAATTCCAGTTGAGTCAGGGACGTCTTCATTGTGGAAGCATTAAGACCTGGTTGTTACATCAGATATAAAGCACCCTGGCCACGTTCAGTGTAAAGCACGGGTCTCAAACTCAAATTACGTGTGAGCCACTAGCCAGGTGGTCTTTTCCAAGTATGAATTTTAACTACACATATACATATTTAGGTCATTTTAATCAGTGTTTAGTATTAGCAATTCCTCTGTCATCACAAACCACAACTATTATTATTATTATTAGTAGTAGTAGTAGTAGTAGTAGTAGTTGTTATGGTTTGTGGTTTACATACTTACATAGTCACACAATTACATTCACATTTGGCATCAACAGCTTCCAATCTTTTTTGTTTTTGTTGTTGTGGTATAAAAACATAGTGTTTAAATAGTGTTCTAATGTAGTGTTTGTGCAAAATTACATTCAACCACAGAATTATATGGGAATGAACAGCAAGTGAAATGAAGTGAAATGCAATGAACAGCAGTTATTTCTGCATTATCAGTGGTAATGGTTTGGTAATTTCATTAATTTCTTAATTCTTACACTCTGTATTTACACTTAAGGCATGAATGAATCCACAAAGGCAGATTTAACTAGCTATCAGTTTAAGTTAGAATAATAGCTAAATTAAGTTAAAGCTAAATGACTCTTGTAATCTCAACGTTCATGCTGTGTCAGGTTTTCATTTGAACAGTTCCTGTTGTTTTGCTTTTAACAATGTCTCTGGTGAAGCAAATTTAGCCATCAAATGTAAATATTTAGCTGCAGAAACACTGAAACCATCCACGCTCACTGCTCCAGCTGCCCATATCAATGCCTGATGGCCTGTCATTTGTTTTTTTCTCCATCAAGACATTGAATAATGCATTAACATCATTTCAATTCCCCTCTCATGAATACTCAGGGAGGAACTCGGAGTTCACATGTAATTTTAACTCCGCGGCTCCCTTTGGAGCCCTCTGCGCCGGAACAGCCATGCGCAAAATCTGATTTCTCCGCTCACAAAGCGTTTAGCCTCGCGCTTTATTTGCATTATGAATATTTGACTTTGATTAGAAGACGTGGGTTTTTTTCTTCTTTTGCGCAGATGCTCGGCGTTTTGGCGCATCTGATGGCGAAGACATGCTTCAAAATGCTGAAAGTGTATGAGACGTAATTGATCTCCATCAAATGGCCCCTAGTTCGTTTACGGCTGGGTTAATGTATTCAAAAAGGAATGATTTCTTTGAATATTCATGAGCTACTTATCAAACGATAACACGATTAGATATAGATATTCTTTCTGATGTAGCGGAATGTGGGCTCCTTTGCTCTGCGTTCAGAAGAGCGGATTAAACGCAGTATTAAAATGGAGTTTAAAGTTAAAGCCTGCTCTGTTCTAATCTGCTGGATGTGCTCTGCCAAAAGAATCTATAGTGCACATCAAATAGATCCGCTTGGCCTATATATAGACTATACCCTACAGGCACAGTCTTAATTACAGCACGCATGTGTGCACATTGCTACATGCTGAATCTTGTGAGTGTGCATATGTGAATGTGTGTGGGTGTGTGTTTGATGATGTTAATGCATTATTCAATGTCTTGTGCTTGCGTGTGTGTATATTTGTGCATATAGCTACATATTGAAGCATGCGTGTGTGTGTTTGTATTTGTGCACATAGCTACATTAGAGATCTGTACAGGCATGAAAATGAAGCCGGAACTCAGCCCAGACTCATGTGTTTGAAACCTGACCCAACCAGGCCTGACTTGCACTACTAAATTTGAAACACAAACCTGCTAGTATGAGATCCAGCTTTACCCAGACCCGATGTGCACTACTAAATTTGAAACCTGAACCCATTAGTTAGAGACTTGACCCGAGCAGGCTGGACGTGCACTGCTAAATTTGAAACCTAAACCAGCTAGTTTAAGACCCGAGCAGGCCTGACATGCACTGCTAAATTTGAAACCTAAACCAGCTAGTTTAAGACCCGAGCAGGCCTGACGTGCACTGCTAAATTTGAAACCTGAACCCGCTAGTTTAAGACCCGAGGAGGCCCGACGTGCACTGCTAAATTTGAAACCTGAACCCACTAGTTTAAGACCCGAGCAGGCCCGACGTGCACTACTAAATTTGAAACCTGAACCCGCTAGTTTAAAACCCGAGCAGGCCCGATTTGCACTGCTAAATTTGAAATCTAAACCTGCGAGTTTGAGGCCCAACCAGTCCGACCGTTAGGGCTAAATTAGATGCTCGAACCCAAACCGAACACACTTGTGCTACTTAGGTATGCACAGGCATGAAACTGAAGCCTGATCCAAATTGTCTGAGCACATGCCTACATTAGAGGTCTGCAAGGGCATGAAATTGAAGCCCAAATCTGACTCAAACCCACCCTCAAGTTTGAGACCCAAACCCGACCAGGCCTGACTCGCACTTCTAAATTTGAAACCCAAACTTGGCCCAAACCCCTGAGTTTAAACCTGACCCATACCCGCGGGTTTGAGACCAGATCCGACCATGCCCAATTTGTACTGCTAAATTTGATACTTGGACATGACCCAAACCTGTGAGTTTAAGAGCCGACCCCACCAGGCTCAACTTGTAAAAAGCAAAATCAAAACCCCAAACCCACATGTTTGAGACCCAGCTCTACCAGGCTCGACACATACTGCTAAATTTGAAACCCGGACCTCACCAAAACCCATGAGTTTGAGACCCAACTCGACCAGGCTCAACTCGTACTGCTAAATTCGAAACCTGACCCCGACCCGAACTCACAAGTATGAGACCTGACCAGGCCCAACTCATACTGCTAAATTTAAAACCCACCCCAACCTGCAAGTATGAGACCTGACCAGGCCCAACTCATACTGCTAAATTTAAAACCCACCCCAACCTGCAAGTATGAGACCTGACCAGGCCCAACTCATACTGCTAAATTTAAAACCCACCCCAACCTGCAAGTATGAGACCTGACCATGCTTAACTCGTACTGCTAAATTTGAAACATGAACCTCACCTGTACTCACAAGTTTGAGACCCAATCTGACCAGACCCGACTCATACTGCTAAAATTGAAACCCAAACCGGACCCGAATCCGCAAGAGACAAGAGACAAGTGCGGACTCAATGCCACACAGAGACATCCAAATTTGTCCGCTCCTGCATGATATCCTTCCATCTGTGTTTAGACAGCCTGTCTTATAAATGCATTCTTCCACAACATGCACATCACTACGCTGACTGTAATTTACAAAGTACAATGTAATGTTTGTAGCAAAACAGTGGTTTACAGTCAACCTTGCCAGTGCTGAAACATCTACACACCTGAAGGAGTTGACATACAGTTTGGCCAGCCCACATTGAGCAGGGTTTAAACTACCACTAAAATATTATCAGATCTTCGCCATTCACTTTTAACAGAGCTGTTGTTTGCTGCTATGCATGAAGATGGGACGTGCAACTTGTTGACATTTACATAGAAATATTTCTTCAAATAAAAACATCAGCCCTGAAACACAATATTTTCTCGGGGTCTGTTTTTGCTTTGCTTTAACTTTTATTTTTTATTTCCACAATGCACTTACAAACATAATAGTAATAATAATAATAATAATAATAATAATAATAATAGCAACACTGTGATAGCATGGGAGTTGAATCTTAATCTTTGTCAAATAAAATGAACATAATAGAGCAGTTATCATGTTGTGGTTGTAGTGTACTATCATCTTTATTCTGGCCACAAAACTGTAATTAATCTAGTTAGAAAGAACAGAATTGATAATGTCACATAAACTTCACCGTCCAATGTGACTGCTTAGCCTCATGCTTTTTGTCTGAGGCGGTTTGGCTGGATCTGCAGAAGCTGAGATGTGACAGTGTCCTTCTAAAGCCTGAAGCTGTTTTTTCGGATGTCTGAAACCTGATGCTGTGGTCTGAGGATGTGCTAAAATGTACACCCAATCATAGATGGCTTGCTGTACAGGCGTAATATCTTTCTGTCTTCTTGCATTTGATATGTGTGTGTATTTGTGCATTTGACCACATACTGAAGCTGGTGTATCTATGCTGTCAGTGTGTAAGGCCCTCTTTGACGTCTAACCGCTGCCCAACAGACGGAAACCCCACAGGTATCCCACAATCCACCTGCTCTCTGCCCCTTAACACAGTAAACACTGAGGACCCCCACCTAGACTTAGCTTTCCACAGATACACATACACACACACACACACACACACCCACACACACACACCCTCCCCTCTACAATCACAGCTCTGTTTGTAGGAGATGAGCGTAAATGATTTCAATTCCATGTGGATTATTAAAATGGGAACGGCTAGCACTTCAAACATTTCCTTAAACAGTGAAATTCAGCCCGGAGGGAGCGGTGGGAACACACTCTCCCCACAGCCGCCAGCCATTCATACACATTCTCATACACTTTCCACACGGACTCTGTACCTCAACTACACACACCTACACAACCAAAAGGAACACTTCAAGGAAGCAGTTTTCCCATTTTAACCCTTAGAAGTCATTTTGCTATATTACTCAAATGTTATTACATTTACATTTACATTTGACATCAACAGCTTCCAATCTTTTTTGTTTTTTGTCTATTTCTCCTCTTGTTCTGATATAAAAACATTGAAATTTGTCAAAAGATTCTTTCTGTAAAACAAAACTGTATACACAACAATAACTTTTCACATTTTTTTAAGTATCTCCTTTATACAGTCAAAAATCATGCAAAAGTCAAATGAAAATAAAAACACTTCTAAGTGAAAATAAGTTATCAAAGTTATCATTTATATATATATATATATATATATATATATATATATATATATCACACACACACACAGAGAGAGAGAACACACCACTTCTGTATATTTCAGTGTACAATTATTGTTTATTTCCTGAATTTAACATATTGGAAAAAACAGAATATAAAGTGGCCGTGCAAAAGTTATGGCACATTTTATATTTAATTTTTGTTCAGTATGTTAAACCTAATTCTAAAAAAGGATGTGTTCACCTATTTTCACTTTGAAAATCAACAAAACAACATTTCCTTTGACCAGGGGTGTTCAAACTTTTGCATATGACTGTCCTTACAAACTCAAACATGGTGTTGATTCAAAGTTTCTAATCTGCACTTTCCACAGAATTTCTCAGCTTGTTTCAGTGAGCTATTAATACAAACACAATATCACATTACACCATGCTTTTCACAGCTTCTGTGGGTTGATTGTCTGCATTTAGGCTCATAATATGTCACACATTCAGTAGTTTTTTGTGTTAATGTGTACAAGCAGGGCTGTTCCAAACTGAGAGTTTTAAACTGTGAATTTTTCACACATTCAGTGGTGCTCCATGCTACATCCCATTGGCTACATCGTTCCAGCGTAGGATGTGTCAGATTTAAAGTCCCTGCCAACCTCATTAGCATAGTAATCAGAGGATGTTCCGGAAAGAAAGTGATGCGTGTGTTAAATAGGGATTGGCAGGAGGGTTTGGGTTGGAAACTGTACCCGAGGTTAAAGGACCCTTATCATGGAAAAGCGAATTTTCCTCACTTTTTAAAACATGCTAATGTTTTAAAATGTACCATTCATTTCCAGTCTATATAGTGCACAATATGCAAACTAAGCTGTAAAAACAGCTGGTTTTGAAATCATTATGGTTGCAACATCACAACTACAAACATTGATATATGACCACAGGTTCAGCCTACAGCAGTTTAGTCTGCCCATTCACATTAAAGTGATATGGTTATTTAGGTGTGTAGTTTTCTAAATGCTAATTGGTGTCCATAAGCTCTCATTATTTGTTAGCTATGCTGCTCCAGTGTAGAAGCAGACTTCAATCATCAAACATGTCTTGGCTGATCAACTAGATTCAGGGTAAGGGGGAAAACTTTAATTTTTAGTGGGTACATTTAAACTGTTTAGTAAAAATGAAGAAGTCGCCAAACATTTGTGCAGTTTGAACCTTAGAGTTACACTGTAAAAAATTATTGTAACAAAAAGTCATTTTAGTGAACTAAAAGTAATGATTTCACAGAATGTAAGACACGGATTACTATTAGTTAACTTATTATTTGATACTGAATGAACTCAAAATTTAAATACGGCTGGGTTATGACTGTTTTAGATTAAATGGGAATTTAATCGATTCAAAATTTCTGCATAAATAAATAGTTAAGATGTAAACAAAGTCAGTCAGAGTGGTTTGATATGAAATGCTTTGTTCTTGGGAAACTTACCGAGTCAGAATTGTTCACAGTGGTGGTGATAGGGAACCAGAGATTCAAAGTGTTTAATGCCACTAAAAGCTCCCTCACAAAAAGCTGTTAAGTGAAATGGTTACAGATAGACTACCTGATGTCTAAAACATTGTTTTACAAATGTTTTGTGATAAGATTTTGGCCTACAATATATCTTTAAAAGCCATTTTACTTTACTCTGTGTTTATCATCCTGTATGGGAAATTTGTCTTTCAGCATGGCTCCATTAAACAAACGTTAAGAACAATAAACAGTTGAATAGTACACAAACTCTTATAGTGGCGTTATAAAGCAAAATAGTCCCCAAAGAAAAGTTATCTTTCAGATTTCCACCATTTTACCATCATTAACATTACATATAAAACCTCAGTGTAGGTACACTGTAAATAAAATGGCTACATTTGCGTTATAGACATCACAAACCCCTGATTCCTGTCAGCAGCAAATTGGGTACATTCATCTAAATTGAACTATTTCACATAAAACTACTTTGAATGACTGACTATGCCTCAACAACTGAATTATACAGAAATTTAGAAAAATCACTGGCATTCCCCTTTAAAAAATGCTTTTACGGATAACTGACCACAGCCAATCAAACTGGTCCTTGTTCAGTTCACACTGAAATTCCACAACCCATGAGGGCTAGGACTTGACGAGATTAGCGCTGAGCTAAACAGCGAAAAAGCTCGGTAAAGTCAGCTATCACCTGTGAGTGGTTCCAAAACCGCAGTAAAGGATTATCCAGCTCTTTCCTGACCGCTGAATCTAAACGGCTTTCAGGCAGTTTGGGATGATGTGGCTGTCGCAGCCCTGGAATGAGAGATGGCGATTGTTTGAGAGAAGGAGTAAGTGGAAGAGTGTGAGGAGCACCTCTGCAAATGCGGTGGAGGAGGACAAGATTCAGCTTCAAGCTGTCAGACAGGCTGCAAATGGGATTTTGGGGCAAAAAGCAGGAGGAGACCATTCTAGAGAGGAAGAGAGAGAGGAGGAAAGAGAGAGAGAGGGGAGAGACAGTGAGAGAGACAGAGAGAGTGACAGACAGAAAGATAAACGAGGAGAGGGAGAAAAGATGTGTGACGTGCCAAGTAAGCAGGACAACACACATCTCACAAGCAGTTTGACCAGCCATACTGTCAGATAGACCTGACACCAACATGAGAGAGAGACCGACTGATAAAGAATAAGGACAAGAGGAAGCTAGGAGCCACACTTGACCCTCCAAACCCCAGATTTTAAAGACCAGTAAAGCTCCCCAACTGACCGGTCTATGCTCCATCCACAAATGTGTTATTTCATAGTTATTGTTGTGAAGTTAGACAAGCTTTGCAGAATGTTGGCAAAATTCTCTTTGGTAATAAAAGACTGTAGAGCACACAGAGGTTGCACCACCTATTCATTAACAGTGTCAGTGTATGTTTTGAACATGCAGGTTCATTGGGTTATAAAAGCGGAGGAGGAGGAGGTCACTGGGTACAAAATGAATGGGAAAACTTGTAACACGTCCAGCCCTTCAATGAAAAGAACTGCAGGTTATTTCGCTAAGCACAAACGCGTAAAGTTTTTGCTGTTTAGGAATGTCCCACCCCCTCAGTTGAAATAGAGATTTTTGATTGGTTCTGGAATGTAACAGCCCATGTGCTAACCAGGAAAAGAAAGTATGAGCATATGACTCCAGTCTTAGTCAGTTTAAACTGGCTTCATGTTAATGACGTTTAAAGCTCTTGATGGCGTATCTCCAGCATATATTACTGATCTGTTGAAACCCATTTAGACCACTTCACTCAACTCTGCAATAGCATTCCAGAGAATCTAAGCAATGCAAGCGTGATTTGTGTTTTTACATCTGGAATAAAAACGTATTTGTTTAGGCTAGTATATACCTAGCCTTGCAGGGCCAGAGGTGTTCTCATAATGAGAATACAGATCTGGGCATAACCTGTTAAACTTTTGGTTCTGCATTGTGGCGAAATCTGCCACTAGCAAGACCCCTAAAATCCACCCCCAAACTCCTTTAGTCTGTGCTCTTTTAACATCTGCAATACAATGACAATAAAGCAAAACAAGCTTGCTATCTTTATCTAACTGAATCTTTTTCTCTCGCAAAAGGTTTATTTTTACAATATGTACCATATCTAACTCCTCAAGTAGAGTTTTTGGGGGGACTTTTCAGCAATGATAACTGGCATTACATACACAGGCTAACAACAAGCTTGTTGTTCAGGGGACACTATTGACAAGTGCACCATTGCCCCCCTACTTTAAGATCCACCTTCACAAGGTGTTGGATTGACCTTAAAATTTCTGACTCAATTTGTTCCCACCCTAAAACGTCTACTGAGTACTGTAGCTGATATGCATATATTAAAGCATATATAGGACAAAAATGGAGTTGTGCTCACAATTTCTCATTAGGTTGAAAAGGATTTTTGCCAAGAATCTGTAAAGCTTGTCCAACTTAGCAATAGCTGTACAATACAACATAATTTATGGCTAGCATCAGCTGCTATGAAATATGCATTTGTGGGTGGAGCACAGATAGGTCAGTTTGACTCTTCTTTGCTATTCTGCGCTTTAAAGCTGTCATGATTACTCAAACCTGATTATTCATTTAAAAAAATCATTGGCAGTTAGTTAGCAGTTTGCATGATGATAATGCATATTTTAAACTCTCCTACTTTTCTCTCTAAAGGCATAGACGGAACAAACATGAACAGACACGAACCGACTGATATTTGCAGTTCTCCTTAGAATGTTCAGAAAAAGAATCTACAAGTAAAATGAACTAAATAGTCCTTCAACAATCAAACACAGGTATCGAACACCAGCCAAGCATTTGTGTTTGTGTGTGTTTGTCCCATCAGTGTACTCTAGCCTTTACAATAAGAAACAACCCAACAGACACCTGTTCATAAGCATTTGCCACATGAAAAGGTGTCTTTGTTTATCTGTTCCAGTAAAGTGTAATGAACATTTGAACGTTTGTTATCGCTCAGTTTCATTATTTAGCCACTTAAAACAATCTGATTACATGATTGATCATCAAAATAATCAGTAGACCACCAGATCACTACTATAATCGACTGTGACAGCCCTACCTCATTTATATCACCCTGCCGATCAGATAGAAAAGAGGACAAAGAAGAATGCGCTGGTGAAAGACAGCAGGGTACACGTTGATGGTGATATTCTAAATATGAGTGAATAATGTCTAAGGGAGTGGGTTGTAGAAACTAATATTGACAGTGTCTGCTACTGCCCCCTTGTGTCTGAATCTATGACTACACAGCTCCTATTCCACAAGCCTGAAACAAAAGTAATCGAAAGATAATCTAAAAACAAATCATGTAAAGCGCATTAGCTTGACGCACCGTATTTGTAGTGTTAATTGTTATGTGTTCTCAAAACTCATTCTATTGTCTGTTAAATACAATCTTATTGGTTCTTATCTAATGTTCAAACAGTCTGTTTGCAGAACGCAGGCAAACAGTGAGCGGAAGAGATGGAATGAAAGAGACAGAGCAAGATCCTGTTATGAGGGGCTACTTCAGCACCCCTGCAGACACACTTATTTCACCAGTTTACATATTTTCTCCTGGCAGTCTTGTGCTTTCTTTCCCTCGAACTGACACACACCTATAGTCTCTGGCTCTTTTTCTCTTTCTCTATCACACACACACACAAGCACATAGTGTCTGTGACAGTGCTGAAAGCCTCTACAGCTTCTACTGATAGCACTGACACATGGCTGAAGTAGTAATCCAGAGGGCAGAGATCCACTGCACAGAGCACTGTGAAAACAATGTGACATGTAAAAGTAAAGCAAAGAGGGAACTATGTTAACATGTGGTCTTTAAAGGGACACTCCGGGCAAAATAAAAAGTATAACCATCCCTACATCTGTTGTAAACATGCCTACTCATCTCCTACAGTGATGTTGCGGTAGCCTCTAGAGTTAGATTTTCAGATTTAAAGACTAGAAAAGCCCTTTGAGATGATGTATCTTGAAGGTGTCCGGGACTTTTGAAAAACTCCCAAGCACTCAGGGGCGGCTACTTCAGGGCAGGAAGTTTTTTTTTGTCTTTGCTGACTGTCTAAAGCAGAAAAAACTAGATAGGTAAAGTGTCTGAGAGGAAGCTAAATATCATGTCTGCTTTGTTTAGCCTAGAGATCTGTGGCTACACTAGCAGTCAGGATTTCTGGGTATTGTAGTGAGAGAACATTGAAAAACAAAGACACAAAAAGGTAAAAAGGTCTGCATGCAAAGGCTGCACATGCACAGTGTACATATGATTAATATCGCATAAATATTTCATAAATACTTCATCGCCTATGTGCCAGTACCAAACATGTTTAGTTGAAAGGAAAAGATGTTCCCCTGTGAATTTGGCTAGCTGACACATGGAACCAAAAATACCACTCGATTCATTTCTTTACATTCTGTTTGAATTCTGAATTTCTGAAAGGTTGTCATCCAGCTAAATAATAGACCAACAGGGCTGTACACATACTTTTACTAAATAAATCAGTAGATAAGCTAAAGCTAGCTGTCACTTTAACGCTAGATGAGCGACAGCTGTCTCCTACATGGAGAAACTTAAACTCTGCTACATAACATTGACATGATCATGCCATAAACATATCACTGCAGACGTCATATACCGACATGAATTGTTTTGACAGATTTTGTTCAGTAATATAACAGTGTCATGTCACAATTACCATTAATTGTCATGACAAATGTCATAATGTTTGATATCTTGTGAGTTAAAGTGTAAAGTTTGCTTCCTGATCTTCTGATCATCTCCAGCCGTCACAGAGATTTGTTAAATTCCATCACCAGCACACCTAATTTAACATAATGATACACTGTAAAAAGTGGCTCATCAGGTCTACCTAAAAAAAAAAAAAATCACTTAATGTGGTAACAAGTAAATTAACTAGTTTTATTCAACCTAAATGAATGCTTTGAATGAACAATTCTTTCAATATAGTTTTTAGGTTGAATAAAACTAGTTCAATTGCTTGTTACCACATGAAGCAATTCTTTTAGGTAGATCTGAAGAGCCACTTTTTACAGTGTGTATTGAATAGCTAAACCAGGTATTAGATGATGATTACATACAATGCTGGGATGCCATGAGGAGAGGTTTGGAAATGGGTAAATACACACACTGCCATACATAAAATCACTGTGAAATTATCAGATTCTGATTTATCTGAGTTTAATTTTTTATCTGAGTTTAATATTATTTAAAAAACGAGTTTTAGTCCATTGGCGGAGCCTTATTTTAGCCACGCCCCTGCATTTTAGAGCAGGAAGTGAGACAGGTGGTCGATACAAACAGGCTAAAAACTCGCTAACATGCTCCTCATGAAGCACAGTCATTACATATGCATGCTAATGCTTTAGCTTATAGATCTGCGTGTCCTGGCCTGTTTATAGGCAGCTATAGATTAGATGGTGTGGATATGGAGCCAGCTGTGGTTTCTTGGCCTGTGTGATCATTTGCCTCCCTTAGGAAAATCTAACAAGCCCCAGATTTTTATTTCTACTTAATTTATTTATTTTGACAGGGGAAATCCCACTGAGACTCAAAGCCTCATTTTTAGGGCAACCCTGTTTATAATATATGCACATTTACAAAGCACATATACATTAGCATAAAGCCATTTAATAATAGAAATAAGAAGATAATGCACAAAGCTGTTTATCGTTTAACGTTATCTGAATACAAGTATAACCCAGAATTATCCAGTATCTAATATTATTATTGTTGTATTATGATTAGAACTATTATCAGTAGTAGTAGATGTTGTACTACCAGTGTGAGTAGTAGTGTATTATTATCAGTAATAGTAGTTATATTAGTGTATTAGTAGCAGTTGAATTGGAATTGTGGAAAGTATTATTATTTGTAATTAATGTCATTATTATTAGAAATTGAAACCTTACTATATGGACCAGTTCTACCGAATTAGTTAATTAGATTCCACAGTAAAAAAAAAAATCATTAAAAAAAAACTATTAAGCATTCAAACATGCTTAAGCAGTAAGATAGTAATAAGCTAAATATATACATAATCATTTATAGGGTACTTACTATTAGGACCTGTTACAAACTCTAACCCCTGAATTTCAACTTGTCAAAATAATACCTAACTTTTTTTTGCATTTATTTTTTTATGTTGTTTTTGAAAAGATTTTTTTCATTTCTTTTAAATTGAAGCTAAAAGATTGTAGTGTTGAACATGAATCTGAACATGACAGTAGTGAAGGAGAACGCAGCCTGTGACGGCCACACTCCGACAGGTCGGCCTTTAAGCTCATTGATTCAGTGAGTGGTTGCTATAGTGACAGGCTTACTGTAATTACCTTTTTCTTATTTGGTGGTGGTGATGGTAGTGGTTGGGGGGTGTTAGAGTGGATTTGTGTTAATTTATTTAATGATGAGTGTTTGAGTGCTTCGGCTTCATCACTTATTCACACTAAGACACTAATGTACATACATGCAGTGTGACAGGCTCCCCTGAGCACGAGTGTGCACGTTTGGGGCGGGTTCATGAAGATTAAATATTCAATTAGCGCTCGTGATTATTTCTCATGTGTGCATTTATGTGCGTGTACAGTTTTTCAAATCTTAATGAGTATTTCCTAATGTGGAAATCTCTCCACCCTTTCCCTCTCTCTTTCTCTCTCACCCTCAGCTGATGCAGCAGCAGGCAGCCATAATGGCGGCATCTCATGGAGCTTACCTTGCGCCTAGCATGGCGTTTCCAGCAACGCAGATCCACCAAGTGGGGGCACTCAACATGAACGGCCTGCCGCCCACTCCCATGACCCCAGTGTCAGGTCAGTCTGAGCTATCACTACGTCATCACACTATCACTGTAGCCCAGGGGTGTACAGTTTTGGTCCTGTAGGGCCACAGTCCAGGAGGGTTCACTAGCTCTTTATGAGCTCCACCTACTTTATTGCCCTACCTTATGGTAACTGTATACCAGCAATGTGGAGCTACAAGATAGGGGTTTCTAATAAAGTGGCCGCTGAATGTAGTGTATCAGCAACATATAGTCATGTCAGTTTTACCAGCAGTCTGAGTGTGACAGTTACCGTTCTCACAGAGCAAGTTTACCGAGATATACACAGGCTCCAACTAGTATTTGGATGTTTGTGCAGTGCGGAAAAATGCATTTCATTGTGTTAGGAAACAAAATGGCAAATCAAGGGGTGTTTATTTTAGACAGACCATTCCAAGACTGTCATTTTCTTTTTAGCCAAGTTTCAGCTCTTTATCGTTTCAGCAGTTTCTTTGCAGACATTTGCAGATTTGCATCCAAAATGCCTTTGTACACTTCCGATTTCTTGATCTCATCAATGAACACAAGCTCACTGACATCATTGTGAGAAAAATGGAACTTTGTTGTTTCCACCTCAATGCTATGCTGTAGCCTTAGTGACCAGAGAACCTACATGTACTCTGAGTTTTTATAGTGGTGTTGATAATGGTAAAACAATGGCGTTTTTTGCCTTATAATGCCCTGCATGTACATCTCCGTCGTTAACTGATTTTAAAAAATATGTTTTAGACCAAAACCTTGTCTCAAAATTATTGTCAGACATCAGGTAACTTATCCATAAACATTTCAAGTAATAACCTTCTGTGAGGGAGCTTTTAGAGACATGAGACATTCCAGACGTCTCATTCCTATCACCACCAGTTTGAACAATTCTGGTAAGTTTCTCTTGAATGGAGAATCTCCCATCAAACCAGTTTAAATGGCTTTGTTTAATTTTAATGATTTAATACTGCAGGATTTTTGAAAAACCAGTGGAATTCCCATTTTTGTTTAGGATCATTTCTTTGGAACTAGCAGTCCAACAGAAAGAACATTTGGTCTGCTTATTGTGTGATTATACAATGTTCTTACACTAAACACAGAGCTATAATACAAATTGGAAGCTAATCACTCTTAGTCTTTGGATTAGGATAGAAAGTGTGTGTGTGTGTGTGTGTGTGTGTGTGTGTGTGTGTGTGTGTGTGTATGTGTGTGTGTGACATCCTGACCTTCACATCCTCTGTGCTGTGGCATTTGAGAAAAGCTGTTGGTGGGGTTATAATTCCAGCCTGTAAGACTTTAGAAGAGAGCTGTCCCCTCTGTTTTTGTTTTTTCTCTGTCCCTCACACTGTCTCTCTCTTCCCTCTTTCTTTCGCTTTCTCTCTTCAGTCCTTTTAACTGCAGGCTTAATATTCAGTTTTTAATCAGAAGGCTTGCTATTCATTAACCACTATTTATTATTGTGTAACTAATATAAACTATTATTGCTATCAGTGTAAATACTTTTTACTGTTTGAAAATGCCAGCTCTTTGCATTGTGTGAAAGTTTTAAGACGAATAGAGCAATAGAAATGTTTGAAATAACTTGGAGTATAATCTTGCTACATTAATAGTGATTAAAGTTAAGCGTTTTCTTATACAATAGTTACCTTTTTTCGTACTGAAGAGCTCAGTGACTTTAAACATGGCACTGACATAGGATGACACCTTTGACACAAGTCAGTTCATGACATTGATCTGCTCTGATCAACTTTAAGTGCTGTTATTGTCAGATGGAAGCATCTAGGCACAACAACACATCAGCCATGAAGCGGTAGACCATGCAAACTCAGAGCAGGGCCATCAAAAAATTGCCTGTTTTTTGTTGCATCACTTACTACAGAGTTCCAAACTGCCTCTAAAAGCAACATCAGCACAAGAGCACTGTCCAGAGAGCTTCATGAAATGGGTTTCCACACAAGTCTAAGCACACAAGTCTAAGATCACTATGCATAATGCCAAGCGTCAGCTGGAGCTGTGTAAAGCATGTTGCCACTGGACTCTGGAGCAGTGGAAATGTGGAGCAATTAATCACGCTTCACTGTTTGGTGGTCTGATGGACAAATCTGGGTTTGGCGGATGCCAGGAGAATACTGTCTACCAAAATCCAAGTGCCAACAGTAAAGTTTGGTGAAGGAGGTATAATGGTCTAGGCCTGATTTTCAGGTTTCCAGTGAAGGGTCATGTTAATGCTACACAGCTGCTCTTTTGACTGAATGAGCAGAGAGAACTAACAGAGTGGAAGGCTTGTAACCACAATAAAAAGGGCCAACTCCATATTAATGCACATCATTTTGGAGTGGAATTTCCAACTAGGTCACATATATGTGATGGTCAGATGTCCACAAGCTTTTAGCCATATTGCATAAGTTATGCAGTGAGACATTTAATATTATATAGTTAAATTCCTCTCTCTCTATCTCTCTCGTTCTGTCTTCCTCTCCCTCTGCCTCTCTCTCTCTCATCACCCCAACCCCTGATTAGCAAACACAAGTTCTACGATTATCCACGTTTCCATGTGTCTCACTGCGCTGATGGCTGTGTCTGAGTAGCCCTTTTGTGCCCACTCGACATGATTGCAAAAATGAGGTGACAAAGCCAAGACAACGTTAACTGCTCTGTTTTCCACATTAACAGAGAACTAAAGCTGAAGATTAAGCCTGCTCCAGCATATCTGCAGCAACCCAGTGCACGGATGGCTAATCAGTAAAGGGTTTGCAAAAAGTAGGCCAGCTAAAGGTCACTTGTTAAAAGTCTTGAAGGATTTTCCAAAACACGTCCATGTTAACCCCATTTTAAACCCTCATGCTATTTTTTGGGAGATGCTGTAGCATCCTTTGTAAGTTTGTTGTTTTTGATGTACTGATTAAATATGAGCAGTGATGCTAACTACTACCCCTTTCCAAATTGAAGGCTTTTCTCGATGTGGATCAATTCCATCTTCTCCTCTCTGCAGGGGAGCTGCTGATCAAAGCAATAAAAAGCCTTTAATGTGATGGTTTAGCATGTTCGAACCTGTCAACGATGTTTTTTAAGCTATCTGGGTATGAAAAAAGAAAGCTGCCATTGGGCGCCTTCCACAGCAATCTGGAATGTTTTAATCTGAATGTGAAGCTTCACTTTTTCAGCAGTGTTTTAATCGAGATGTCCTGAAACATGTCAGAACTGGAATTAAAGCAGTAATGGAGGCAAAGTTGCTACCATGAAAGCTTTTTTGTCTATAAACTCTACAGTCCAAGAAAATGAAGCCCTTTCCAGCCCTTTCTGAGTTCAGTATGTCTGTGTAAGGTAGTGCATTTCTTTAGAGTTTGGTAGAACTCTACTCACACCGCTGGACTGGATGTTAATCTGAAGCTGGATGATATAGCCAGAACTCTTACTGCAGTATTTTTTTAATACCATTAGACTGCAATAATTTCATAATGCTCAGTTTTATGCCTGAACAGTATATTGAATCCAACAACAAAAGACACAGCACAGGACATATTGAGATATTTTTCTCAAACTCACAGCTTTTGCTGCTCTTCATATTTTCAACACTGAGAACAGCTAGCAAGCTAGCTATCTCCACTAGCTGTTCTACAGATTTGCACTGTTGTGGTCTCGCAAGCCACACTTCCACCTCAGAGAGTCTGGTGCATTTTGTCGCTTAACATGGCCAATAACCATCTACTTTGACAGGAAAGGGCCATTTGACTAATGTGCAAAATAAATGAATTGGACAGCCAAACAGAATGCAACTAAAAAAAATCCCAGTAGTTTTGGCCAGCCTAACATCCAATCAGAATCTTCATGTGAGGGCTAAGAGTATAGTGCTGTTGTAAGTGAATGGCTAGACTTCTTCTCCCTCCCTGCCAGGTTACCAGATTAAGGATCAGAGAGGCATAGTATTTTATTATTTTAATAATTTAAAAAAAATTAAGAAGCATTTCAAACGTTTGATCTTGAGAATTATCATTTTTATCACCCAGTTCTGTTAATCTTTGTTCTGCTGTTATAATGTATCAGAGTAATCAGCTTAGCTGGAATCAAGTTTTTCATTTCATTTTCATTAGATTTCATTGTATAGAAATGCCAGAACAGAAGAACAACTGTGTGTACAAGTGTGCATATACAGCCAGCGTGTAGTAGGACCTTGAAGTTCCCCTTATTACCTGGCAACACAGTAAAGACGTTTAGATTACAGTTTCTACTCTCTCAGTGGTTTGCATCTTTGGGGCAATGTGTAATTCTACACTCTTGTTTTGAGCGGATGAGTGACTTGATCATAGATCAGCGCGCCGATACACATGAAACACATAAGCCCCACCGGCCTAGTCCACAACGACCAGTCCGAGCACCAGCAGAATGCAGAAGATCAGCTTTCCCAGCCTGCCATGCTAATCAGTGCCAGAGGCTGGAGCTTGTTGCAGGTTTCTATTGATCTGTGGCAATCGATAGCATGGAAAAGAGGCAGCCGTCGCATATGCATTTCAGATGGGCATCACAGCTCCGTGCGGGAGTTTAACGAGAGAGATCCATGCTGCTGAACATGCGCTGGACACTCAGTCTGGGCAGTTAATGATTTGTTTACTTGCTAAGTTTGTAATGAAATACACTTCTTCTTTAACTTTTCTAAGTTGACGACCAGTTTAAAAAGTGCACAGAGATGTACAGAGTTGGCAGAATGAAACTTTTATCTGAAAGGTATTGTGATTTTTTTCTTGAGATTTTTGATTTGGTCATATTTTTATGTACAGTAATTCAGTTAGAACTCAAATATCAAAACAGGGGTGGTTGACTTTTTTAACAAATTATTCTGAGTGTAGGACTAGAAAACATTTGTAGTTGAGAATTACCAGTAAGAGTGAAATTTAGAAAAACCCATATGTAACATCTTTGTGCAAACTCAGTAGCCAGCATCTAGACCAGTGGTCACCAACTCTGGTCCTGGAGATCTACCTTCCTGTAGATCTACCTTCCTGCAATGTCTAGTTCCAACCACAATCTGGTCCAGCTAAATAACTTCTTCAGAAGTCCATGAATGGCTGGATCAGATGCATTAGTGTGAGGTAAAAGGGGGATCAGTAACATGCATGTTGGAACTAAATCCTGCAGAAAAGTAATAAGTATCTCCAGGAGAATGGCTGGTGACTGCTGGTTTAGACTTCATAGCCCCAGGGAACCTAAATCTATTCTCTGGGCACACAGCATACATGAACAAAGTATGTCCTATGAATACATTTCCAGTCTCTTGGTAGGCAGTCCTAATCTCGGGTAGTTCATACATAAGCTGTTTCCTCACCAATCACAAGGCTGATGTGAACCGTCCTGCGCACACAGCTTAAACAAAACTGTGTTCCCCAGCCATCTCCTGCTTTCAGTTCAAGTCAGAGAAACTGCGTAAGCCTAACTGAGCTAGCATCTATCAATTCAAGCACTAATCAACAAAATAAAGCTTTGTAATACCATGTCTGTCATAATCCATCCTGAGTGGGTTTGGGTCGAGCTTGGGTTTCAAATTTGAGCCACATATGACCCACATAAGCCAGCTATGTATCCCTAGGCTATGCATTGTACCTCTGTCTGAATGGAGAGCAATGTGGCCATACTGTGCTGCTGTGCAGAACTACATCTGTCATTCGAACATATTTACACATGTATATGTGCGTATAGTGTATAGAACAGTGTGTGTATGTATAGTATATGCACAGTGCAGTGTGTCTAGTCTAGTGCAGGTTGAATGAGATCAGTTTTAAAGAGCAGCTGTCTGACTATGAATAAGTCTCTGTGGGACAGCAGTGGTGTGTTAAATTGGAGGGCATCATATCACCCATCACTGAACAGTGACTTACAGTCACAAGCACACACACACACACACACACACACACATATAAATACACACTGGTTCTCTGACACACTGTCCTGCCATTTTTAGCCTCTGCCATACTCATTGATTTTTGTTTTTCACACTGACCGCCCACTGAACCTTATAGCCATGTGTGTGTGTGTGTGTGTGTGTGTGCAGCACTGAAGAGAAAAGCACAGGCTCTCCTTGGTGTGTAGAGCAGACAGTGGTAGACATGGCAGTCTAATTTATCACCACTACTGAGGACACTCACTGCACAAAGTACTGCAAAAGACACAACAGCTCTCCTGGGCCACCGCCTCACCACACACACACACACACACACACACACACACACACACACATATGCTCGCTGTAGTAGTAGTTTTAAATCACCTTTCAGCATAACACGCTGAGAAAATGTACCGTGATGTAACTCCCTGAAACCCCAAGCACATCCATAGTTTACTGGAATGGAATTAGATTGGATTGAATTGAACTGTTGTGTGTGCAATGTGTCTGAAATCAACATTAAGGTTTCTAAGGCTGTAGTTAAACACAAAAAGAACCAATGTCCTATGATTGTGAGGCAACGGATTTAAATTCAAATTGGGACAAAAGAGGAGGTGCAAGTTCAATGACAAAGAGACAGCAGTTTAAATAATTTGCGTTATTTCCCAACAAAACATACTACACTCGTGTAATTCTACTCCAGGTCATAAAACAGAATTTGGAAGACAATAACAAGAGCACATACAGCCACATCAAGGCATATTTTAATGTAGGTACATCTACACCCTCCCTGGTAGTTGAAATAGAGTGGTTCTGATGAAATTGTGTTATTCAGTTGATAAATATGCTTTGAGCATGCGTTCAATGCATGTTTCTCCAGCTAACCTCTATTGCTCCACTGTTAAAGCAAGTCTCCCAACTACGTCTTTGAGACACTACTGCTAGTTTACACCCTGTTTGAAGAGTCTGAGAAAATACACACAAAACTGGCTGCTGTAGTAAATTGAGTGGAATATGTAATCAGCATTTCTAGTATCTCCTCTTCAAATTTCCTGTGTATGAGGGTTTCTGCTCATGTAAACAGCAACTACAGTGGAGCCTGTTCACCACAAATGTCAGTCCCTTTAACAGCACTGCGTACAGAGCGTGTAGACTGAAATTTATTTCTAAGCTGTTTACCTGTCTTGTGTCCAATATATTGTCACGGTTGGAACAAAATCTCCCGTCTCCAAATTGGTAAATTTCCAGGAGAAGAAAAAGCTTTCTTAGCTTTCAATGTAAGTTAATGTATCAAGATTTTATTCTAAATAATTCTTGATTACTATTGGTTAATCATGAAAATGACAGTGTAACAGGCAGCTGGTATTTGCAAATTATGTCAAAGTTGAAAAATGACAAAAAAAGAGATACAAAATTTTGTTCTAAAAGAGACAATAAACTCATAGTATTTTAATAGTAACACCTTCTTTGCACTTCAATTCATTTGGCGCCTTATAAGGTCCACTTTATGTGTAGCTGCTGCACAAGCCTGTGGTCAGTTCATCATTGATCAGTTCATCATTGGTCAGTTCATCAGGTCTGACCACAGGACCACTGCTGGCCAGATATTATTTAGGTGGTGGTCTATTCTCAGCAGTGACACTGACATGGTTGTGTGTGTGGTGCTGGAGAGTAGCAGTGTTGCTAGAGTTGTTCAGCCACCCTAAAATACCTAACCAAGAGCAGCACTGTGGTCAGACACAGACCCTTGATGAATGCCTAGAGCCCATGTGTCAAACACAAGGCCCGCCACACAATCCTATCCGGCCCGCAAAAGTATTTGAATTTTCTGTTAATATTAGCCCGTTTCACAGTGTGCTGCACTACAGTCTCCAGCATGCACTGCAACATAATGTGCTCCGACTCTCCTACCTCAACAACAGTCTATGGGACAGCGGTTACACCTCAATTCTACACAATTCTGCGTAATTCGACACCAGTTATGTCACCAAAATGCATTTGAGGTGCAGTTAAACAAATATAAACACTTAACATTAGTCTTAATGAACTTGCAGCAAAGAAAGGATGCCAGGTGTCTAGTTCAAGCAAATAGGTAGGTTTAAAAGGCCGAGCTCCTGGGGACATTTACATTACAAGTCTATTACAAGTGCCTGTATTTCACCGCTGAAGTTTTTGCATATTTTGAATAAACAATGGCCAGTTTGGGTTACAGCATAACATTAATTAAAAATGAAATAAAAACTCTTTTTATCTGTCCCAGAGATTTGATTAGATTTTTTTTAATATGGCCCTTTTACTGGTTGAGTTTGACACCCCTGGCCTAGAGGATGGCTAACATAGACTGTGCGTCAACAGATGGTCTACAGTATCTAACTGTTTAACTGTTTATCTAAGTGTTTCTAATGAAGTGGCCAGTGAGTGTAGTGTCTATATAACACATACAGTATTATATAAACTGTATATCTAGTGTAAATCCATCAAAGCATGAATATTAGCACATTCATATCCATATGTGTCTCACTGTGCATGGACATAAATTCACACTCAGTGTCTGATTGGTTGCCTTAGGTATAGTGACAGCTCATGTTGGTGACAGGCCTTCACCCCCTAGTTTCCGTGACAACTGAGTGTCGTGAGGAGACTGAGAGCCGGCCCTAAGGGACACACCCATCACACTCCTCTCTCCATCTGCACAGCTGCTCTCACACTCTTCACACGACACACGCACACACTGACAAAAGGAAAAAAAGTAGGTTACAGACACACTTGCTTCAGACGGAATAATGTGGTGTTGATTAAAGCTTTCATTATGAGTCACACAGATAACGCTGCTAGTTCACTCATTCACTTATTCACTCTATCGCACACTTCTTTTCTGCACGTATCATGGCTGAGCGAACTCCATTCTTTCTCTCTCCCTTCCTCTATCCCTCTTATTTGCTCTGTTTTCTCTCGCTCTCTTTTCTCCCCCTTTCTCTTGCATTTCTCTCTCTTTCTCTCTTTAATAGAAAATTCCTGCCAGATAGAGGAGAAAAAAAATCACCTGTTTCCGGCAGCAGTATGTCAAAATATTGACTTTGTATCTTGAAATAATGAGTTATTTTCTCAAAATATTGACTTAGGATCTCAAAACATTGACTTAATAGTTCAGATTAATCGTGTATTATCTCAAAATATTGGCTTACTATATCAAAATAATGACCTGTTTTCTTCAAATATCAACTTACTATGTCAAAATACTGACTTGAGATCTCAAATGTTGACTTACTATATCGTAATAATGACTTACCTATTACTTACTTTCCTGAAATTTAAAAACTCATTATTTTGACACAGTATCTCTAAATCTCAAGAAAATAAGTCATTATTTCCAGATAATAAGGCAAATCTTTAAGAAAATAAGTCTTTGAGATACTAAAGCAGTATTTTAAGATATTAAGCCATTATTTGGGTTTTGAGATGCTAAGTCAATATTTTGATAAAACTAAGTCAGTATTTTGACAAAAACAAGTAATTATTTTGAGATACAATATTTGGAGAAAGTACATAATTATTTTGAGATACTAAGTCATTATTTCTAGAAAGTAGATCATTTCAATATACTAAACCAGTATTTTGGGAAAGTAAATCATTATTTCGAGATACTAAGTCAACATACTGCCAGAAACAGAGAGAGAAAAAAAAACAGGTGATTGTGGAAATGGGCTTTCATGCTCTTTTTCTTTCTCGCTCCTTCTGTTTTGTCTCTCTCTTTTCTCCTTCTCTCCCACGTCTATTATTCTCTCCCTGTCTGTCTTGTTTCTCACTCTCTCTGTCTCTCTCTCTCAGCATCACACCCTTCACTCAGTAGCATGACATTGTGCTTCTGCCTTGAAAATTGCACCAACATTGCATCATTACAAAGTTCAGCAAGAGACAACTGCCCTGTCGCCAGCACCTTAAAAGTGTGTCTGTGGGTTTATGTGTGTGTGTGTGTGTGTGCGTGCATGTGAGGCTATACACTTTGCCCTAGGCTATTTAGCCACTGGTATCGCACAGTCTCCTGCGTCTTCTTGGTTTGATTGACAACAAAGACAAGTAGTGCTGATGTGCGGTGCAGTTAAAGTCTCCAGCATTAGTCAGTGCAGACTCACAGTCAAACGCTCATAAATATTCCCACAGCCTGCCGAGCCGAACTGACCACACTACTGCCCTCAGCATGGCCTCCGCCAGGTCCACTCATGTTAAAAGTGACCTGTGACTTCAGTTTTGATGCCATTTGGCATGTTGGAGTACAGACATCAATTGTGTGTTCTCTTAACCAGAAGATGCATTTATCATCAGTGATAACAAATGCATGGTGTAATTTGATACTTTTTAAAAATGTACATTTCATTATACTTAGGGATGCATGATGATATTAGAATCATATCGGTATTGATATTTAAAAATGATTGACATTGGATATTGTTTAGATTTGACAGATATTTAAAACCAATATTTGATGACATTTTTAATTGTACTCCAGAATGTGGATTCTAAACTTGAGAAAGAAATAATTGTGCTTTACAATTTTGGTATATGTTAGTCATTTGTTGACAGTGAAACAAACAAAAAAAATCAAAAGTGCACCCTTACAACTGTCAGTATGAATGTACTAAATGTAGCAGAATTCACTCTGTAACTGTGTAATTAATTATGAAACTGTAAATTTACATTTGAATAGTACAGCAAAATGATGGTAACTCCAGACTTCTAAGGGTTAAAGTGACTTCAGTTTTGATGCCATTAGGCGAGTTACACTATTCTCATTGATTATGCATTCAGTTCAGGCAGTGATTTTCAATTTCTGGGAATCCCAAGCACTGCATTTTTTATGTTTTCAGCCCTCTAACACACCTGACTTGACTCATGAAGGTCATGATATTTAAGTGATGAATTGAATCAGATGTAATAGAGCAAGGAAAACACAATATGTACTGAGACTGTTCACAACTGTTTTAGGGCAAAGGGCAATAAAACTGATTTTTCAAAATTTCTGCTCTCTTGAATAATTGAGATGTAAACAAAGGCCACTTTTCCACTGTCAAGCCAAATGGTTTTCAGGGCCGTATTGTGCCATTCAGCGCTGGTGCTGACTCATAAGACTGGTTACAGTGAACAATTCATTTTTTATATATTCGATTTTGCACTCTCAGATATGAGTTGTTATCCTCTAAACGAGTGGTTTTAAGCATCAATTAGCTGAAACCGAGTGGGTACTGCAGTGGGAGGTACTATACATTCGCATTAGGTCAGCCTAGCAAGTTAGAGCTTAAAACTCTATAAAACAGGTTAAATTTCATCTTTCAGTCATTAAAGCACCAATCAGTCAAATTTGCTCTCGCTGTTATAAGTTTTTATTGTCTATATTTGTGATAGCAGAGCACCAGTTAATCAAAACAAATGTACTGGGCTACTTGGTATTAAATTTGGCTTTCTGTCTCTCCAAAATCAGCCAGTCGGCTTTGCTTTCTCAGATCATCTAAAGTTGTGCCAGTAAAGCTTGTTTGTCAGATTCGAACCTGTTCTGTGGTGAGCAGAGCTGGCAGCATGCTAATGCTAACCAGCTTTTCTCTCCTGGTTATCTACGAAATTTGACAATTAGAAATTGGTGTTAGATTGAAGCTTTGAAGTTGAATGGTGGATTCAAAATCATGCACTGCTTTAATTTATTTGGCATATAATTTATTTTAGCAAACTGAACTTATTTCATTGTTGTCAGGTTTGAAATAACCCGTCAGAATGCTACATCGTTACGTTCATCCCACCAAACGGTTCTGTGGCCCAGAGCACGGTTAGGCCTCTTTTCCACTGCATTCGGCCCTGCTGATGTGAAATCATTCACTGTAGGAACCAGGGGTTATGATTTATACAACACAAATGTACCCATTTTATTTACTATGTAAAACAACCGGTGAACCTACACGTGTCTTCTGAGTCTTTACATGTAATGCAGACAATGGCAAAATAGTCTGGAAACAAAAAAAGGTTTACTTTGAGAACTATTTTGCATTACAATGCCCTGCAGGTACCTCTCCGTGATGAATGGATTGTTTTTAAAAATGTAGACTAAAGCCTTTTCTCAAAACAATGTCTCAGGCATCAGGCATCAGTGTATTCATAAACATTTTGTGTAACAGCATGCCTCAGGTGTTTGGTTCCTATCACCACCACTGTGAACAATTCTTATTTGGCAAGTTTTTTCTAGAACAGAGCATTTCAGAATATACTTTGTGTTGTGATTTTGTTTACATCATAAAGATGTACATAAAATCACAAAGATATAATTCCCCTTTAAGACTTATAGTTTATGGAGAGGAATTTGTGGCAAATTGTAATGCAGCCACTACGGTGGAAAAAATGTTAAATACCGTGCACACATTACATTATTATTCCATACTGTCATGCAGAATACCTGCCAAAGTGAAAAGCAAAACCTCTATTACGTTGTTTTCTTGCTGGTTGACCTCTTTGCTGAAAAACAATACATGAGGAAATACTAAATGTGTATCTGAATTGAATACAGTCCACCTGGAAATGTAATCAATGCACAGCTATTCTGCTTTCCACTACTTCAGTGTTAAAACAGCCTTTTTTTTGGCATGTCACTGTAATGTTGTTTTTCACTTTTTACACTGCTATGATTACATTTTAATGAGGCATATTATATATTTAAAGTATTGTATCGTGGAAAGCAATATAGATGGATCGCAAAATGGGTTGTACTCTATTCTGAGTTCAGCATTTGGATGTTTAAATGCAAATGTACTGTTTTTCAGTAAAGAAGTCAAGCAACATGAAAACAACGTAAAAGAGGTTTTGCTTTTCATTTTGGCATGTATTCCAAAATTCACAATTGATAAGTAATGTTATGTGAGCATTTCCATTTGGCATTGTTTCAACAATTGTGATATTTATATAGCAGTCTCTATTAATCAAATCATTTGGAATCTATTTATTCTGTAGTCCATATAGTCCATATATGAAAACTAAGCTTAAAAGCAGCCCATTTTGAATTAATCACAAAAATAGCCTGTTTAATTCTAAGGGATAAAGAAAGGCTGGAAAATGGTCATGTAAAAATGAGCTATGGCTGTTTGTGGCACACGAAATTACACATTAGGGGAAATAGTACAAGAAAACTCTCATGTACTGGATAAGTATGTTACAGCAGTCTGAGGTCAGTATTTGTCTCTGCAGGACTGAGTTCTCCTCCAGCTAATCTGGCATCCTCGGCCGTGCCCAGCATAGTGACCCCCATCGTTAACGGCTTCACAGGAATCACCCCCCAGCCCAACGGACACCCAGTGGAGGCTGTGTACACCAATGGCCTGCCACCATACTCCACCCAGAGCCCCACTGCAGCAGACACACTGCAGCAGGCCTTCACCGGGGTCCAGCAATACACAGGTACACACGCATACATCCACACAGATACAATAGATATGTATGCTAATATCTGCTTGATTGAATTGAATGTCAGAGTCATAGGGTGTGTGTCCTGATTAAAATGTTGCAATTGTCTCTGTAATGCCACCTGATACAAAATTATCTCTTTTTGTCTATTCATAAAACCTGACTGAAAATTATAGCTATCATGGCGGTTCTGAACAATCTGTCATCTGCTATCAGGTTGATATTTGATTAATCTGCTTTCAAGTTGCATTGTGATCCTGTCAATCTCCCATTAGAATATAAAGGTCAACTGGCTTCTTGTCATTCTGTTTCTCCTTCCTCTGTTCCCTTCATCATAATTGTGTCTATGTGTGTGTGTGTGTGCGCTTGTGCTCATTTGTGTTCATGCAGCCATTTACCCCACCGCCACACTGACCCCTATAGGCCAGACACTGCCACAGCCACCTCAGGTGATTCAGCAGCAGCAGCAACAGCAGAGAGAAGGTGAGCAGTCATGAACATTTATTTAACTTTTTCAGATACATACCAAAGCAATGTTTTGGCTACATATCCAATTTCCCCCCAGATGTAGTCAGTCAGCCAAGACAGGTGTTGTGTCTGAAGTTTACTTCTTTAGTTTTGCTACGAGGCTAATGTAGTTGACGAGTAATGGAAGCTTATAGCCACTAGGTTAGTGTTGTATACAGTACTGCCTAAATCACTGTTTCTCAAATCATGTCAAATGACAAAAAACAGGCCTCGTGATGGGTGCAACTACTGTTTTTAGATAAGTGGCAATTTTGAAAATGCAATTTGCACAATGCTGGTCTAAAAACTGTTAACCTACTAATTAGGAATATTTACAGTTTTAATACATCAGAAGTTAAATAAAAACCGCACATTTGAATTTTGGCCAAACCTTCATGGTAACAGGTGATAGGAATTACTTTATGATTATGAATTTTTATGGACAATTTCAATTCCTGTACTGCCAAATTGGAACTCAAAAACCCTAGATGGTACATTTTTATTGGATTGTTTTTTTACCCAAAACTCACACTGGGGAGCACTTTCAAATAAAGTGCTATATCAAAAGTAGGTGGCAAGTGGCTATTCAGCACAATGAGTCATGCATATTTTTTTGGCATAGGTGTGGCAGTAGCAGTCAAATACTGAGTGCACTTGCCTACCTCACATTATTTACATCATAAAATTGCAACATACATCAGCCAAATTGCCAGTTGCATGTTTAGAGCAAAAATCTACTGATTCCAATCTTCCTACAGTCTGCTCCACCTCCCACTCACTTTCCTTCTGTTCACCTGCATTGGGATTCAACAAAGAACAACGAAAAGTTATTTATAACAGCTGTAATTCAGCAGGGAACCTATTTTATTTATAATATTTAGTTTTTTTGTTTTACACTGTTGATATTTTGGTGTGCACTGATGTTTTATGGTATTTATCCTTGTGCTGTTTCAGGTCCGGAGGGCTGTAACCTGTTCATCTATCACCTGCCGCAGGAGTTTGGTGATAATGAGCTGATGCAGATGTTTCTGCCTTTCGGCTCCGTCATCTCCTCTAAAGTGTTTATGGACCGAGCCACCAACCAGAGCAAGTGCTTCGGTGAGAACAACACACACAGACACAAATGAGCCATCAACGTTTAAATAAAGCAGAACACCTAGCATTTTAGAATTGTAATCTATCATGTCACGCAGTATCACCGACACCACTAAAACAGAAAACACACTAATCTAGATATTTGCATGCTTTACAGAAAGCAGTACAGATTATGTTCAAGCACTTCTTAGTGAATTCATTTCTCTTAAAAATGGATCTTTTAGACAGCTTAGAGAAATGGAGTTCACATTGATCATGATGCTTTGGCATCATGGTTTTTGGAGGAATGCATTCCTAATACAAAACAGCCATATAGCCCAAAGATAGCCATGTGTTTATTGGCATGTATCTCTGTGCTAGGGCATTGGCAAAACGTGAGCCAGGCCTGTTTGGGACATTAATGTCTAAACTTGGCCAAAAACAAAGAAAAAATACCCCTACAATAATGCTCATTTCTGCTTGCACCCCTATGTGATTCTCACAGTATGTTAGTGTGAAGCCAACAGTTGCTTGAAATCTAGATGAAACAGCACTTGAGTTGCTTAGTGTAAAGCATCCCCTGCAACTTCAGCCGCAACAGTTGCAATCGTCTCAACTTCATGGAACACGTTTCATGAAACAGCAAGTTAAAACACTGACAGTGCATCATGTAATCATGTCGAATGACACAAAGGATTGATTACAAGCGGTGTTGGCTTAATGGACAAGAAAATGGTCTTTGTGGCTCTTGAAAAGGAGATACTCCTAACTGACTTTATTTTTTGTCCTTTAATTGAGGGATGACAAGTTTGTCAAAGCTAGTGTTTCTGTAACCAGCTGGGTTAACTAGCCAGCTAATGGTAGTAGCTGTTTAAACTCTTTCCTCTTCACTCAGTGCCTCTTGTGTCTTTCACCCACAAATGTTTAGCCTTTTTAGTTTATTTTTTCTTCATCATTCATATCTACAAGTAATAGTGCAGTGATAGATCTTCTGCTTTCTCATACAGCCATTTTAAAAAATGACTGTGACAGCTAGAAAAATTATGCAAAGATGATGAAAAAAGAACTACACAATATTAGGTTGCAGGCCACAACATGTGACTAGTTGCATGAAGGTTTTGCATGAATGTAATGCCAGACTAAAATACATTAAATATCTTTTATTTGAAGCTTCTAACAGACATTACATATATATTTACCTTGCAGCAGTTTTACAGTGACTCTTACAGTAAAGAACCCTTCCTTTTTTTTTTTGACTAAAACCTGACTACAACTGGCTGAAACCTGGCTAGACTACCGCTCATATTCACAATGAGTGACTTATCAAAGACTTCCAGATGGTCTAAGGTGATGTTTTTTTTCTCAAGAAATTGATCCCATGTATTGGAAATCAAAACATGATTGGTTGATTCTACTGTCAATTC
This sequence comes from Colossoma macropomum, assembly GCF_904425465.1. Taxonomy (NCBI): domain Eukaryota; kingdom Metazoa; phylum Chordata; class Actinopteri; order Characiformes; family Serrasalmidae; genus Colossoma; species Colossoma macropomum. The sequence goes on along the minus strand of NW_023494807.1, from coordinate 17,595,906 downwards.
TGTCAGTAGTGGTTAATCTGGTACCTTCTGTTCCTGAAGTCCTAACCAATGGGAGAGCTCGCTTGGCTGTATCTACCTCAGTACCATGAAGATAAAATTCCTCACTGGATTTTTTCCATCAGGCATTTCAAGAATTTTTAGAACCTGTTTGTTTCCAACCAAAACTTAACAAAGAGAGTGTTACTACAATACCTGCAGTGTTTAAATGCAACAAGCATGATGATTATATTAAATATAAATTAAACTGAAAATCACAGACATTTTTTAATACAGAAATCATTATGCGTTCTTCTGGAAATGCTGCCCAGATGCTGTGACATTCATTCAAAATCGAATCTGAAAACTCTCCTTATACAGCCTGAATGTGTGTGTGTGTGACTGTTGCTCCACAGGTTTTGTGAGCTTCGATAACCCCGCCAGTGCCCAGGCAGCCATCCAGGCCATGAACGGCTTCCAGATTGGCATGAAGCGCTTGAAAGTACAGCTGAAACGGCCGAAGGACGCCAGCCGCCCTTACTGACCCTCGCCTAGAACTTATACACACATACAGCCAACAGCACAGGTTGGACTGCTGCTGACCAATACTCAAATAATTGTTGTATAGTTGCATAGTTTGCATTCATTGCATATCTGCACTGTTGTCTGCTGCTTTTTTATGTCTACATGTAGCACTGTGTCCTGGAGAAACTACATTTCGTTCCTCTCTTAACTTATCTGTCATGAGAATAAATGACAATAGAGCTGACTTTGTCATTAAGTTAAAGAAAAAAATGTCAGATTAACAGTACAATGCTAATCTAACATGACACTGATACTGCAAATATTACGACACAGTACAGTAAATGAAAACATTTGAAAGAGAATATGACCTAATCATGACTGGATTTACATTACCTTGTAAGTGACCAGGAGTAAAACTTCGTTGACCTTGCATTTTCATAAAAACATGTACACTTCTGTGTTTGATGACTGTACATTGAGTAAGGAGTGAAAATGGAAAGGTCATTTATATTTTTGTCATATATGTCAATGTCATGTGGCATATTTTGGACAGAGAAAATTATTAAGTCAAAGTACAATGTAGAAACACTCTAAGATGAGCACTGATGACCTACAACTAAGATGTTATAACAGCTGTTGTTTGGATTTGGCTTTTTTGGATCATTTCCAGCTACAGTATGACTTTTATGTGTGATAGTTACAGGTCTGACATGCACACATCAGGCTGTCAGGCAGAGGTACTTCCCCCTCCATAGGGCCTTACTGAGCTTGTGTGTGTCTCCAGAGTCCAAGGCCGACATCTTCTCTCTTTTTTTTTTTTGAACAGTTGCAGTCTTGACATCTTGACAGATGGAAAACTTTTCTCGCAAAACCAACACATGAAGAGACCAACAAGAAATTAAAAAAAAAAAACAAGAAACAAGTACAAAGAAGAAAAAAAACAACCACAGCAGAAAATAAGTACATGAAGGTTTTGGAAAAGAGGAAAAAAAAAACATATCAGATTTACCTTTGCGTGCATCACCACGGCGATGAAAGTTTAGTAGAACAGACAAGAGGAGTGAAGCCAGCAGCAAGGAAGCCAAACAGGACAAAAAAAACAACTTCTTCTTGGAAAAAGAAAAAAAACATACCTATGTAACACATTTAGAGGGACAGTGTGGCTTTTGTGGTGACTTGGATTTGTTCCCAAAAGCAGGGGACGGACGTTACAGCGGCGACAGACAGATCCTTGTACAGAAGCTTCAAAGGAAAAATAGCGACCGACACCCATGGCTTTTACTTCTGTGGATTTATGAGGGTTTAAATGTGAAGATCCAAGGGAAAAAAAAACAAAAAAAAAACTGAGAAGCATTTTCGTCACTTGGACAGACATAACTCTCTCTCTCTCTCTCTTTCTCTCGCTCTCTCTCTCTCTCTCTCTCTCTCTTCCCCCTCTCTCTATTCTCTTTTCTTCTGCAGAGCTCTTGTATATGGCTCATTACAAGTTCCACAGAAGCAGTATCATTGCAGTTCTCTCTCTGTCTCTCTCCATTTCTTCTCCCTCTATCACCCACGGCCCCTTTGGGGACCAGAGGACCAAATCTTTTTAATCTGTACCTACAGTAACATTAAATATTATCATTGATTATATTACAATACAGGCTACTGCATAAAAAATATTACAATTAAGAATTAGACAGAATACTTCAGGGTGTATAGTGTATGTAAAAATGGGGGGCTGGGGTTTTGTTTTCTTACTTTGTGAATAAACTAGTTTCCAGGTTATGTGAGCAAAGCTGCAAGTCTAATGGCTATTGATAGATAATGGTTAGTGGGGTACTGTAGCCTAGGCTATTGCTAGAATCTGATTTGAGATGAGATTGTTATGGGCACATTCTGATTTCTCATTCACAGCCACACCTCATTGTAGAAAAACTATATAAATCTATATACAGTGCATCTTTCTTTTGGCATTACAAATTAAATGGATATTTTTTACACATGTAGATAAGCAAGACTGTTTGCCGAACCCCAATGTAAAGAATCTTTCGTTTTCACAGCACAAATACCATCTTAATAGGCTACTCCTAATGCAACATACAAACGTTCTATCCATTTTAGTCTTTTTTTTTTTAAATATCAGTTTCTTTAAAGCGGCACTACATAAGATTTGTTTTTGTTAAAATTGTAAGAAGTAGCGTTACTAAGTCGCTAAAATATGGTGTGCGTGCACTGCTGCAAATCGCTCTGTTAAGCCTAAAATAGTAAAAAAGTTGGAGGCGTCGGGTTGGATTTCACAGGAGCTTTTGGACATGCCATGCGTCTTTGCATATTAACATCACACGCATAGGCTCGAAAAAAGGAGGTACAGTTCGATGTTTAGGTCTCAAATGCAAATCAACATTATATTGATGATGATATGATAACAATAGTAGATTATTCACTTACATACTCAGATGTTCTTCACAGGGTTTTAACTGATTACTCTTTGAATTCTCTTTCAACATGCTTGCAAATGTCAGATTCATCTGCTCATGGTGGTGACATTACCAAAATGTTCTTCAGCATGTTGCGTGCAGTTACACAATTCCACCACAGAGGTCTTCAAATCTCAAATCTTACATAGTGCAGCTTTAAAGTAAATGGATAATCCCCAGTGTAACCATAGTGAGGTTATGCTGTAATACTAAAAAAAAACATAAAATACACAAAAACAGAAAGGCCCAGTGTGTAGCTTACACTGTTGTAACCACATTTAAACCTTTAATTCTAATTGGGCCTTATTTAAGTATATGCACTTAGTGTCCCATTTAATTATCCATAGTCACACTGTATTGTGCCTGCTTATATAAACATACCACAGAATTATTACAACGTATTGTCACAGATAACATCGGAATTAACCAATTTAAGACAGACAAAGCAATGTGTGAATTTAAATAGCAATGAAAGAGTGGATAAAAAATCCATACTGTACATTTATAAAAATTCAAACATACATTACCTCTCCTAACACCTAGTTTATTACTGTACTGAATAGTTTTAATTAATTGAACAGGTTAAAACATTTGAATATGAACAGGTCTGAGCACAGAAAACTCAAGCACATTCTACTACAAATAACTGTGATTTAGACTAAAGGCAGAAGAGAAGCCACTGCCATTTTTCTTTTTAACAGTTTCAGACCAAACAACAACAAAAAAACATCAAATCAGGATTCTTCTAATTCCACTGAAAAATGAAGACACGTTTTACACTCTTCTTTATACTTTATACATAAGTAAGATCTCGTATGACCATATATACTACTGTTACTACATTCATGTTTCATTCCAAGGGAACTCATTTATGGGGGATTTTCTAGCACAGAGGTCATTCTGCCATTCTACCACCAATATTTTGTCAGGGAAAGGGAACGTAGCATGTCTAGCTGCCCAGGACTCTAAAAGCTGCTGAACCTGATTTGGTGTGACAGCACATTTCACTCTTTAAGTGGACGCTCGTGCAAGCAGATGTTTTATTCAGTGCAAAGAGGGACCAGCAATTCGGCTTCATGACCGGGCAAACTGGGTTTTAAAAGCTTCAGAGGTAAAATCACACCACCAGTGCTGTTCAGAGTTTTGAGTGTAATACAAATAGGTGGTGACGGAAGAATGAGTTGCAACAGGTAACAAGTCGTCACCATCATAAGAAAACCTTTGAAGTGTTAACTTTATACGAGAAGGAATAAAAAAGTTCTTAGCATCTATTATTACCCCTCCAAGGAATGTCTGATGTCCAAATATTCCTTCTTTAGTGTTGGACCTACGAGACTAACGTTGCTAACAAACACTAGAAGTTTGTAAAAACATCTTCAAAACTTCTCTTAATCTGCTCAAACCTCATTCATGTCTTCAATAAGTTCATACAGACTTGTCAGTTAAGACACAAAATGACTGCTGTAAGCAATGTTGCCAGAGAATTTTTAGAAGTGACAAGCTAGGGAGAAAAGACCTTCTTGTTCAAATTTTCCCATTCCACCTGAAATGGTGTAGCAGTTACATTCTGGTGCTTTTGGATTTTCCCATTCCATCTTAAATGGGGGTGCCAGAATGTAACTGCTGCACCATTTAAGGGGGATCGGGAAAATTTGAACAAGAACCTGGTGAATAAGAATCTGGCAAGCTTCAAAGTTTTAACGCCAGCAGGATCAAGCTATCAACATGTTCCACCTAGAGGTTTTATGTACGGAGCTACTTGCGCTACGGTAGGACATTTCGACAAGCTAGCACAATTCATCATGTTTCTGCACCAAAAGCAGGCATGTTATTTATTAAAAGCATAATTTTTTTATTATTATTTAAGTAATGTTTATTAGCTTACCACGAACGCAAAAAACAATTATCAGCTTACCACGAATGCAAATTCTCTCTGACTTGCAGTACTCTGACTTTGCTTACATCTGCTGATTGTCGTTATTTCTGGCATTCCAAACACGTTTATTGCCATCAGGGAAGTTGCAGCGTGCCGTCTGACAGACAAACTATGCACTCATAACACTCATAACATGGCTGAAGGATCTGTCTTCTGTCTCTCCGTTTCTTTTTTAATTGTCATGTATCGGCCATTATAGACTCTGATATCAGTTTATCTGCAACTAGCTCATATCGGCCGATAATATCAGCACGCTGATTTACTTGTTCTACTGTTCCTAAATATGTTTATACAGAGACAACAAATTTTGCAAATGTAATCTAACGTCCTAATGTTTGAATGTGTGAATGTCAAAAGGAGTCAGATTTAGTAGGGAAGTCAGAATTTGGCATAATACCTGTTGTCTAAACTGGTTGCCCCCAGTGCTGTTTATTTCCATAGTTCTCAGCCAGTCATACTGTGCACTAAGCTACATCAATGTTAATGAAGACCTGGATGCGTTGTGAGCAGGTTGAAAAAAGTTTGGGGGATGTATTTATGGAAAAGATTTGGGTGACTTGACTTCTAGTGTTTGTTAGCAAAATTAGTTTCTTAGGGTAAACTAAAGCAAAATTTTGAACGTCTTGGCTGATAAACTAGATCTAGCGTATGTTGAAAATTTTGTTTTTTTGTTTTTGCTAACCATACCTTGTGTTAGTGTTAAAATTTGCTTTTCAACATTTCTGTTGGTCCATTTGACATGACATGTCCACACAATGTAAATGACAGTGGCATTTTCCAGTTATGTACATCAATTTTCAAAAAAACAGAGTTAGGTTCTTAAGACAATAAAAAAGTTTTTTCAGTCCCAGTCATACAAAATCAAGGAAAACCCATAGCTCAAAAACACTCCCACAATTTTCCAAGAAATCTGATCACAGTGGACGAAACACCTTTCAAATGGCAATAACTTTTGGCATTACACCAGGCCCACTTAATGTCACCCTAGTTGTCCCAAAATTTGCATCAGGTCGCAAAGTCAGCTTCACTCAGTTATGATGTAAATTGATGGCACTGGGAAGTAGCCTTGTACATGTTTAAGTGAGTTTTAACAACTTTTTAAAAAATCTTGCATGTAGATACTCTACTGCTCTAAAATGCAAATAGAGGTTAGAAAAGGTTAGAGGATATACTTCTGCTTTTTTAAATAATATGCATCCTTAGACTTCGGGATATATACAGCTGGTTCATAAAACATACATCAACTGTGAGAATATATTATCATAAGGTTGTCTAAGGATTTTTAGAGAACAAGATTAAATCACTACAGTAGATATAGGGTGAGGTGTGGCTGCCGCCATGTACTTCCTCCGTTGTGGTTTGCTCAACGATGGTATTTTAATAACTCATTCCTTATTAAATTTTAAGGCATGTTGTCATTTTAGGCCATGAAAAGACCATATCAGTGTTTAGCTTTTGATATTCCGTAGTTCACTTTAGGCTAGAAAGGGTTACTTGCATCTGGGTTCAAGCTCAGGTCTCAGACAGAAAACAGACCTACTGCACTCACAACAACAATTCGCTCACTGCCCTTCTGATATGCCATTTTTTTGCTGGAGATAGTGACTAGGGACCAAGCGATGCATAGAAATTATACAATTTAAGGAAAATTATGAAAGGTCACCCCACTGCAAAACCCTCACCTTTTCCATTTGTAACATTTGTTCAAGGCTGTTCTATTGTATTGATTGCCTGGGTGCAACAACAAAACCATGAGACCACATTAGACCTGTACAGCCTGGTCAGACCATTAGGCCACATATATATTCTCAGTGGAGCAATGCTGTCCGCACTGCTCCGATGCTAGGACCCCGCTTACTGTAATTAAACAGGGGCCGAAAGGTGGTGACTTAAATGGGTCTCATTAGAGTTCAGTCACTGTGCTTTTTCTCCAGCTTACATTTAGTCGATGTTCAGTAAACTCTTTCAGTGGAGAATGCTTAGTTAGCATTTACCCTGTACAGTACATACTGCCATTGGCCACTAGGATACTGTGCAAAAAGATTATTTTGAAACAACAAAGTTTTGCCATTTGCTATCCTAGGATGTTTATAACTACCTGTGCCAACCAGACAGTGTGAGATCAGTCTTGTGCTACTAACACCTGCTACTGTATGGCCACCAATCTGATGGAGATATAAACTGTCACTCATAAGAAAATCTCATATGTCCAAAACATTAACTTTACAGGAGAAGTAAGATGATCTTACCTTAATATCTGTTAGTAATTTTGGATCATTTCTATTGAATCATTTGTAATAAAATATTCACACATTGGCAGCTGGTGTTTCAATGATAATATCTCTAAAAACATGGAGGTATAAGATTTTCTTATGAAAGCAATGAAATGCAGTAGGAAGGCTGCATTTTGTTTTATGTCCCAGTACATTCCAGTCATATGGTGGTAGTAAGTGTCTCAGATGAAGCAGCTGGGGAAAACATGGGCATGTCATCTACAGCATTAGATAAGCTTACTAGTTTTTGGGAAAAGAGGGCAGGCGGGCACGGCTCATTTCGGATGCCGCCATCTCCCACCCGGGGCACTGCGAGCGCACTTGAGGGCTTGGAATAAGTGCGCCCATTATCTCGGTGAGCGCCATTATCATTCTGGAACAAAACGCAGCCAGATGATGTAAAAATGATGCAAGAGTCATGCAACACAACATTCCGGGCCTCGTGGCAGCGCCAGTAAGCTTTTGGCAGTGGGAGATGTATTATATGCTGTTGGCCAGACGAATAAACTCACTGTACAAATATAACAAAAATATTACTTTATTTATACTTCTATTTATTGCCAAAAAATTAACTTTTTTTCTTCTTTCATAGCTTGCCCTGCCTATAGTTAACTAACACTCTGTGCATGCTATTTGCTAGACACGTAGAGAGACTTTTTTTTAGTAAAAGGAAAAGAAAACTTAAAATTGCATCGTTGCACTGTTTTTTTGTTTTGGGTTCGTTTCTTTGTTTGTATGTTTTCAACCAATACCTCCAAGGGTCAAGGACAAAAAGGTAACACAGTGTGAGCAGAGCTAAATGAAAAGGTGCAGTACAGTACAAGCAAGGATGCTAACTAGCACTAACTCATATGGTTTAAAAAATGGAAGACCATTGAGTTACTGTCGATTCATCCGCACAGAAGAATTAGGGCAACTAAGCCAGGCTAAGAGAGTAGTTTCCATAAACCATTTGAGAAAACTCAGATATGTGGGTTACACTTTGAGCGGTCATGTCAACATAGTACTGCATAGAGCATCCACACTGACAAGAAAGCTGTGCGTTCAAAACCACTGCAGGTTAGACACGACTGACACTCGCCATACGTGCTGTCAGTGCCTGAACCGTTGCAGGACTAAAAGAGAACACAGAAAACCCACTGTATGTGCTATAAAGTGCATGATGGATGTGGGGATATCGGGAGTATGGTTTTATTTACTGTGCTTTTCTATATGCTGTTACTACCTGAATTAAGCCATGTTAGCTTCGATCTCTCTTTTTCCTCCTCTTCCCTTACGCCACTATCCTCTGCTGAAGCAAGCTGCATTACGATATCAAAAAACATAAGAACCTCAATCTTTCTATTCAACTTGTATTGTCATTTTTAGAAAAAAAGTTATTTTACTGCCAGAATTTTAGCCTCGCTCATGACTTTTAACTGCTCCAGTCAATGTTCAGAATGTGGTTGTACAGAAGAGAGAGTGGGGGGGGTTGAACTAGGAACGTAGGACGTTATAGACTTAATACACTGATATGATATTCCAATGAATGATTTAGACTCTTATGGTGTTATTATAATGAATGCAGTTGGTTGAACAAGAAGTATGAAATCAGTATACTGTATTTTGGGGTGGGTGGTAATATTGTTAGCACAGGAATCTTTTTTCAGGTACTGTGGGTGGGTTGGAGTTTGGGGGAGGGCTAAAGGCTCCAGTTCCTTTCTGCCTGATAATGGCTGATCAAAAATCAGCTACTTTTTCTTAAAGTCATCACCTTACTGATGACAAGCCAGAGACCAATGCTTTACCTGGATTAGCCGTTCAGGGCAGAAAATGTGAGGGGAAAAAAGACAAACACGGAGCAGGGGGGCTGGGTTTTTGCTGTCAAAGATTGTGTTATAACTTCGGGTTTCTTAGCACAAATGTACAAGACAGATGTAAACTGAATATTGAATCTTATTATGAAACTATGTTAATGAAATGCTTTGGAGGGAAGTGTGGGACATTCATATGAAACAAATTTCAAACTCTTCAGCTGTTGCCTGGATGACAGCAGACACAGCCAGACATCAGTAGGAGGGGCTTTAGCAGAGGGGCGGGGTCAGCCAAGTATTACCCTGCCCCTGATGAAGGTTCTGGAAAGAAACAAGAGCAAAACGATTTTGTCCCGTTCCTCTCTCCCTCTTGAACTTGCTGCTTTGACAATTAAATGTGTAAAAGGTTTTATTGTTTTCTATTTATTTCTGTTAAATTATTGGAAGGGATCTTATTCTGTTTTGGTTTATTTATATATTTATTTATAAAAATGAATTTTTTTGTTTCTTCTTTTTTTTCATTTCTGACATTACTATGTATGTATAAATAAGGCTTAATGGGGCTTTTTCTCTCTTTCTCCTTTTTTCAATTTTACAATAAAAAAACTTTAAATGAACTCCACTACACTGCACCGCTTGTATGTTTTTTGTGTGACATTTAGAAAAGCTCCAGCATGCAACACTGGTAATGTAAAAGAACAGGGTCATGTGAAGACGGGTGAAGGCCTTTTGGGTACTTTGGTCAAATAGGTATGCAGTGTTCTCTACAGCAAAGAGTCCCATGTACCAGGCCATGGATTGATACTGGGTGGCGGATCATTTGGTACTGGCCACAACTATAAGGGAGTTCACAGTCTAAACTGTCATTTTATTTATAACCATCATTTTATTTATATTATTAATGACATTTATTTCAATAATACTTTGTCTTAATTCTTGCCATTAACACGTTTAAACATATCAGCCACTTTTTTACATGGCCTTGTGTGTGCTTGTAGGTTGCTACTGATTGCTGTCAGTTGACAGCTAGCATAAGTGAAGAAAAATCAAGGAAATGTTGCTAACGACATTACAAAACTTTTTGTACTGGGACTACAAACCTAGAAAAAAAAATTCAAAGACAAGTGAAAATTATACCAAAAAGAAAAAAAACACTTGGATTGAAAAAATTATAACAGTTACATAAAATAAGGATTCATTGTCACTGGAGATGGTAATACCCCGAATCTGTTGTGTGTGGTATATGGGACGAAGCTAGCAAAAGATGCCATGAATCTGCCCAATTACTTCATGATGTGGAGACAAAACATTCCTCGACAACAGCAAAATCATGTGCATATAGCTCCCCTCACTCCCCCCACCCACTCGTAAAAAAACATGGGCGCCATTTCGGTCTGCATATTTAAAAAGGTTGGGAGCCACACAGTGTTTAAATATCCAAACAGAAGTCTTCTAGTTTATTGTCCTTAGGAAGTTATTATACCCTTGTTCAATGACAATCAGACTAAAAACAGGATAAATGTTTTCTAAAATGCAAGGTCTGCACTATTTAGGCCTGTCCTAAGCAACCTTTCTATGAGTCAAAACTTTTCCAAGAGATGAATTAAAAGTTCTCCATATTTTATTTCGCACTTGGCCACAGACCAATCAGACGCTGTTGACCCTTTCGCTTGTGAAATAAATTGGCCCAATTATGATGAAGCGCTCTGCCTGGTCAATGAGAGAAGCTGTCAGTTCATCTTTATTAGGACCAGCTAATGAGAATCAATCTCTGCTCACCCTTCTTCCCCAGTCTCTTCATCAGCGTTCTCCCGGGCACGGCCCACCACTCCATGGCCAGATTATAAATTAGGATTATCGTTATGAATTAGGGTAATATCGCCTCCTGCGAGAGAAGGAATCGCCAGATTATTTTATCTGTAAGATTTATGGCTGAGGTGCTTAATGCTCAACTAGTCTTTCCAGGGGGCAAAAGTAACATTAAAAAGTGTGAAGCCACAGGCCTGTCAGTGAGAGGGGTATCAGAAAAAGACAGAATGGGAGTGTAAAGCTGCAGATTTACGGTACACCGACATGAAGGACAAACAGCCTCTCAGATGCGTCTTAGTAAATCATTACAGAAAACATTTTATAGCTCTGTGAACATTCCAACTTTCTTTGAAACTCAGTGCCAGCACAGCCAACTAATAAGAGATTTACGTAAGGAGAGTGGTGACATCACCACATCCTCCTACACTACACTTAAAGCAGTGGTTAAACTAAAATCTTATTAACACAATTTTGTCCTTTCCTCAGATATAGTTGATCAGTTAAGACATGATGTGTGTGATATTTGTTCTTTAGTTTTGCACTGGAGCTACAAGGCTATTTTAGCCAACAAGTAAACATAATGTAACCTGCATGCCAAAAATCACACATTTAGTTCAAATCATATTAAGTTGTTAAGTAATCTGTATATGGTTTCTGACACTGAGTGTGTTTACATGCACTTAATAATCTGATAACTGCAGAAAATCTGATTCTGTCAACAATCCAATCAACAAGTTTACATGCACTGGAGTAGTCAGATAAGGGGGAAACTCTGGGTCAACATGAGTCATCATGAGTAATCAGATTTCTGCTTTGCAACCAGCCAATAAACCCACAGAAGAAGACATACATAAACGTAATGTAAAACTCAAACTTCATTCCCCGGCTTTTTTTAAAAACATCGACACCAGCTCACTTTATCAGATTTCTAGACCTTGCTCCGATCTAAGAAATCTGAGTGTGCTGTTTACATGACAATTTGAATAATCGGATAACTGCAGAAATCAGATCATGATCGGATTATTGTATGAATGTATAAGGTTACCTATAAAATGGATTACTAAACAACTTCATGTGATTTGAGCCAAGTGAGAGATGTTTCAGCTATGCTGTTTGTATGATGCTAGCAGCTATAAAGCTCCTTTACTTGTCAGCTAAATTAGCCACGTAGCTCTAGTGCAAAACTAAAGAAGCAAACTTTGGACAAACTCAAGCTCACTTGGAGAAAGGGGAAAATTGTGTGAAGATGATTTTCAGCTGAACCATTGCTTTAAGCCTACGGTTCAGCGGTAACTGAAGCCTGAACTAATATTTGTGAATATTCTAATGAAGGCTGTGTTTGTATCATTCAGGGACCTGCGGGTCTCTGAGCAACGCACGACTTAAGTGCTCATTTCCACGTCAGTAGGTTTTGCTGAGTCGGGCAAAATGAACTGCTGACATGTGGCAGTGAAGCACTCTGTCTTGATCAGATTTTAATCAACAAAAAACTTCAGTGTAGATGGCTATGCAATACCCCACCCCCCCACAGGGTTGCAGTTAGTGAACATGCGCACACACTCTCCATTCATCTTACTAACACATCCATTAAATCAGAGTTAATTCCCTCACTGTGAAAATCAATCAAGCAGTTAAGAGTTTCCTATCAATTAACAAAGTAAATGTGCACGTTTTGATGCAAAGTGCTTTTGGTTGACATTCTCTGTATTAAATCCGTAAAGGTGTGGATGGGTGATGGAACTTCTCTTGTTAGCCACAATTTCAGTCATGTTGAGTTCTGACCAGATGAAGATTTTCACTCAAGTGGAAAGAAAATGCTGACTGGCAGTAATTGTTTACTCTAGTGTCCCCACATGAGTCCAGCAGTTACAAATAATCACTTGAATAAACACGACGGTTGACATGAGTTTAGTGTTGCAGTTTATGAAAGGTTCTGCTCTGTCTGTCTTACATTAAACTGACCCCAAGCAATGCATCTGAAGAAGGGAGTTATACTACCTCTTGCAGGATTTTTAATGGCAGAAAGGTCTTAGCAGTAGAGGTGAATGATATACAAAGACATTTTACAAAGACGTGGCCTGAAGCTGATTGTGGAACAGATCACAAATTTCTAATGCTCCAAGTGAAGCTGAAAAAACATTCAGAAAACATTCAATACACCACCTGTCATCAAAGAAAACATCATGAACTGATGTCAGATGCTGGGCATGATTGGAGCTATGGATGTATCTCAAAGAGGACATCTAAATTGAATCAGACAAAAAAAGAGAATCAGAGATGAACCAGAGAAAACACTTTTGTTGATGTCAGCTACACAGTGCTAGAAGACAGATATGCCCTGAGATCATTGCCAAAAAGCCACGGCAATCGACAACACTGCAACAGAACTACGTCAAGATTCTGAAGAAGATCGGGCTAAGATGCTGACCAAATTATGACAATAAATCTGGAAAACTACTTGGAAGAGGTCAGTTTATGTATTAAAAAAAAGAGAGAGAGAGACCAGAAAGAGTGTGCAAACTATATGCAACTGTCATACAATTACACTTATATCACATGCCAGTACAATTATGCTCAAGATCATTCAAAACAGGCTAGAGACTTATGTTAAAAGAGAATTGCCAGCCATGCAAGCAGTATTTGGGAGGAAAGGCAGAGGAACAAGAGACATCATTGCTGATTTGTGCTACATAAAGCTAAGGAATTTGGGAAGGAAGTCAACATGTGCTTCACTGACGACAGAAAAGCTATCGACTGTGTCGAGCATGTAAAATTATGGAATGTCCTCAAGAAAACTTGTATACCAGATCCTCTCATTGTTCGAATGAGGAACCTCTACACTGATCAGCCACAGACATGATAGAAAATGGACAAACACACTGGTTGCACATCGGCAAAGGAGTTGCATACGATCGCCATTCTTGTTCAACCAGTATGCAGAATATAATAAGAGAAATAGGACTGGAGGAAGATGACTGCAGATACAAGACTGGTGGAAGAAACAGGAATAACTTTAACGCGCATAGTCATGATACTCATAGCAGAAAGTGAGAAAGACATTGACCACTGGCCAATTAAGGCCCTTACAAGGAAATGTAATGAACAGTAAAAAGACCACTACCTTTAGCACTGATGGCGACAATGTAGAAGTGGTGGACAGCTTTTGCTTAGTCAATCATAATAATCAAATGTTAACAACAAGGTGTCCAGAAATCTAACATAGATTGGCACTCAGCACAACAAGGATGAAGGAGCTAGAAAACATCTTCAAATGTAATGTGTCTCTCCAAACAAAGCACGGATTCTTGGCTTAATAATGATAATAATATGGCACATTTGTGTTTCTAGTTAAAGGTACCCCAGAGTGTAGCAGACTCACTCTCAACTAAATTTAATCTGAATTAAAACAAGGCCTGAATTACTCCTAATAGATGTAGCATGCACAAAACCTTAAAATCAAACTTTTACACTGGCTTATGCAAAATGTTTAAAATAAAACTGAAAACTGTCAATAGTGTTAGTAGGGTCAAAGGGCCTTCACACATCAAAAGCTATTTATTAGCATATTTATTCAGATAACAGTAAATTCACTTAAGCATGTGCATAACTAATGAGACCTTGCACACCAAACACAGTTTTTCGGACAGCTAAAATGTGACAATATCTTATTCGCCCTCTGTTTAATTTTTACAAACTTTCGCCAGCAACACTCACTGACTAATCATTGTCGTCCCTGCTGCTGGCATAGCAACAACCAAAATGACATTTGTTTGTCTCCATTCTTCTCTCAGCTCACATGAAGCAGAAATTCTAGTCCATGGATTTATCACTTCTTGTATAAATATAATAAAATATAATAATATAATATAATATAATAATATAATAAAACTCACTTTTTTCTGGTCTTCCTGCCAAATCCTTTACTAAACTGCAATACTGCCAATGTTCAGCATGCCAGTTACTTCCTAAACAGTCTACTATAGGAGTGAGATCATTCAGTGCCACTGCCCCCAAAGTGTTCCTCAATACATCTGTGACTGCAGCCCATCTTCATTTAAGATGAACCTGCAAACATATCTTTTTACTCAAGAATACCACATTTAGATTACAATTTGATCATCTGTACTCACACATATGCTACATATGATATAATTTGTTTACCCATTTCATTTTCCGCATTTTACAAATTTTCTTTTCCTTATTCTACCGCTATCTTCTTAAATCTTGCAGTTATTATACTCATATATACAGTGCAATGAGTAGGCTACATTCAAAGTCAACTGAATTAACACTACTGTGAAATAGGAAATATGGAAAAATTAAATAATGTAATCTATAGAAATTAAAAATCAAAATGCACACAGTTCTTTCTGATAATCACATCTTGGCACCCTGAGTCAAAACTGAATCCAACCATGAGGTGTTTGGAGATTACTACCACTACTAATATTAAAATGTATAGTTTATATAGCATCTTTAACAAACTCAATGTTGCATTATGATAACATAATGGAAAAAACAAGCAAAAACAACAAAAATCATCATTACGTTAAGGCATATACATCTACTGGCCAAGTAATGTCATGAATAACACTAACTTGGGACTTCAGAGCAGTATAGTAATAGTTATTCTTTCAGGCTGCAGTGCTGCTTTTCCGGCTTAAATGCATGCAATTTCTTTTCAGGCATTAATATTTACAGTTTCTGAATGGTTAGCTGAACACAGGCAGCCAACCAGCAACATATACTGTGTATTTTGTATGTTATGTGTTAGATGCTACTCGCTATGCAACATGAGAGCTAGAATCTAATGAATTTAAAAGGTAGCTCACAACTCTAACAAGCTTGTCTGCACTAGTATAGGTGAATAAAGCATCCCTAAGTACACAGCTTAACCAAATATATGTTGCCTAATGCTGCCACCCTGTGGTTATCCTCATTGTACATGATTTGTTAGACTCGGTTACTAGCACGTATGGTCAAGAAAGTGTCATGTTTTCAAAAAACTGTATAAAAATTGTCATCAACTACCAACTTCAGTGAGGACTCTTTACAGCTGTTTGCTTTCTTTTTAAAGGATGCCTGTGTGAATTCTAAATCATCTTACATGTCCCTAATTAACAGGTTTAAAATAAAGTAAAGTACAGATTGTTACAGTATTGATTTTATATACCAAAATTCTGAATCCATAATTCCAACTTCTGCATTTTGCTGGTATGCTTTGATATAAAGGGCTGTGGTTTGGAAAAATATCGAATTCCCACAATTTTCTACTTAACCCAGATGTAGTCAATCAGCTGAAATATGTTTGGTATACAAATTTTGCTTCTTTACTTTAGCACTGGAGCAATGAGGCTAATGTTGCTAACACTAGAAGTCAACAGTCACTCAAATCTTTTCCGTAAATACATCCCAAAACGTCTCTCAACCTGCCCAAACCACATTCAGGTCTTCATAAAGGTTGCATGTACTTGCCAATGTGTTTTAAGAAAGAGTGTGAATATAAACTATAAAAATGAACATACTGTCACTGTGTAGCTGAGCAGTAAGTGAAAGATGTTTTGTGGATGAACTTACTGAAAAGATTTTGTGACTACTGACTTTTAGTGTTAGCAACATTAGCAATGTAGTTTCAGCACTAACAAACAAAATTTGGACAACATGTTTTGACTGATCAACTACATCTATGGTAAATTGAGTAAATCTGATTTTTTGGTGAACCACTTCTTTAAGTGCTTGTCCATTACTACAGAGTAGTAGCAGTAATGGTTTTTATTTTGTGGGTTTATTCTGGGCAAATCTGTATTTGGCGAAGGACTTTTTGTCATCGAGGACTGGTTGCCGTGGCAACCCAGGCATGGCACAATGACAGCAAGACCCTTAGTCAGGACTCATCTGCAGTTCTGTCTTCTTCTAGCTCGGGCAGTGGTGACTACACACTAAGATTTGGGTAAAAAATAGCCTGATTATGTGTTGCCAGAACAGGGAGAAGATTTTGCATCATTCACAAAAAAGGATAATGCCCAAAATGTAGATATTTTAGGTGCAATAAATTTGCTCTGTAACATCCAAAATCCACTTAATTAGAAACATCGACCCTAGACTTCTGCCTAATGGCCACTTTCTAAGGCCCACCTACCTTATACAGTCAGGCCTATAAATATTTAGATACTGACAAAGTTATTATTTTAGCTGTTTTCCACAGCATACTGGAGTTATATAGAATAATGAATATTAAATGATGAATATGAGCTCAAACTGCAGACTTTGCTATAATTTAAGAGTATTCACATTCAAATCCAGGAAGGTAAGGTGTAGGATTTACATTTTAATACTTAGCCCCCCACTTTTTGGGGCTTAGAAAAGGAACTGGACAATTGATTGTTCAGCTGTTTCATGGCCAGGTGTGTGTTATTCCCTCATTATTTCATTTACTAATAAACAGATAAAAGGTCTTGAGTTGATTTCAAGTGTGGCATTTGCACTTGGAATTTGTTACTATTATCTCTCAAAATGAAACCAAAGAGCTTTCAGTGCCAGTGAAGCAGGACATCAAATATCAAAACAAACGAATCAAAGAGATAGTAAAAACATTAGGTGTGGCCAAATCAACACCAAAATGCCTGGACGACTACGGAAAACAACTGTGGTGGATGACTGAAGAATTCTTTCCCTGGTGAAGAAAAACCCCTTCGCAACAGGTGTCCAGATCAAAAACACCCTCCAGGAGGTATTCGTATCTGTGTCAAAGTCAACAATTAAAAGAAAACTTCACCAGAGCACAAACAGAGGGTTTAATCACAAGATGTAAACCATCTGTAAGCCTAACAAACAGGCTTAGATCGGAATTTACCTGTACAAAGACAGATGAGACAAAGATCAACTTGTACCAGAAAGACGGAAAGAGATGAATATGGAGAAGGGAAGAAACTGCTCATGATCCAATGCATACCACCTCATCAGTCAAGCATGGCGGAGGCAGTGTTATGGTGTTGGCATGAATGGCTGCCAATGAAACTCCCTTTACTGATGATGTGACTGCTGACAAACAGCAGGATGACTTCTGAAGTGTAGAGGGCTATATTATCTGCTCGGATTGATCCGAATGCTTTAAAACCTACTGGATGGCACTTCACAGTGCAGATGGACAATGATCTAAAGCATACTGCAAAAGCCACTCAAGATATAAGGTAAAAGAAGTGTAATGTTATGCAGTGGTCAAGTCAATTACCTAACCTCAATCCAACCAAGCATGCATTTCACTTACTGAAGGCAAAACTGAAGGTAAAACTCCAGGAAGGGGTTGGTGACCACTGGACTAGAGGATGCTAACTGTACACCAGCAAAGTGGACCAACAAAGTAGGTGTTTCTAATTAAAGTAACTGGTGAGCGCATACAAAGACCAGATGTCGGGGTGTTTTGCAGCTAATTTAGTGTGACAGTCTTTTCACTAAAGCTGTTTCAGTCAGACTGCGTTGGCATAGGCAGTGACAAAGTGTCAGCTTGCAACAGAAAACAAGTGTCAAAACAACAATGGCTACTGACAGTATCCAAGCAACTGGCAATGTCTTTCAGCAGAAGTGGCCACTGCTTAAGTACAAAGCGTGGGGTGGCATATCAAAAAAAGGTTAAAATGGGAGCTGCTTTTGGTTAAAAACTAAAATTGCTGCGTAATGCGAGTGGTCTCACTGTGCATTTTGGCCTTGTTCAAAGCCCTTGACTTCTGCCACACTGATAAAAGGTGGAAAAACATTATGCCTTTCAGCAAGCTAGACAAATAACATGCAGTCTATTAAGAACTGTATTATTTATACCATGTATTGCTTTCATGCATTTCAAGTTGAACAGATCAACAGAAATGGTCCAAAATTACTTGTTCAAAAATCTTGTTAAAAGGACATTAAAGACCACGTTTTCATCTTCTATATAGTCACCATTTCAGAGATTCAAGGTTTTGTTATGTCACTAAACATAAAAATTATGTTATGCATATTCTAAGCATGGATATCCATATCCAAGAAAGTATAGTAGCATAGTATACTAAAAGTATAGTATCGCATTTTCAAAGGTTAAACCATGTAGTGAAGTTTCCACATACCATGCGGCTGTGTTTACTCACTGCTGTACTACGTGTACACTATGTGATAACCCTATGTGATTACACTGTACTAAAACGCAAGGGAAATTAGGGGTAATCCCCTGAGCAAGACAATAAATAAACCTACATACAGTTAGGGGAAATTAACCGGAACAGCAGCCTTTCCAATTCTAATCAGATCCCTCAGATCCAACAGCCAATTCTAGCATTCTTGTCTTTCTATTGCTGTAGCTTTTCTATTGTTCCTTCCGTCATTACATTTTTACACAATATAAAGGACAGCTGCTATGTTTAATGATGTAGAAAAATAAAAATGGAGCTACATGTTTTTTAATTGGGCAGCATCTATATGTGGAAGATCTTCAAGCCTGTTGGAAAAGATTTGCAGGTTGCTCCTCATAAAGCTGCTAGAGATGATGCCAAGAGTGTAAAAAGCTGCATCAAGGCAAAGTAGAGCTACTTTGAAGAATCTAAAATAGAACATAATTTTAATTTCTCACTTTTTGTTCACTGCATAACTCCATGTGTTATTTCACAGATCTCCTTCATTATTTCTCTAAAATTTGAAAAACAGTAAAAAAGTAAGAAAACATTTACATGAGTAGCCTTGTCCAAACATGTCACCAGTACTGCATGTAAAGTATGCTTAACTTATTCCTAGTTGTCCCAAATCTTGTGAAAAATCAGCAATGAATCACACAGATTTGTTTCAACCACATCACCTGATTGGCTGAAAAGCTTTACCACCCTTTTTTCCCCCCATGTTTTTTTTCCAACTGACCAGTTGCTGAGCAACACTGCTCACTTTACTGCTCTTCCTGGCATAAGGAACTTACAATATTACAACAATATATATATATACACTGCATAAATGTTGGTTTGCATTTTCTCTAATGTTTCAAGATGTTTCTAAATGCTTAAAACAATTTGCTTAGGTACCAAAGATCTTCGCACAGTATTGTATTGTATTATTTGTCCTTCTTAAACTATTTACATTTATGGAATTTAAACACTTTTATCCAGAGCGACTTTCAAAAGTGCTTTGTTGTCTACTCAGAGAATGTATCCTAGCTAGTACAAATAGGTTAGAGTACAAACTACCCTTGAGCTAAAACGCTGCCAGAAGCAAAAGCCAGTGCTAACACCTAGAAAAAAAAATACAGAACTAAACATAACATAAATGCAATAAAATGCATTTCAAAGTATTTAGATTAGTGCTTACTTAAGTGCGCCATAAAGAGACGGGTCTTCATCTGCGTCTGTGAGGGGCTTTGTTGTTTAGACAACCAGTGGAAGTTCATTCCACCACTTGGGTGCCAGATCAGAAAAGAAGAGTCTTGATGCTTGTCTTTCATGCATCTTGTAGGATGGCCGAGCTGTACTTGAATCTCAAAGGGCTCAAGGTACAGACCAAGTTATGACCACTGAAATAAGGTGGGGAGGGGCTGGTCATTTTTGGCTTTGTAGGCAAGTGTCAGGGTTTTAAATCTGATGCAGGCAGCTACAGGAAGCCAGTGAACACAGCAGTGGAGCGACATGAGCAAACTTCGGAAGATTGAAGACAAGCCGTGCTGCTGTATTCTGCATGAGTTACAAGGGCCTGATGGCCTGCATAGGAAGACCAGCCAGAAGTGAGTTGCTGTAGTCAAGCCTTGAGATAACAAAAGACTGGTGGCCTCCCGAGAGAGAAAGACTACTGTATAAAAGCATTGTAACACTTCAGGTCCAGTGTTAGCAAGAATAACACAACAGCTGTGACAGTCTGACATACATAACATAGGCTACTCCCTCTTGTGCTTTATTGCTTAACTGTGAAGCAATAGAATAGGATGTGTCAGTAACACAACATTAAAAAGACTCCCACTGTTCTCAGGCTCACTGAAGCTTTATTTAACTCCTTCTGTAGTTTTAACATGTTCAAGCCACTGATGATGACAAAAAGCACGAGTGTTCATTTCTAAGAAAGCGACGCTCAGTAAAGTTAAGCATGTTTTATACTGTGCACTGGCACTCTAGGATTCCTAGGTTAAGCTGGATGTTTCAGAACATTTAATTTACGTAAAACCTCCTTACCAATAATACAACAGGTGGGGAAAGGGTTGATTTCTTGCGTAAAGCTTTGAGCTTGGATTAGAACGATGTCAGACATCATGCCAACAAGCATTCTCTACAAGGCAAGGATCATGATCAAAGAAATAAGTGGTATTTTGAGAAATAAAGCAAGGTAAAATAAAAACACAAAATGAATTGATGTAAGCTTCACTGAACTGTGAGTATGTGTGTGTCTAAGGGGGGCATCGAAAGACAGAAAAAAAGGAATAGTAGTGGAGAGAGAGTCTGTGTGCACACATTTGAAGATGTTTGAGAACCCACTTAACTTTCTCCATGGCTGTGAAGGTCTATAAGGGCCAGGGTGCTGATGGTCAGTGGGACACTGCCTTTCTGCATGGCCATCTCGTGTCTCAGCAACAGGCGTGGAGGCGTATGGAGCCGTGAATGGAGTGGTCAGTTTATCTGCATGGGTGAGAAGTCACTTCAGTTAAGTACACAAAGCTGCATTCTGTTTAAGGCTCTAAATACTGAAGCATTATACAGTGTGGATTTAAAGCTTAGAAAGTAAACACCAGAAAATATTTTAGATGTTTAATTAAATATCTCAAGGTTTTTGGAAACAACAAGTTATTGACTGATAAATAATTATCTGTGTAATATTCATATTTAGTAATTTCACGTGAAGTTACATGGCTCAAACTTTGATCAACTCTTTGCAAATAAGAGGCATTCTCAAAATTAATTTTATTATAGCTCAATTCTCAAAGTCCTGCAGCTTTCTCAATTATTATCGAACCATCTACAGCTCTATTTGTCATTTTGTTAATCAACATCCATTTAATTTTTACACTGATTCTAATTCCAATTCTGAATTGCAGTTTCAAACTTTTGAATAATAATATTTTCATTATTTTGGCTCACAAAAAAGGCATACAAAATAATGAGGCATGTAAAATGATAAGGAATCAATATGCCACAGATATATGGGTTCATGCTAGCAGCATAAGAATGTGCTGATTGACATACCAAGCAGAAAGGATGACTCCACAATGACAAAGCCTCCGATTTCCTCTAGAATGGGCAGAGCTATAGCAGCCATCTTTAGACAGTTGACCTGGAATGGTATAGGAAATTCAAAAACCAAACACCTTTACACGCAAAACAGCTTGATGCATCTTGGAGCTGTACATGCCTAGTCTTCTTGTTTCTTAAGTTTTACATTCATCCAGCATCCTTTTTAAACTAATTTTGCCTGCATTAGTGTGCATCAGTGATCAAATATAAATACCATTCTATCTCATATGGTGACATGGCAATGTCACTACACAGCAAAGGCACTTTTCTGCCGTTTGTACAGGTTGGACAACCAGATAGTTAGCCAATGTCATTTGCCTATAAGCAGAATTTAACGTCAATGTAGTGTTCACCTTATACATACCGAAAGTTAAGAGTATTGAACAGTCAACTACATTACAGTAATGAAAAAAACATACTTTGTGCAACACTAGTAGGAATACAGGTGGTTTTACTACTTGGGCCTTGTCATTACATACACTATACACAACCATTATTATCTTATCATCACCACTAAATTACAGTGAAATCAAATGTGCACAGTATATGCTGTACAAATGTATTAAACTCCCTCTCCCTCTGTAAGACATGTTCTTTCCTTGCTGTGATGACGACTTGGGCTCTAAGCTGGCTGTAGTGGTAGACCATCTGCTCGCCAGTCCCAGTATTGGCTCCTGTCATCAAAACCTGGAAACCTCATACTGTCTCTCAAAGCCAGAAAACTCAACAGATGTAGCAAAGTGATGCTGTATGTTAATGTGCCAGCATTACAGCTGTCAATCATGAGCATGTGGGGGTAGACAGATAGCCCACTCATACAGCCAGTAGAGTCATGAGAGGCTTTTAAGTAGGGATGCATCGATACCGATACTGGTATCGGGTAGATACCAACATCTGACACCCGCCGATACTATGTAACACAAGATGAGCATACACTGCCATGCTAACGAACAAATGCAGTGAAGGAGGCTCTGCTCACACAGAGAAGCGTTACTGACACTGTCACGGTTGGACACAAAGTCACTGGTCACTTCAAACATTCCGCCTTGGTATATATATTCGCACCAAACCTACACTGTGTGATTTTAGCCCGGTTTAAACACACAATCACAACTGCTTCCCCAATACAGGTGGGGACACGGAGGCTAAAAAACGTCAGTGGGAAAGTTGACATTTGATACCAAAGTCCATATATGTGACTTTTTAAACTTTTTTTTTCCTAAAAAATGGCTGTAGTGCACAACACGTTGAGTGAGAGAGCTTTATTTGAAATTGTCCATTGACAGAGCTGTCCATACGCGACAGTCTAGTTAAACGCACAGAGTCACCAAAGAACAAGATTTCTAAAATCGGCAAGTGTATGTCTCACTTTAGAGGATATTAAACTACAGCTCAAACAGCCAAAGAAAAGACTTCAGATGTAAAACTCTACAAGTTCCTCTGATGCATCAGCCTCTGATTCCTGTTGTCACTGTTCTACATAGACTGTTGTTGAAAGAAACCAATGAGGAGCAAAACTATGAAAGATGCTTTACTTACAGCTGTGCAGAGGCATTTTTCTGACGTGGAACAAAACCTGCTCTTCTCCACTGTAGCACTACTTGATCCTAGGAAACTAATGTAACATAGCTAGCTAATGTACTTCATTTAACTTCAGCTTGATTTTAATAATTTGACAGTAATTCGTTATGGCATCCGTGTTAGCAGCGACAAGCAAAATAGTATTAACCAATAATATCATGTTTCACCTCCATTGAGGTGTATCCGATCACAGGTAATCACTGACCTACCTACTCAGGGCCATCCCTGGACCGCACCCCCCCACCACCACCACTCCTCAAAAGCAAAAGTGTTTTGATCCTCCAGCGAGCACGTCCATCGTTACCTGCTGTCTGCCAATTCTCACCTGGTTAAAATTATACCAAACTCAGCATTTCAGAAACGGAAGGAAAGGAGACAAAGAAAGCAATAAACAATGTGTGAACCGTTTCTTTTAGAAAAAACAGTTGAGCCTAAAGTGCCAGACAGTAAATATGTTGTGGTAACATAAACTAGCTAGGTAATTAAAAACGCACACTGGAAGTTCCAGAGGCAATCACTGAGGGACAAAGAGTAGCATCTCTTCCTTTTCTGATACAGATGGTGTTCCAAACAATAAATCATTTGTTCGTCAGTTTCAGTGAAAATGACAGTATATATATATATATATATATATACTGTCATTTATATATATTTAGTTTTTCCTGTTTTGAATTTCGTTATACTTATTGTTTTGAAAGTTTAAGACCAATCCTTATTAAAGTACAGCAAGATTAATGATTCAAAGCACATTTTCCCTAACAAATACAACTTCATAAATACATTACATTACATTAAAACAGCCTTACCTCAGTTTCGTAGGCCTCTCAGCTGATGATGAGCAGAGGAAAAATGGGCCTGTGCAATCAGAAGGGACGAAGGGGAAGTTACGCTTAAGGCAGTCCATGTTTTGCAGTTTGTTCTGTGTCCAACCGCTTTGGAACATTTTTCATGTTTCTCCTGAAAATCTGTAGTTATTTGACAGAGCGAGTGCTTGGCGCTGAACAGATGTTTGTTTCCCAGGCCAGCGGTTGTGAAAAATTTCTACAGTGGTGCTGATGATGAAGCGACATGCCCCCTGCCGGTAGGCGTGTTTACCTAAACCCTTTGACATCTCCAGCTAACATGTATAATCTAGTTTTAATAATATACCTCATATATAAGATTATAATCTATATCACACTTTTTGTATGTTGTATAATCAATTAACAAAAAAATACTTTTGTTTATGGTGCTTGTTAGACGGGGCTATATGGATGAATAGCTAATGCTATCTAGTTAATTTCATTCATGCTAAGACAATAAGCAGAACACATCAAAAGATATCCAAATGCTTTTGATTCGTGTATTTTCATGCAGTTTAGAGACGGAATAAGAACCCAGGAAACCCAGGTGAAATAGTTAATTTAATGCTAACTGAGTTAACAGTTAATTTACCACAGGAATTATCTGAGCTTTACGTGATATTACACAACTCTCCTGCGAAAAAGTAACTGCAATCAGTTTAGCCTAACGTTAACTCAATATGGAATACTTAGCTCTAGCTAACATGACCAGCTGAAATCACAAACTAAAGGCTGAAGTAACAAACTAACGCTAATAACTTTACCAAACGACAAATTAACATGAGCTTGGTTACACCTCATGTTAACATATCAAATATTATATGCGT
The DNA here is from genome assembly GCF_904425465.1 of Colossoma macropomum. NCBI lineage: Eukaryota > Metazoa > Chordata > Actinopteri > Characiformes > Serrasalmidae > Colossoma > Colossoma macropomum. Next base: position 17,570,660 of record NW_023494807.1, on the reverse strand, counting down.
CTGTAAATATATTTCAGGGAAATAATTACGATAATTAAACCTGACAAACTGAACTATTTTCCTCAGCTGTAGGGTCTTAACCGTTGGCTGGGCTCGCGCAGTTTTCCGTTGAATTTTGAATTTGAAATTCAGATATTCTTGGGGAACCAGAGCCGGTTTATGAGGTACCTGGCCACTTCGAACTCCCCCCGTTATATCAAAAACAGGGCTGCTAAACAGCAGAGGGCGCCCGCGAGAGAATCTTAAATGAATGGGAGTAAAAGGCACTCAACGGCTAAAAACCAAAAGTTAAAATAGTTTCTAATCACTTGCCCAGAACGTTTTAGTTTTAGAAGGTAGAAGGATGTATTTCACTAAAAAAATAAAGAAATCTCGCCTAGCAGCTCATTGGCTGTTGGCGCTCACTGACGTCATGGACATACATGAGGTGCCGTTTTAAACTCCTATAACTCGAGTTTAAAAGCTCTTAAAAAATATAACAGCAGTGTTAAAATGTTTTATGCTATTCAGTGTTCAGGAAATTATTGCATTCATTTACATTAAAAATGTTTAAGCATTTATAAACTATGATTGTGCTCAAATGCTCCATATCAACCCATTCATTTTGGACTCGCTCGGGAGCGCCCTCTAGCGTTTGAGAAACCCGGAAGACATTGCAGAGTAGTAATTCTCTTCACTACAAGTTCTCTGTGCTAACCCCGCGTTTACACCGGCAGCGACGCGACAAAGCGGCATGAGGTCCTTCTTTTTCAGTGAGAGCTAGCGAGTTCGGGCGACAGGAGGCGGCGGGAACGTTGGCGACGCGAAGTGGGCGGAGTCTGCGACGCCACAAAGTTGAGTTTAACTTGATGCAAATTAGGAGCGAAGCGATCAGGCGATAACCAATAGGAATTGACCATTGAGCATTGGTGCGCGCTTCCTCCGCCACTGTAAAACAGTACGCTCCTTTATTGGTTCCTAGACAATTGTTCCTACTAGAGACGGAATAATGGCCGCGGTGCTTTCGCCGCAAATAGACAGTAACAGCTAAGACCAAATACTGTTTTCCTCACAAACTAACTGCACAGACGAGGAGTAAATAAAATACGCACACAAGCGATTTCACACCAGGATTTTTATTTTTTGCGGGAACGCATCTGATTTGTATATGACGTGTCTATATCAAGTGTCTACATTAATGCAAACCATGCATTAATATAGCCATGGCAACCAAAGGTCAGTTCGGGTTCAGAAACGCCCCTAGGCGATGAGCGATCAGCGATTTGGGCGACAAGAGGCAAAATTTCGTTGCTGGGGTGAACGCAGGGTAAGGATCAGTTCTCAAGAAGAATCTATGCATCATAGATCAGTATCTATCCACCCACCTGTACGGATCAGTCCTCGTTAAGACAACCTCAAGGGCACCAGATAAAACATTATCGGGGAGGGTATCTGAACAAGCTCTGCTCTAGAACATTATAGGAAACAAATTTTGTCTCTTAAACAAGTTAACAAGAAACAAGGTAAAAAGGTCAAATTAACCAGTACATTAGAAGACACACATCAAAGAACTTTCTAAGCAATTTATTACTACTATAACCCAATTGGGTCCAAGCATCACTCATAATAACTGATATTAAAGGTAATCTTCTATGAGAGGAGCTTATGTTGAGCACAAGCTGAAGAGTTAATCTTTTTCCTGGCTGCCTCAAGATCTGAACACACATTTGCAAATCAAATTCATAAAATCTGCTGCAAGTCAATGCACATTCTTCACAACAGTAAGCCCTCTTCTCTTCACTCATGAGAGACACCATTTTCAGTGCAAAAAATATCTCTTTTATTATTTATGATAGCATCGTTACACAAACAGACAACATGAACAGTTTTGACACTTCTTAACGCTGCCTACTGAAAAGTTAACTTTGGCAAAAAAAAAAAGCAGCAAAGTAACAGGAACACAGATAATAGAGGGAACCGGGGAAAGTACCGGAAGCTTGCGGACCGCACAAGAAATCACATTTACGGAGGAGCCGGAAAGAGAATTACTTATGCACAATTAACAAGAGAGAAAGAAACGGATAATGCAGCATGTACATCATTAATATATGCTTTAATCAAACCTGTCAAAGCTTGAGATTAACGTTTTCCCCCTTGTGTTCAGGGGGGCCATGAAACTCTCAAGATGAGAAATAAAGTATAGTACAAGTACTTATGAGGGTCTGTTGAAAATGAGTGCAAATGAATACATAGATCTTTCCACCCGAATGTAATCTGTGAATACTATGGAGAACAGTGAAAAAAAAAAAGAAAACAGAAGCATAATCCGCAACCTGAAAAAGTGTACAGCAGGGTTAAGTCCACGTTGTTTCAATGCCAATGATACAGCAAACTTTACAACGTATTAGGATAAATGCCCATCCTATCTGAAGGGATTTCTTCTATTTATGAAAACACCCAAATTCAGCAGGGTGTGCATTCTTGATAATTCTGTACAAATAACTGGTAGATTAACATACAACTACAGATTCCCTCTCTCTAGCACATTGGCACTAATGTAATGTGGAGACGTGTGACTGTCTCAGGGACAATAAAACTGCATGCAGCAAATGTTAAAAGTGGAGAGAACTGACTGGAAACTGCATCCCAAACTCAGTCATGCCACACATGGCAAGCTGGAATTCAAATGCAATCTAGTTCATGCACGTCAGTGTTGTGCTTTCAATTTACATTTTCAAAACAATCAAATCATTAAAAGTTCAAGGGACAAGATGCATGTGTTAAGAACATACAAGTCCCTTGTAATCTTTCTTTTTGATTAAAATTTTATTTTAATCAAATTGAAATCGATATGGTTTAAAATGGAACTAGTTTACAATAGTATCTTTGCTTCATCAATGAATAAAGTGAAGTCAAAAAGAAACAACAGTATTATTCCAAATCGAAATTTGCCTTTGGCGACTGTCTAGCAAACTGTTTTGTACCTTTCAGTGTCGGTCTGCTCAATTTGAAGTTTAAAAAAGAAATGATTCTACTTTCTTTTTTAGTCTGGAGAGGCCATGAGCTGTTGCTATAATTTTCTGGATTGTTATCTTGAGATAACAACTTTGTTATCCTGTGATCTCAGGATAACAAAGGTGTTAACTCAAGATAATAATCCAGAAAATTATAACGACCTAATGGCCTCTCCGGATTTATGTACTTTTTTATTTAACTGTCTGAATTGTTTTCATAGCTTAGTTCCTCTATGACTTGAGGAATTAAGCATACCAGGGCTAAGATAAAGTGCGACTGCTAAGAGCAAATATAGGCCAACAAATAAACACAAACAATAATTTCAAGCATACTTGCAGTATTTACAAAAAATACATATAAGTACATACATGGTTACGCCACTTAACCATTTTGAAAAGGAGCACATTCTGTGAATTGTCGAATGGTGAACGTCATCTGTTTCTAAATAACGTGCAATAACATTAAAAGGTGGTGCTAATATCTGGATATGTATAAGAGGGGAAATAAGTACATAAACTCACATCCTTGTTTTGGTGTTTCAGGATCAACTTAGTGACCCAACTTCAACAATAATATTTAATTTTTCTTTTTTTTATTTTCACCTCATGCTATATGAACAGCAAACAATTTGGGCACTATTTTAGATGAAACCTGGATAGAAACTATGAAAAGGTCATCAGGGTCCCAATTTTAATGTAATAATGACAACACATCAACCAGAGTTTATGAATTAAAAGTCCCATGTTTTAACCAGTGAACTCCTATAGTTATCAAATTTGAAAGCATAGAGTTAGAGTGTGGACAGTAAATACAACCAACTGTTCCGCGCCGCTACATCTAATACAGCTGTGATTAAATTTGAAGGGTTAATTGTATCCTTTTAGGAATTCAACAGTGATGACAGAAAAGCTAATGGTACACTCATTTAGGTGGGAGAACATCTTTATTGATAATACGCTTGATTAGCTGGCTACTAGGCTAATCTGCTTATGAAGTGCTACTTAGTTCACTTAGTTCCATTTTGTTGCTAGGTGAAACATTCAAAACAGCCCATCCGAAGGCTACCAACTGATCCAGAGTACTGATCTGAATAGGTTTGGCCATTCTACTCATTTAATTTCTATGATTCAAATGAGATTCTTGTTGCGTTATCAATCGTTTGGCTAGCATAAGTTGCCTCCAAAAGCTACACCCTGTCAGTTAAAACATCCCTCCAATTGGAGAATCAGAAGGAATTTTTTCTGCTTATCCAGCCTGCTGGATAGACTTGATTTAAATCAAACTTTAGGTACATCTGGGTTTGCTTAGCTAGATAACCCTATTAACCATTCAGACCAACTACATAGAAAATGTAAATTTAATTTAACAGTTGAGGCATATGGTCATCATTTTTTACATAATTTTGTTGGACATAAAATCTCAATTTTCAGTCATACATAAATATATTTTTAGCAACAGGACAGCTTCTTTTTCATGGTGTACATATTTCTACCGATGATGTTCAAAGTCTGCTTTCCGCAAGTTTTGACACAACGGCACATAGACGCTGATGAGCTAATGCTTTTGTGTGCACATATACACGCTTTTCTGCTATTCACACTTTTAAGTCAAAAATAATGCACAAAGAAACATGATTTTACAAAGGAAGAACAGACTACCTCTTTTCAAGAACCCTTAACTGATGCTGCTACACATGGGGTTTTAAAGAGCTTTGGGTGACCTTTCTTCTATGTTGGACCAAAAGGTCTTTTGACTACAATTTCTCCACAGAAAGCTTTTTTTACTTTGATATCAAATCTTCTTGGAAAGTGTAGCCATCTTGCACTAAGGATTTAGTACAAAACTGTAAAATTACTGGAATTTGACTGAGAGTGCTACACTTAAACTGCAGTTTCTTTTGTCAACCTTGACAAAACTTTCTGAACTACAATGGAAAATATATGCAAGAGAAACAGAAAAGCTTTCAGCTCACTAAGATAATAAATAGTTCCTTAATTCTTACAGAAATTATAACTATTAGCTTAAAATTTCTTAGCTTGAGTGCTATTTACTGTCCAAATATTCAGCTGTATGAAAGTGTTGGGGTCCACTGTTTGTGACACACAGCTATTGACCACCAGTCACATTTTAAATCAATCCTCTTTAAGTGAGGATGCAAAACAATCAAAAAGGTATGGTGTTATTCAACCCCAAACGTAAGCATTTCAACACGTACAACTTAAGCATTTCTGTAACGTCATGTGTAATGGCGTAGAACTATTACTGATACATACTAAGGTATGAACATCAATAAATACACTGTGTACCTCTGGGAACAGCTGTTTTCTAATTATTCCTGTTTCCAATTATTAAGCCTCCAATCAGGAATGGCTGAAAGTGAAAATGGCTAAATATTAAATCCCATAACGGTATGTCTCTCAACATTCTTGGAGCTAAACAACTGTGACTGCCTTTTAGCAATTCCTGATTGAGCTTTGTTCTCTAAGCTTACGTCAACGGTGTGACATCCACGAACATGACACGCGTGAATTAACAAACCATAGACACTTCACACAGTTGCACCCCTCCACGCACCATCCCTCCATAGCAACTCAAGGTGGAGACAGCACAACGAGAGGTGACGACATAAGCTATGGGGAGGTGACGGTGAGTTTTGTTTTCGTTTACTTGTTCTTGTTTTCTTTAGGTCGTCTTGACCAGATCGTAGACGTGAATGTGGAAATCATCGTCGTATTTGATGTAGTAGACGGAGGGCTTGGCGGGGACTTGGTAGATGACTAGACCGGTTCTCTTCACTCCTTTATCGGTGACATATTCCACCTGCTTACCCACAAGGCTCTCCGTCTCCTCACCTGGTTTACGGTCAGCAGGCAGCAGGTGCTTGTTCTCTGAGGAGCACACAAGGATGGACAGATTTTTATTTTTTTTCCACAGTGTTAGTTGGAGCTAATTCTAACCCACTATTTAAATCCATCCCATGATAAGTATTTCTGTATACACGCTATAAAGCAACAGCTTGATGAAACATCTAATTTACGCAATTTTCAGTTGCCAGTATCCCAGCATTAGCATGGGAATTTCTTACTGTAAACTGTAAGAATGGACAAAAGTATGTTGCATAGCCTGTAAGAATCTGCAGTATTTTCATATTTCTTACAACCTGAAATTCATCAGTACTTTTGTCCATTTTAATGACAAGATGTTAAACAGTATCGGAAATCACATAAACAAGTCTGTTTGAGATTACCAACTTAAATTGTTTTGAGGTGTTTGATATTTTAGGCATGCAGTTTGTACAATGCTAATTTTACCTGAGCCTCCATTAGTTGTTAGCCACATTAGCTTGATAGATCCAGTGTAAAACAAGAGAAGCAAACTTTAGACACCAAACATCTTGACTACATTTGGGATAAGGGGAATATTGTGTAAACTAGATTAAAATAGTCCCAGGTGCTATAAGTTTGGTAGCATTGCAATAGAACTAAGCCTGTCTATAAAATGAGAGCATGTTCCATAGTGAACAACTGACTGTGTTCGGCATCACTAGGAGTCAAACTTAGGCTTCAGCGTAATAGTAGGCAGTATGGCCAAAAAGGTACATCATGTTATAATTAGGATTCAGTATCTATCATGTTATGGTGTGTTTCTGAATATTTTTTTTATCAAATAAAACCATTTTGGATGCTTAATTAAGCCTTTGTAGCCAATATCTATTTACTCTGCTACTGCTACTATGTTCTCTGTAATTGGACTGTATTCTCTCATTAGAGTAGGTTGATCAGTTCAGTGGAGAGCCAATAAATTACCAATGCTGAACAAAAGCAGAACTTAACCAGCTTTGTCAAACCAACGTTGTCACTCTTTGTTAAGTAACTTAATATTATTTTACAGCTAAGTTAAGCAAAAATCAAATTATATTTGTATATGCTATATTTTACTTAATGATTGGTTTTATATTCATGTAGTAGTACGGAGGTGGAAACGTCAGAATTGAGCACAGCAAAGACACCATTTTTTTAATATTTCAGATGGAATTTCAGTGGCAGACATTTAAAAATAGCTGTGTTCCAAAAAAATATATATATATTTAAATGTTTGTGAACCCCTCAACCCTTCCACCCCAGCCACTGCATTATCTGTGTTTATTTACTACATACCAATTTAAGATAATGACAAAAATCATACCTCAAGAAGAATTTCAGCTGGAATATTGCCACTTACTAAAAGGGTGTCCTTATCTCATCACTTTTTCACTCCTCATCTGGAATAACTCATTCACAGAACAATATCCATTGTTATCCACTTACAACTAGCACCACTGAATCACTGGAATTAATATCTTCCACAGGGCCGTAATGTGATCCTTTCATTTCTAAATTGGATTTACACAACTCTGAAACAACACAATCCTTAAATAAAAGACTGTACTCTTCACTGATTCCATTGCCAATGCTGGACCACACTGAGATCTACTGAAATTACACACCGCTGGGCTATTCCTGAAAAAAGCCATGCAAAACCAACACACGCTGTGCTTTTAGAATCTCACTCAGGAGATGACCTTATTTAGCCATCTGCAAGTGGCAGAGCCACAGAATTATTTACAAACAGGCTGTCTTAAGGTGACTGAGCACTCACGACAACACCCATATAAAAAAATATCAGCCCACGCACCTATTTTAAGAAGACAGACAAGGAAGTGAAACTGATTGAGGTGTTTGAAAAAAAGACAGACTGAAAAAAGGAATGCACGTTCCTTTTACCTTGAATAAATTCTGTTTGCGTGGAAAAAAGATAATCTATTTGTGTCAGTGCAGTGACACTGCTAGGGGATTTTATTTTTTTAAGCATGACCGAAATGTTATATAAGCAGCATATACTGGCTGTGCACTTTATCATAAGATCAAGCCTAAAGTGAATCATTTCAGAATTACTGCCAAAGAGGAAGAGCACACGACTGACAATGAACAGGCAATGGTACTGGAAAGCAAAGCAAGTTATGATGCAGTCATGCATCTTCAGACAGTACACCGTACTATGATTTCACTGGTTAGCGTAAGGCTACCAGTCACTCACCTGCCTCAGGTAAAATTCGGAGGTCGCCGTCCTTGTAGTCGTCCCACAGTTGGTACATGTACAGCACTGGGTCTTTCTCATATGTGATGTAATACCAGTTAGTCATGATGGGGGCCCGAGAGAGCACCATCCCTCTCCATTCGTTCTTCTCTCCATCCTCTTTCTCGAAGAGATGCTCCACCGCTTTCCCCACCAGATCCTCTGCGTCATGTGGTACCTTGATCTTGTTGTTTACTGTAAAACGCAGGACAAATATCATTAGGAATTCATTGCCTGTAAGACTCAATGAACAGGGATAATTTACCACGACAGAAATCAACACTTAAAGTGTCTTAAAGAGGTTCAATATGTTAATATGTTATTTGTCGTGTTATGCAGTATTCTGTAAAACAGTGTTTTTTCATTTCACTTTCATTCATCAATGTTCTCTCATTACAATACCCAGTACAAGAATTGTGAATCCTTGTGGTGTCAACCAACCTAACTGATAGCCTAGCCACTAAACTATAAGCCAATGAACCCAAGCAAGCTAACATTAGCGTAAATCTCGGCCGTCAAACAAACTCTTAATGAAAACACTGGTTCTATCATCATTCGAAACATAATGGACGCAAGAAAATTTTTTTTATCCTTTCAGCCAAACTGAGGTAAGGTATCTAACAGCCATGTAACTACCTTGCTATAATCAGCTTCCCTGTAGTGACTATGGCTTCCTTCAGTTTGCATGTCCATTTAAGACAAACAAACACAATTACAATTAATTGTGTTGTGTACTTATACAATTAAACTCAGTGATGTTCATGTTCAAATGATATATCCAGTCACTCCAACAGATTGGAAAACAATAAGGAAGCACTACGGTCTATACGGTCTCTACTGTTGTAAGAAAAACTGCTAATCGTGCAAACAAAACATAAACAATAATATGAAATAATGGCAGTGCTGTGATAGAGCAAAATCTGCGAGAGGAAACCACAGAAAGCAGAATGCTTTGATTACTCGATTAATGAAAAAATAGCTTATAGACAAACTGTTAAAGAACCTGGAGCTTAAGATGACGATGGGATACATTCTAAAAGACTGGACTGTACATGAACTCCACCCTAGAATAACAAACACATGTAGCGCTATAATATTCAACATCCTCAAAAATAACATTATTCAAAAAAATTGCACAAGTTCAGCATTGTCTTGTAATAGTTTCTCATGAAGCCAAACTTAGAATCTCTGTGCAGTTAATGAAGGGCATTATGAACAAGGGTCTCTCAGGTTTAGCTGCTTGACAACGGGGTTTTCATGTTGGCACTGGGTGGAAAGTGTCTGACCATAGATAACAATCAGACAACTGTTCCATTTACTTTTCTGACCCATCCCAAAACAGGGTCAAGAATAAGTAGACTGCCAGGGTTCTACAAAAAAGCACTAGAGAACTTTTCCCTTTATTCCTGCTATCAGTCAAAGATGATGTTTGGTTCCATGATCAGATTTTTTCTATGCTGTAGAAAAGAAACATAATCTATGATGTTCTTTTCTTGTTGTTTCTTTGATTGATCACTAATTGTGCAAATGTTTTATGTATATGCAAAACATATTTTCCTGTAACTTCTCAGTGCACTTCTCTGTTGTATAAGAGGGCCATTTAACTGCTGGTTGTTTTGCTTAACATCCTGTTTAAATGCCAGCATGCATAATCAACACGCTTGGCTTTAATCTGATAGTGCCGTACTGGCTAACAGTTCTACAAATATGTAGTTAAGCCTAGTATTAACTGTTTCTCTGATGCTGCCGTGCAGCAAACAGTAAAATAAATCTTTTGACCCCTGAGATTTACAAACCCAATTCCCAAAAAATGGGAAAGTTTGTAAAATACTAATAAAAGCAGAAAGTAGTGATTAGTAAATTGACCTGTATTAAATTGAAAACAGTACAAAATTACAACATTTGATGTTTTACCTTCTGAATGTCATTGTTTTATGTAACTATACACTCATTCCAAATTTGATGCCTGCAACACGTTTCAAAAAAGTTGGGATAGGAGCATGTTTACCACTGTGTTGCATCACCTTTCTTTTTAAGAACACTTAAAAAGTGAAAAACTCAGTTTTGAAAGCACATTTTTTGCCATTCTTCTGTCATATGACTCTTTAGCTATGCAACTGTGTATGGGTTTTTAAATGTTGTGTTTTACACAATTTTTTCAATGGGTGACTGTTCCTTTTTTAACTACAGGAAGGTCAGCCAAGCACTTTCTGCTTATGTAGCCACACTGTTTATTCATGAGCAGAATGTGGCTTGGTGGTGTTATGTTAAAACAAGCATGGATGTCTCATAAAAAGACGTACTCTAAGCAAAGTATGTTTCTCAAAATTTGTCCAGCATTAATTGTGCCTTCTCAGATGTTTAAGTTACCCACTAATACCCCACACCTTTGCTTTAGAACTTCACACAAGTCTTTTACTTTTAAAGCATTTGTGCATACAGCAACAGGGTTTATCAACAACAGCTGAAAATTAGCTGATTGCCAATGTAAATGCCAGTGGTTTGTCAAAGTATTCCTGAACCCATGCATCATAGAAACATGCCACTTCTCCACTCCATCACAGAAGCAGTGCCTTCTGAGGGATCAAAGGTCACAGGCATTCAGTAGTGTTTTTTGGCTTTATTATTTTATGCACACAGACTTCTCCAGATCTCTTGAATCTGCTGAAGATATTAAGCTCCAAAAAGCGTGAAATAGCTAAAATCCTCGCAATCGAACGTTATTTTTAAACTGGATTTTTTGCTGATGCATTTTTGTCAAAGTGGCAAGCGTTGACCCATACTTGCTCATAAAGAACTAGGTCTTTTCTTTATGCTCCTTGTATACCAAAGCATGATTACATCCCCTGTTTAGGATGGGTTTTTTTTTTAACACACTCACAATGCTCCTAGTCTTTGTCTCTGTCAAAACTTTTTTTGGAATGTGTTGCAGTTCAGAATGAGCATATTTAATATTTACATATCTTGTCTTTGTACTGGTTTATTCCAATAATAATAAAGTTGATTTATAAATCACTGTTTTCTGCTTTTAATCTGCATTTTACATACTGGCCCAACTTTTTTGGAATAGGGTTTATTAATTCACTATTATGAGACCACTATTACGAGTGTTATGGTAAACCACCAGTTCTTTACTAAACTGGACAGCTATGCAGGTAAAATAGGCAAAATTCTGTTCTTGCATAGGTGTTCCTAAATCAAAATTGTGGTTGCATTTTGAGCATTTTGCTCACACTGACAAAACCTGCCCTGGTGCAGACTTGTGAATACCAAATAAGTTTCTGAGCTGAACAAAAGCAGCATGATATTGCATCATGGATTGCCTCAATCAACACAAAGCTAATTCATATAAAAAGAATGTTACACCAAACAAACTCTTTGCTCAAACAAAAGCATCATGGTATTACATCACAGCTTGTTCAGTACACAAAAAGCTTGTTCGTCAAAATATGTGCTGTTCTTTCCAGATCTAAATAGGAAACTGATCTAAATTCATACATCAGTTTTATCTGACTATTCAAATTTGCTGAGGTATTATAAGTCCTAACAGGTCTGTTCTAAACACAGGCTTAGAGGAGCTCATCTTAGACACTCAGTTTAAAGACGGTGTGCAATGTACTGCAATGGTAATTTAACCAGCATGCTGCATATAAGATAGAAGGCAGCTTTTTTCTGTGTCTAGAAAGAAAAAACGTCCAGAACACTTTCTGCATCCCTTGCAATGTGAGATGTGCTCAGCTAACTTCCTGTGTGCACTCTGGCGGCTTCCTGTTTTGACCCAACAATACTCACCCACTTTCTCGGTGAGAACCTGCAGGTTGGACACCCTTTCATCTTTGAACAGCTCGATACCATAGACGCAGTCGAAGCCGTCGTATTTCACCATGTATAGCGAGGAGTTGACGCTGAGCCGGTCCAGCACTGTGCCCTTCCACTTAGTGAGCGCACCTTTCTCCCTCCAACTGTGCTGTATCCTCTTGCCCAGCAGGTTGTTTGGGTCGAGGGTGAGTGTGTCACTCAGCTCCCCACTGCTGCGCTTCCTATGGGATGGAAAAAATGTAAAGAAAAATGAAAAATGTGCATTATACTGTACAGCAGAACCAACAATAACTCTTTATTTTAAGATTTGTTTGTTAACAATTAATGAACCATTAACAATAAATAAATAATTGGTAAACATTTGCTCCTCCATTAACTGTCAAGTGATCAATTTTAGGCCATATCTACTAATTAAGTTATATAAACTTTTGTTTGACTAACATTGTTAAAAGCTGACGAATGCCTTCTTCAGCTCACTTGACTTGCTTTTAAATACCCTCTGTATGTATAACAGGCCTCAGCAATTTATTATTACACTTTCAAACAGAGTGACCTACAAATCACTGTAAAAGGAATGGTCAGTTGTTTATGAGTTATAATCAACAAAACATGCAGACATTCAGAACATGCTTGCAACTGAAATTTGAACATTTGCTTGCATTTACTACCATGTTTGGTCAATGTAAATTCACAAATCATTACGTCTTAATACTCCTTCATTAACATGTCTAATAAAGACATTTCATGTACGCTTGCAACTGAAAGATTACAACCAATTCACACTTAAGTCATTAATTTACAAACTAACTTATTGAGGACCTTATTAATGTATCATATAAATACTTCTATACCACATTTCTAAGCTTGCTGACAAATGATATGGTTCTATTTACTAGTGCATTTTAATGGCTAAAGGTTTAATAACAGTTAAGAAGAAGGACTTAAAGAGTTACCAAGTACAGGTAGTAGGGCTGTCACAATTACTTGATTAAATTGCACTGATTTGTTTGCATTTTGCACAATAATAATGTATACTTTAAATTCCCCTATTGGTCTTTACAGTAAGAAAAACAGCATTATGGACAGTAACTTTTCTATGCATTTTTTTGCCACATAGTATTTAAGTGTTTTAAGGACTTCATTTCAGTTAAAATGTTGTGAGATTTTTAAAAGCATATACATGGCTTGTTATTGTTCAGTTCATTTTCACAGTTTGAAACAGACTGATCAATTAGTTGACTCAATTTCTTCTATAATTGACAGACAGCTAAAATTAATTAGAAGTAAAAGTAAAGAGTAATTAGAGTAAAGCCGCAGTCACACTAGACTTTTGCAGTTTTTGCCACCTTGCAAAATGGGCGTGAATGAGCCTGTCTGGAAGACAGTGCAGTTAGCAAGCTGGCTAACTTGCTAACCATTAACAGTAACGACAAAAAAGTGAACAACATTGTAACAGATAATTATATACCTGTGGGAGTGTAGTAATAGTAGTAGTAATTTTATTATTAGTGCTTTGCAGTCAATGACTGAATTCACACACTAATTTACAACAAAATCAATAAAACAGACTGTCATATATACCTACACATCTAAAGAAATTACTATGAACAATATAACCGTATATTATTACAAAGCACAAGCACCACAGTTACCCAAAACATACCTAGCCAACTTTAACAAATCCTGAATAAATATAACTATCCTTTATCAAAATCTATCTATAATGTATATTTATTATTAATAAGTCTGATAAGATGGGGGATGGGGGATTATATTAACGGTCAGTCCTCAGCAATGGAATATTAAGATAATGGCTGTTGCTTGTGGTCCATTATGATATCTCTTCTCTAGAGGGTGGAAGCCAGTCTGAAATCGTAGAAAGTTGCAGAGATTATGTAAACTTCGGGCAAATAGTGCTGCACACTAAGACAAACCAGAAAAGTGTAGATAGCTATATACTTGCCACAGCATTGTGCTACATTCAGATCTGTAGCAAAAATGTGTAGATACCTGGCATGGTTGGCAGCAGTGAAATGGCTTATGTGCAGCTGCAGTTAGCCATGGAGCTAACATCACAGCCAGAAAGCTGGGTAACTTGTTTAAAACAAACAGTAAAAAAGTAAAGCATCCTGGAACATTAATTTTAGAGGTACTATGAGGCCCCACCCCTTCAGAGGTCAGGAGAAACACAAAGCGGTAGCCCTTTTGGTTTAAGAAAAGAAACTTAATCTGGATGTGTGACTGATCCTTCAGGAGCAGCAAAATACTGTAAAAAAGATGGCCACAATATTTTTTATCATTACTGTAATATTAGCCATTGCAAGGCTGTGATATGCAAATGAGAGTTTATCAATTCACTAAATATTTGCATTGTGAGCATTCTGACTAATCACAAATGTTCTCTGGATGTTTGGATGAACCAAGGCATGTGTGTTTTGAGTCTTTCTGATAAGGTGCTAGAAAAGACACTCTCATGCAACAGAGCATGCGACTTGGCCTTTATCAACATCTGCCCTTCCTACTCAGGTGTGCAGAATTCAGCATGGCTGTGGTCATAAAGGTTGGCTTCAGATAAGACTGGTATTTTAAAGTACCTCTAAAGTCATAAGTTAAACCATAAAAAGTCATCTATGATGGTTAATAAATTGTTATATAAACATTTTTACGTAGTGTCAAAGTTAACACATTAAAAACATCTTGAAAAAAAGGTATTTCCAGCTACTGCCATGCCATGAATTTGTTTATCACTGAAGTGCACTGAGTCCAAAGTATAATTTACAAACAAAACTCACTGCTAAAGTCAGTAACATCAGTAAAGCTAGCACAGAGGATGCTGGCAGACAACGCTGCTTGTGAAAGACTACTAATAATTTAACAACCTACAAACTAACAAAAGCATTACTAAAATGGAAAGCTCCAGTTTCCCCTGAAACAAAAGGTAACATAGTGGTATGCGAGGTTACAATTACAGACGAGTTGGGACATGCAGCCACTGTTACTGTTACAGGATGCTAGTGATGCAAATTGGAAATATTAATGTAGTTTATATATTCAGGTTCAAGCTGAATTGATTAAGGTAATAAATACATTCTGATGAGGGTTATTTTGTCCATTCATATAGCTATTCAATTAGAGCAATTAAAGCAAACTACAACAAACAATTGCAGTTCATTATTATAATCGTTTTTGACAGCCCTAATATTTTACTTATTATGGTTATAAACAAGTAAAGTTGTCTCGTTATTCTGTAGTTGGTGTCATGCCCATATTAGGAGTTCCAGATCTAAGCCGGTTTTCTCTTGCTATCGCGCATTATAATAAACAAAACAGTTCTAAAATCAACGTTTTGTCTTATGTGCATTTTTCCTCTGATCGCATTTGGTTAAACTGAATTACACTGTCACTGAGGAGTCAAAACGCAAATTAACACTGCTGCGCACTGAATGGATTTCATAAGACTAGCAACTTCACCAAAACATTGCAAACAAATCAGCAAGCTACCAAGTGTGGTAGTTAAGTTGCTTTGGCAGTAGTAAAGTACAGTAAGAGTAGCTGGTGTCATTACAAACAGTGATCAAGTTTAATAGTAAACTTTCTTTTATGTGACATTTCAATATGCAGGAGTGGGAGCTTGGTATTACCATGGATATAGTGTAGACTATATTTTTGGTCTATATGTTCTCTGAGCTTGCCTGAGCACAAACTTTAAGAATTTTTTTTTAAAAGGATCAACCCAATGACAAAAAAGTTTTTCAGGTTAAATTTAGTCTATTGATCATTACTTCCTGGACTACTGATTTTTACCAAAACAATAGAAAATCTAAATTTGACTGAGAATAAAAGTATGAAAATTGCATCAGAAAAGCAAAACAAATACTGTGAGATGTTCATCCAAAACAGTAAAACCCAATCATAAAAACTGTTGGTGTAATTATAAAAGTAAACATATATGCATATGTTTCTACATATATACACATATTATATCAGATAAGTATACACTTGCTACAGCATTGTGCGACATGCTGATCTGTAGCAAAAAAGTATATAGTATAAGATAACTGGCCTGGTTAGAAACAGTAAAGTGAGTTGTGTGCAGCTGCAGTTAGCCATGGAGCTAACATCACAGTTAGCAAGCTCACTGACTCATTTAAAGCAAACAGTAAAACCTCAGAAGACACTAATTTAATGTTTAAAAGTTTGTGCTTAGATGCTAGCTGAATTAGTATTTGCTCCGCTTTGAATCTGGATGTTTAAGATGCAAAATCAGTCATCGGGGCAATTTGAAATGAATGCAAGTTTGCTTGTGAAATTTCGCTAGTAAACGCAAGTGTGACTGGGCCTTAGCAGCAAAATGATCAAACCATATGGTTAAAAGTGAGCTTTTATCACTTCAGATTGACTTTAGTCTATTGATCATTACTTCCTTGACTACTGATTTTTACCAAAGAAATTCTAAATTTGATTGTGAATCAAAGTATGAAAAAAGTAAAACAAGTACTGTGAGATGCTCACCACTTTACACCAAACACAACAAGTTCTGCAGCAGTTTTCTTTATCATTCTACATTTAGTTGCTGGACATGAATGGGTTAAACCAAGAAAGCTCCTTGCACAATACAGCTTGACCTGTGCCTGTGGACCATGTTAATGTTTGTGTATCTTACACTGGAAAAGTTATTGCACTTACCTGCCCCTTTTCTTGGACATGTTTCCAATTCAACAACAGCTGCTGGCAAAGTATCAGAAGGCAGAAGTTTAAGGGAAATGCAGAATTAACCATGTGAACGACAGGGGGAATAAGTCATGCATACAGTCACAAGCACACTTGTAACGTCTACATTTATGGTCAGACACGTGATTTTGACAGGAGTGAGTGGGACCACTAGAACTAGAACAACTGTTTGTGTGTTTTCCCCTCACTCCATAACCTCTTTGCCTGTTATAACGAGATAAGCCCTGAAACTGCTCCACTGGCTCTTCAGTACACTGTCAAATTCTCTTCTTGTCATCTGCTGCTCTCTGATTGCTGCTTTGACTCAGCTAACCTACGTTGACTGCAGCGCCGGATGTCAACAACATCGCCGTGTTGCATAATCAGCTCCATAAAATTAATCCGGCGCTGCATGGATAAACTGGTTGAGCTGTAATCTGAATCTTACATGTTCTTACTGTGTGAAGAGACATGTTACACTGTTTACCAGCACGACAAGTGCTAATACTGCGGCAATACTGAGAGAGACCTAACCTTGCTGGCTGGGTTAGTTTACTTAACGCTAGCCTATTTTCCACTGCAGCTAAAACAAAGGTGTTTATAGCTTTTCATGCCTGTAAACAGGAAAACCGTTTCATAACTGTCCAAACAGTGTACGAGTAATGTGTTCCTCAAAGTACTCTGATATTCAACAGAATTGCTAACTACTGTGTTTAACGTCACTAAAAACCCCTCCGACTACCAGCAGGCGACCAAACGACCAACACTGCTAGCAAAGCTAGCTAACATTAGCTAACCATTGTCTTTACGGTAACATGCGCAACAGGCAAAGCCACCTTTATTTGCTTTCTTTCTTTATATATTTGACTGCCAAAGTCACGTACAAGCCTCCTCTGGGCGCACTGTTATAACAAAAAATTACCTGGCCTTTATTTTCATGTCTATGTCGGACTTCCCTCTGCAGAGAATCGTCTACCTCATAGACTGGCCCAGTCGCGACGTCAAGGAGGCGCCAGTCATTGAGGACTGAAAACTACAGAAACCATAATGCAGTGGCGAAGGAATGTAAGACGAAAGCGTTGGCTTGTCTTCGCAAGGTGTTGTGGGAAATGGAGTTCTCTTTTTTTCCAGCTCTTCCTTCTCGAACGTGGGGGCGTGTGAACCTGGAAGAGGAGCCGTGCATTCCTTCACTTTACGCTCTGGAAGTGACACTAAGATCAGATTTAGCACTCAGTCTGGCAAACATTAGAAACTGTAACGATGCGTATTTAATAGATGCTTATATCAGCAGGCTGTTCATGATGTGTGGAGTAACTATTATTGTAATTACACAGTTGTAGTGAAATAACAATGCTTATAAAGTTTATGCATGTTTGTAGGGATTTATAGGGATTACACTGTGAAGTGCTAAATTGGGAGCATTAAACAAATGCTGATACCGTGACACACCGGAACAAAACGCCAAGGTAGCAAAAATATTGCTAAATGTTGCTTAAAACAACCATGCTTTACATTGTAATTACCACAAGAGGGCAGACTCCGCCTGTGGTTAGAATATTCAGAGACCAGGACGTTTCAGTTGGCTTGCTTGATGTTCCTAAGGACTTTGACAACAGTGGTGCCCGATCGGAATCGGCCAAGATCGGAATGAACCGACTTTTATCAGGCGATTTATCATTTTAATGTTGGCCGATCTGTGTTGCAATTCTAACCTGGTAAAGGCAAAATAGTAATGCACAAATTCACTTAAAATCTTCTCTATTTAATGTCCCTTTAACTTAAAAACATGATTTTGTTCAATTTTAAAATTTGGGTAATATATACACTGATCATAATTACAGATTGTAGTCCATCTGTTTTGTTAGCCCTGTTTTACTATGTTCTCCAGTGGTCAGGACCCCCACAGGACCACCATGGAACAGGTATTATTGGGTGGTGGATCATTCTCAGAACTGCAGCGACACTGATGTGGTGGTGGCATGTTAGTGTGTGTTGCGCTGGTACGAGTGGATCAGACACAGCAGTGCTGCTGGAGTTTTTAAACACTTCAGTGTCACTGTTGGACTGAGAATAGTCCACCAACCAAAAATATCCATCCTGTGACCACTGTTGAAGGACTAGAGGATGACCAACACAAACTGTGCAGCAACAGATGAGCTATCATCTTTGTCTTTACATCTACAAGGTGGACCAACAAGGTAGGTGTATCTAATAGAGTGGACAGTGAGTGGACACAGTGTTTTAAAACTCCAGCAGCACTGCTGTGTCTGATCTTCTCATACCAGCACAACACACACTAACTGCCACATCAGTGTCACTGCAGTGCTGAGAATGATCCGCCACCCAAATAATACCTGGTCTTTGGTGGTCCTGTCAGGGTCCTGATAATTGAAGAACAGAATGAATGGGGGCTAACAAAGTATGCAGAGGAACAGATGGACTGCAAAGTGCAACTATATGGTAAATGGAGCTGATAAAATGGACAAAGAGTGCAGATACAAAGAGGTGGTTTCAAAGTTATAGCTGAGCAGTGTATATATTATGTATGTCCTAATGTATCATATACATAGGCATTCATTTTTACATATGGATTCCAATGACATACCCTTAAAATGTTTTAGCTACCATGTAGTTCACCATATCAATTAACACTTAATGTTTTTGAATTAATCAGAGTTCGGCATGATTTTGATTAAATGATGAGTGATAGAAGCAAAAATGAAAAATACAAAAACCTAAGCAGCATATATAAAATAGAATTGGCAAATGAGCTGTAAAGGCCTGTAAAGGCCTCTAGTGAGGTAGTTGAGTTATACTAGTGTTCTGTGAACCATAAAAGTGATGTTAAATTTGATTGTTTTTCAATGCAAAAATTGTACATTTCTGATTTCTTTTGTCACCCCAGCACATCAAACATTTCTAGCCCAGTCCTCACAGACCATATTTCAGTTCCATCCCAGTCTCCAATTCACAGAAAGAGCTGTAGGACACTGATGACCAGGCTCAGCAACAACAGGTTAAAAAATGTGAACTTGAACCTCTGCCATGTACATGGTGGTAAACTGGTTTATTTTTTCAGCTTTTGTTTTCCACATCCTCAAACAAAAAAGCAAGCTCCTCTTCAGGTTTATCTACACTAGTACGTGTCCTACACCAGTCATCCCTGACCATGTTCCTAGAGATCTGCTGTGCTGCGGAGTGTAGCTCTAATTCTAATTCACCACAACTCTAATCCATCCTGGATTAGATTAGGGGCTCATGATCATCATGACCACCACAGAGCACGCATTATTTGGATGATGGATCATTCTCAGCACTGCATTGACACTGATGTGAGCGTGGTGTGTTAGTGTGTTGCGCTGGCATGAGTGGATCAGACAGCAGTGCTACTGGAGTTTATAAACACTGTGTCCACTCACTGTTCACTCTAATAGACACTCATACACTGTTGGTCCACCTTGTAGATGTACAGTCACAGACAGTAGCTCATCTGTTGCTGCACAGTTTGTGTTGGTCATCCTCTAGGTCAAGGGTCGGCAACATGTGGCTCCGGAGCTGCATACAGCTCTTTTACTGCCCTGTTGCGGCTCCACAGCAGAATTAGATTTTTAGGTAAAAATAAAATAATCCTCCTTTGCAGTAAAATAAAGCTCTGCTGATCATTCAAGACAGTTTAACAATAAATGGTCTTAAATGCTGAAGTTAATGCAGCCTTTCACTCTGAAGGTTGGCGCGCAGACTGCTCGGTCACATAGCAACGCAGACAACAGTCTTGCCTAGCTAGTAGCTAATGAAAAGACAAAGAGAAAGACTTAAGACAAACATTGATAATTTGGTGACTAATGAACTTATTTGCATTCACAAGCACTCCAGCTGCTACGAGAAACTGTTAAACACTCAAAGGCCACAAAGATGAAGTCATCTTCTCATTGGAATTTTCCTGTTCCACCTTAAATGGTGCCGCAGTTCATTCTGGCACCTCAGGTACCATTTAAGGCAGAACGGGAAAATTCGAACAAGAAGCTGGCAAATGAGAAGCTCACTTAAGCCTTGTAAAAAGTCAAATGTTAAGAGACATTTTACAAGAAACTGCTCTCATTTTGGAGAAGTTTCCTGCCGACAATGCGATAAGTGCAGCTCTAGCTGAGCTAAAACTTAGCAAAGTAAGTCTATGTTTTACATTATATATGTTTTAGCCTATACTAGTACATTAGCACATACTGAGTCATATTTACAGCCAAGATGTTAAAATGGACATGAAATATTGTGGCTCACAAGGTGGTTTAAGTTTTATTGAAAGGACAAAATGGCTCCTCCTAACATTTGGGTTGCCGACCCCTGCTCTAGTCCTGCATCAGTGGTCAGAGGATGCTGCTCGCAGGACACTGTTGGCTGGATATACTTGGTTGGTTGACCATTCTCCGTCCTGCAGTGACACTGAAAAACTCCAGCAGCATTGCTGTGTCTGATCCACTTGTACCAGCACAACACACACCAACACACCACCACCAGCCTTTCATAGCATATATATGGTTTTGTTGTAATCAGTGAGGACCAAGAAGCAAGACAGAAAAAGATACAAGCAGAGAGAGAGAGACAGAGACAGAGACAGAGATAAATAATCAGTGTAAACTATCAATTGATTTACTATATATAGGTTTCAACATGTATTTTCAGCTGAAAGTAAGTAGGTAAATAAATAATAAAAATAAGTAATGAAATTACTTATTTGAAATTGGTGGAAAATGAATAAATGAAAAGAAAAAGTACTTTACAATTATAGATAGGTAAAAAGAGAGCAATGAATTGGTAAAAAAAAAGACTTACAGAGAAACGGACAGTTGGTTTGACACTCATATTTGGCAGTATTTTATTCACTATGTGATGTAGGTCACTTTTCAATAAAATAGACCTGACTAGGATTTTAAACCCAGTTATAGTCCTGTAAGGCTCTAATAGAATTTGAGTTGTGTTATCAAAACTAGCTTTTTTCTTTATTGTAAATAACTGCCTAAGTGATAAAGTCATTAAGTCAGCAATGTGTGTGTGACACTGTCAGAATGTGGGCACTGTGTTTAGCCTCTCCTCTCTCTTCTCTTTCCAAGGTTGCATCAGAGTCACGTGACCAGGACAGCCCATGCAGGCGCTTTCCCCCGTGGGGACCACTGGACAGAAATAGAGTGCTTTCCATCTTTCTTTCTCCCTCTCTCCCTCTCTTTCTCTCTCTCTAATATTTATCTCTCAGTAGGGGGTCTTCCCATGGGGTCACCTACATATCATGCTCATTTTCTACCACTCTCTTCCATCTTCGCAAGTTTTTAATTAATTGCCTGTGTCAGAGCACACTGTCCATATGTAGTTAATGACATGCATGGCAGATTGCCCCTCCATATAACCCCCCCCATCCTTCATAGGCCATCCTACTAAAGAGCTGCCATAGTAGAGATTAATACTCTGAATGGGATAATAGCACAGTAGCATTACAGTGCTATTAAGATGGTTTTGTACTGCTATTGGCATTCTGACATTGGGCTGTTTTTGAAGATTACACCTTAGCTTAAAGATCTGGCAACACTGTAAAACTAGCAAAGTGGATTTAAAGGCCATTTCATAAAATCAGCTCACTAAACAGTAAATGAATAAATAAAAAATAGTTTGAACAGAAATTAAATTTACAGAATTTTCCTCTCACCTCAACTATAATCAATCAGCCAAGACATGTTTGGCAGCAAGAGTTTGCTTCTTTAGCTTAGCGCTGGAGCTACAGGGCTAACACTGCTAACAAACCCTACAAGTCAATAGACACCCAAATGTTTTCCATAAATACATCCCCAAAACTTCTCTCAACTTACACAAACTGTATTCAGGCCCTAATTAAAGCTGTGCAGAGTTGTCAGCGTGGTTTAGGGCACAGTATAACATCCTGTAAATTATCACAATAAACAAAATTACTTTTTACTGAACAATTCCTTTAAGTTAATTCAAATAGACTTGCTTATGTAGTTTCTGACACTGTATGACATACTGTTATCTGTTAAAATTGAAAAAATGGATAACATTTTGGCTTCAAGATGGCTGCTTCTACTATTTTTAGCTATGCATTTCAATATTAGCCTTGTAGCGCCAGTGCTGAACTTAACAAACTTAAGACAAAAAAACATGTCTTGGCTGATCAGCTACATTTGTCACCTGAATACTGCTTTAATTCATGAGCACTCTCACCACAAGGCCTTCATATCTAATGTATTAATAGGTATGTCATAATCATTAAATTTTAGTTGATGGTTAATTGCAATACAAATAATAAACTATGAACGTACAATCCAAATGATCTGATTGCCTGATTGATACTTAGTAGCTCCCAACTAACAACCAAAACAGCTTGAGGTCAATTAAACAAACATTATTCACTGTTGCCCACTAAAAGTGTTATTAACAAACATCAAATAAACAAACATTACTCACCACTGCCCTCTAAAGGTGTTATTAACAAACATCAAATAAACAAACATTACTCACCACTGCCCTCTAAAGGTGTTATTAACAAACATCAAATAAACAAACATTACTCACCACTGCCCTCTAAAGGTGTTATTAACAAACATCAAATAAACAAACATTACTCACCACTGCCCTCTAAAGGTGTTATTAACAAACATCAAATAAACAAACATTACTCATCACTGCCCTCTAAAGGTGTTATTAACAAACATCAAATAAACAAACATTACTCACCACTGCCCTCTAAAGGTGTTATTAACAAACATCAAATAACCAAACATTACTCATCACTGCCCTCTAAAGGTGTTATTTACAAACATCAAATAAACAAACATTACTCATCACTGCCCTCTAAAGGTGTTATTAATAAACATCAAATGAGTAAATAAACATTACTCACTGCAGCCCTTTAACGGTGTTAGGAACATAAATCACATAAACAAACAGCTCACTGCAGCCCACTAAAGATGTTATTAACAAACATCAAATAAACAAGCATGACTCACTGCTGAAAATTCACATTTTGTTTTTTTTGCGATGTAAACATATGATTTCAAAAACTAACAACTGTGGAAAATAACAGTGATCAGCTCAAATAATTGTGATCAGGCAATTATTGTAATAATTGCGACAGGCCTATGTATCAAATCTCAATGCAAAACGTGATTCAAACATCATAGCTGCACACATGAGTAACTGCATCTTGTTTCAGGACACAATAATAAAAATAAAATGACAGCAGAGAGCATATATGGTATTTTTAGCTTTATTTCTCTCCATCTGTGCTCATGTCTCTTGGGCAGACTCCCTCATGGTTCTTTAAATGATCTCAAATTCCCCGGAGATGCTATTGATCGAAGGGGCTGATGTATTGCATGGCAGATAAGATGGAGGAGGAGGGGCCAGACAACCCTGGGCCTGGTCACTGAAAGCAAGGTCACATTGCCCAGTGTGAAATAGCATCGATTAGCATTAGCAGCATAATGTCTGCAGACAAGAGTCATGAACTTTAGCATAAAACCGTATCTATAAATATCATCATGTGCAGAAGCAAAGAGACAAGCACTCTAGCCAGGGTTCATCTACTCCTGCAGAGAGTTTTTGCTTCTGAAAATGAGGCAGTCAGTGCACGGTGCACCAACAGCCTCAGAATAGACAGATTATTGTTTGTGGTACTTATTTGCTTTTGTAGCATTTCATGTAAATCTAAAGTGCAGTAAGAAATGGTGTACAGTATCAACGGCCTTTAAAAGAATACTCCAGTGTTTATCAGCATCTACTGCACCAAGTACTGTTTCATGACCCATAAATGCCCCGAAATGTATACTAGAATAGTATGCTGATGTGTCAATTGCTATTTTTAGAATAAAATATTTGTTAAGGTAATATAAGCTAGTTAAGAAGCTAACATTACATGTTTTGGTCATATTGTCTCACTCAACAAATAAATTTAAGCTTTGCTGCGTAATTGTAGGCTTTTTGTGAGTTTATATTGTGAGTGAACAGTGCAGTAAATCCTTTCATATCAGCCAATAATTAAGCTAACTAGCTAGCTAATTAGCCAAGATGCTTCAGAGTGGCAAGAAATGACCAAAAACACGATTAATTAATGAATAGCAGTTATTATGACAGTTCCAGCTGTCTTAAGCAGGTGGAAAATGAACTAGAAATAGAACTATACGTTGGTTCCTGTTTAGTTCCAGTTCTTGTTTTTGAATGTGCAGTGGAAAATGCTCTTAGAAATAGCCAATGTAATCATAGCTTACTGTATTGTGCCAATGTTTCAAAGTTGGATAAAGTTGTTTAGTTTTGCAAGATATTCTCTCATGTTTGTCTCATCTTAAGACCTGTATTGTTAGGGTGCAACATAGTTTTGAGTTTGGCTTATCTAGTTATGGTTGGGTGGTATAACGGGTATACCTCAGTGTTTAAAAATGATGCAGGTATTCTAAATTATAATGTGTCAAAAATCTATTTAATGTATGATTGGCCAAATAAACACATTTCTCCCATTTATATTTTAAAGGAGCTCACTTGATTGGTGGGGCTGATAAAAAGAGGAGAAAAATCAGAGCAAGGAAAAATCTCAGAACAACTAAGCATGATAGTACCTCTAGTCACTCTATAACACCAGTCATTTGACCTTGTGCTCTCAAAAATCCTCTAAACGGGTGTTATTTCAGCATCACTTAGCTGGAACCAAGCCTTTGGTATGTAGCACATTTAGCCCGCTAACTAAGCTATGGTTAGCTTAGCCAAAATGCCACAGTCCTTTCTGCCACTCCAACCCCAGTCACTCAACTGTTATTTTTTCAGACATTAGTTTTTATCTACATTTGTTTTAGCAGAACAATCAGAATTAAACTTGTACTGTGGTGTGTAGCACTGTTTGGTTCTAGCCTGCTTGCTAACTAACATTAAGTTACAGATCCAAACACCACAGGACAGGTTTAATGTCACCTTTCTGTCCCAGTTGTTTGAGTTCACTCCCTCAGATTTGAATCATTATCATCTAAACTTGTGTCTGTGCTTTAGTTAGCCAGAATCAAACATTCTGTGGTGAGCTGAGCTGTTATCATGCTAGCTAAGCTAATGCTAACCTGCTCCTCTCTCCTAGTAATCATCACTTATTAACATTTAGCAATTGTTAGATAGATTACTCAGTGATACTATATAGCGTGGTAATATTTGGAGACGGTTTCAAAGTATGACACAAGTCGATATCAACCAATCCTGTTATGTATTTCATATTTATTCACAGAATTCATCGGCTGCCCAGTAGCTTGTTTATAATTAAGTTTGCAGTCAACAGATTTTCTGTTCTTTTCTAATTACAGGGAAACACACTAACATTTTTCTGTGGTAACTAATAGTATGATTTAGATAGAAATTAGGTTGAAAAATGCTGGAGTTTTATTTGAACTACTTAAACCAGGCCTATTTGCTTTATTAATCTAGATCATATATACACCGAATAAAAATCGAGAAACAGTGTTCTAGGTTCCAGAATCCCTTTTCTCTCTCTGCATATCTGTTCCACAGTAGGGTGTCGCTGCTAAATTCAGCTCTGTCTCACTTGCTGTTCTCACTCTCTTTAATTAGCAAGATTGGAGACTGGAGCTCTTTTTTAGGTTTAAATTTACACTGTGCACTCAGCAAACTGGATGATGTGTCCAGCACTTTCCTCCTTTTTCCTTGCAATTTCTTCTCAGCCTTGCATATTTTGCCAGATTCTGACACAGAAGAGCACTTACAAGCTATTGGCTCATTTGCCTATATAACCACTTTTTGCTAACTTAATTCCTCACATGTCATAGTTATTGGTCTTCAGATTATCTCAAATGCCTTGAATTATTAGCAAAAAGCAGTGAAAACAGTTGACTCAAGTTTTATTAATTTTCTATTAAAAATCTATCGAGATTCATAATAGAAGCCAGAGAGAGGGGATCTAGTTTTTAGTTTTCTAGAGGGAAGAAGTTGTGTTAATATGGACAAAAGTACTGGGACACCTACACATTAGACCTACAGGAGCTTTTATGACATCCCATTCTAAATCTATAGGTGTTAATATGGAGTTGGTCCCCGCTTTGCAGCTATAGCAGCTTCCACTCTTCTGGGAAGCTTTCTACAAGATTTTGGAGTGTCTGTGGGAATTTTTGCCCACTCACCCAGAAGAACATTTGTGAGGTCAGACACTGGTGTTTGACGAGAGGGCCTGGCTCCCAATCTCTGTGCCAGCTCATCATAAAGGTGATTGATGGGGTTGAGGCCAGGGCTCTGCGTGGGCCAGTCAAGTTCTTCCACACCAAACTCACCCAGCCATGCCTTCATGGACCTTGCTTTGTGCACTGGGGCTCAGTCATGCTGGAATAGAAAAGGGCCTTCCCCAAACTGTTTCCACAAAGTTGGAAGCATACAATTGTCCAAAATGTCTTGGTCTGCTGAAGCATTAAGATTTTCCCTCACTGGAACTAAGGGGCCTAGGCCAAGGTAAGTGGGGGCTGCATTATCCAGACCCTTAAAAACTAGTATCAGAACTTTAAAATCTATCCTAAAAGATAAGTAAGCAATGCAGTTCTTTCAAAACGGAGGCGCTGTCTTTTTTGTTTTTGTTAGTATCCGTGCGGCTGCATTTTGTACTAGTTGTAAAGGATGTATTGATTCCTTAGGAAGTCCAGTAAAAAGAGCATTACAGTGATCAACTCTCCTCATAACAAAGGCATGAACAAGTTTCTCTGCATCACATTTTACAGATAGTAAAGGCCGAACTTTAGCGATATTTCTCAAATGATAAAAAGCTACTTTAATGACTGCGTTTACATGTGGGATAAAACAGAGCTCAGAGTCTAAGATTACACCCAGGTTTCATACTTCAGGTTTGGTACATGAAGCTAGAGAGCCAAGCTGTTTTGTTTACCTGGTTCATTTTGTTTTGAATTAATGTTTTTTTCATCCTGAAGACCTGTGCTGAGAGTAATGGTTGTAGTTCCAAATTTATATTGCATCAAGAATTTACCACATTTCTACACAGAATTCAGCAAATGCCCATTGACATCTATTATGTGTGTTTCGATTCAACAGGTTTTTTCAGTGTACAGGGAATCACATCAATATTGTTGTCTGTAGTAACTGACTCTATACTACAGTTGTACCAGATATGGATCACAATGAAAAACACTGAAGTATTCTTTTAAATTAAACTTGCAAAGGCCTTGGAGGATTCCCCTTCAGAAAGTTTGCTTTACGCACTCTCATTTTCTCCAGACGAACTCACAAACTCTGATTGCTTCAGATGCCCCTTGATGAATAGCTCCAGATGAAACATTCATGCCCAGTGTCATTAGCTTGCAAATGTAAATTACGTGTGCCATATTTTCACCCTGAATGCAGGGAGGGAGACTGTAGATCTCTGGCTGCCGAGAGAAACGTTCGCTCATAATTGCGTCCGTTTGGAATAATCAGAGCCACCCTGGCTCTTTATTTAGTGCTGGGGATTAGCTTTATTATTTGCTTTTAAAGTCTCCAGCTTCTCCTCACACATAATTGACCCTGCAACAAAAGCCCAGTGGACCAACTTTCATCCAAGTGCAAAAAACTAATTAAGCAAAGAGAAGGATTATATATGTGTGTAAGTGCGTGAGAGAGTGTGCAAGGGTGTGAGAGAGAGAGATAGTGATGTTTAATGGCCAGAGAATATCAGGGAACTACAGTGGTGGTAAACTTAACTTCTTCTCACCGTGTCCTTCTTCATGTTTGACGAACGCCTGGATCATATACAAGTAGCCTACACTTAAACTGGTCTAAAAGCGAATTAAGATTGCTTAGAGTAATTGAATTGTTCATAAAATTAATGCAAAACTTGTTTTTGTTTCTCCTCCCCTGGGACACGATGATGTAATCAAAACTTAAAAGACATTTTACAGGCGAAAAAAAAGTCATTTTATTTTAATGGAAGATTTTGAGAAAATAAGAAGTTTGTCTTTTAAATGGTATGAAATAATGAATCATGCTTAATATGATGAGGGACATGAACTAACAAGACAAAAAAAATGATTCCAGATTGACTTTAAAGACACTTGACTCATTGTTTAAGCGTATAACCAAACCAGCCAAACACACTGAAAAAACAGTGCTTTGAAAGAAACTAGATCATAACAAGGCTTATATAAGGAACCACGTACAAATATAATAATGCTTAAGTAAGAAACCACATACGAGTATAATAATGCTTAAGTAAGAAACCATGTATGATTATAATAATGCTTAAGTAAGAAACCATATATGAGTATAATAATGCTTAAGTAAGAAATCACACAAAAGTATAATAATGCTTAAGTAAGAAAGCACATATGAGTATAATAATACTTCAGTAAGAAATCACATGAAAGTATAAAAATGCTTAAGTAAGAAATCACACAAGTATAATAATGCTTAAGAAATCACATATGAGTATAATAATGCTTAAGTAAGAAATCACATAAGATAATAATAACTCTTAAGTAAGAAATCACATACGAGTATAATAATGCTTGAGGAAGAAATCACATATGAGTATAATAATGCTTAAGTAAGAAACCACATACGAGTATAATAATGCTTAAGTAAGAAACCACATACGAGTATAATACTGCTCAAATAATAACCACATACGAGTATAATTATGCTTAAGTAAGAAACCATGTACGAGTATAATAATGCTTAAGTAAGAAACCATGTACGAGTATAATAATGCTTAAGTAAGAAACCATGTATGAGTATAATAATGCTTAAGTAAGAAATCACATGAGTATAATAATACTTAAGCAAGAAATCACATACGAGTATAATAATGCTTAAGTAAGAAACCATGTACGAGTATAATATGGCTTAAATAATAATCCACATACGAGTATAACAATGCTTAAGTAATAAATTATTAGTATAATAGTACTTAAGTAAGAAACAACGTACGAGTATAATAATCTTTAAGTAAGAAACCACATAAAAGTATAATAATGCTTAAGTAAGAAAACATACAAGATCACAAGAATGTTTAAAGGGGGATTCCACTCCATTTTTCAACATTTCTGCTTCATTCAGTCATTGAGATGTAAACAGAGTCATTCAGAGTGGATTGATGTGAAGTGCTCCATTTTAGAGAAACTTACTGACTTACAGATTTACAGATGCAGATCTCTACAGTGGTGGTGATGGGAACCAGGGATCACAAACCACTTTATTTGTCATGCAAAACCACCAGTGAACCTATATGCATATTTTCAGTTTTAATACGTAATGCTGATGATGGTAAAATAGTGGTAAATCTAAAAAAAAGAAGCTGTCTTTGGGAACTATTTTGCTGCACAATGGCCTGCATGTACCCCTCCATCATGAATGGCTTTTTTAAAAAAGTACATTTTAGGCCAAAAGCTTATCACAGAGCAATCATAAAGCAATGTATCAGACATTGTGCAATGTATTTAAACAATAGAACACAAGAGGGAGTGTGTTGTCGCAAAATAACATCACGGCTGTGATTTGGTTCGGATCGTGCTGTAGATCATCACAGCCGTGATGTTATTCGCGATAACACACGACCGTGAGTGTTCTACTGCTTTTATACAACAGTTAAATAAATAAAGTATGAAATAAATAAATTGGGCCGTAAACGTGGCATTTAATATGTTTTAATGTTAGCAGTTCCTTCCGCCAAATTATAGTTCCTTAACAAGCAGCTTGTTTCTACGTCAGAGTAACGAACTCTGCTTACTCGCTGCACAGTCGGCAGTTTGTTCTCCAGCTCCTCACACAGACCAACTAACAATGAATTTAGTGTAGTCTCATCTTCAGAGTGTGACCAAATTGGCTGTCGGTCAAATGTAATCCTAAAAGTATCCATTTTCTGTTTGTGCGCAAAGTAAGAAGTAAAAATGTTCAAATGGCTTGAGCATCTTCTACAGCTGTCATAGTCGTTGCTTAGCAACGGCGTCTCAGCGGAGTGAT
Source organism: Colossoma macropomum (assembly GCF_904425465.1). NCBI lineage: Eukaryota > Metazoa > Chordata > Actinopteri > Characiformes > Serrasalmidae > Colossoma > Colossoma macropomum. The sequence continues at coordinate 17,540,039 of NW_023494807.1, read as the reverse complement.
ACAGTGTTTGTGAAAAACCCGTGATGTTATGGCGAAATAACAGCACGGTTAGAACGCTTCTCAACCAATCAGCTTGCCTGGCCGGAACTAACTGCTGTATAATTGTTACTATTTTATGTTCTAATTTTCTGTGATGTCTGGTTCCTATTAGCACCACTGTGAACAATTCTGACTCAGTCAGTTTCCGTAGAGCGAAGCATTTCACATCCAACCACTCTGAATGACTTTACATCTTTACCATTTAACAACACAGAAATTTTGAAAAACCTGTGGAATTCTCCTTTAAGGGAGAAACCATATAAGAATAGTGCCACTGTAGCAATAATTTGCTTGAGCACAAATAACAGTATTAATAAATACATGACATGATGTTCCACAGTAATTACAGTACACCAAAACTGCATGCATAGTGCAAAGTAATCAAAGATCTGGATGTTCTTTCAAAATTTTCAAGATAAATATCAAAGACCTCAAATCACCCAGAATGATTACATAGAGTGAATACAGAGACAGAAAGAAAAAGCTAAAAGGGTAGAGATAGAGCAGAGAGGTCAGCGTGAACAGCAGAGGGCAGTGCTTAGCTGAACTCCCCCGTAACTTTTTTTTTTTGCAAACCTCATTTTGACCCACCTGTGCACACACCTCTCCTGCTCCCTGTTCCACAGCGTGTTATGGTGCAGAATGTAGTGTGAGCTCCACTGATTTACAGTTTACCATACAGTTCTGCTTTAGCATCTTTTAGCATCTTTTAAAGGGGAATACCACCAATTTTTCAAAATGTCTGAATAATTCAGTGGTTAAGATCTAAACAAAGTCATTCAGAGTGGTTTGATGTAAAATAATTCATTTTTAGAGGACATTACTGATAAAATAGTGGTCAATCTGAAAAAATGACTTTTCTTTGGGGACTGTTTTACCTTAGAACACCATTTATGTATCTCTCTACCATAAATGGATTAACCCCTTAAAATTCCAGGCTTATTACATACTAAGGCTTAATATTCAGTAACTACAGGGACCTCTATAGAAACATGTTGAGCTATTAGGTTATAGAAGTGTGTAGTAAAACGTTAGCCTGCCAGTGGGCCCTGGCCATTTAAGGGGTTAAAATAAATTGATTTTAATTGAAATATTTACATATTTAACCTAAAATTGAACATAATCATCAGCACATCCCTCTGGAAGTATTTGCCTGAGAGGCTGGAGCGCAGAGGCATGATGTGAAATGGCACTACGCGAGTAGGCCTACTAACACAGTAATGGCTAAGGCCTGCCTACTGTAGGAGAGTTAGAAGTTGCATATTAAATAACAATAAACCTATGACACATACCAAGTACACCACCAGCTTCCTGACATATGTGGTCTCACAGGTGCAGGAGTCATGGTGTGTCCAACATCCAGCTGATGTATATTTTTGTGTATAATCAGATTCAAATATATATGGTTAATTTGTGCTGAAAATGTGGTCATAATCGAACACTGTATTGATTTGAGTACACTTGCTTAGCCTCTTTAATTATGTTACTTTATGGTGTGCTTGTGTTGTGAATTCACTTAGCCCTGTCCATGGTCGCCTTGTGTAAAACGATACCAAATTGTGCTAAAGAAAGAAGTGATTCAGGTTTTGAATCATACTGTAGGTCATTCTGCGTTTAAACCTTGATGCAGTTTGTGAAGGCTGGGAAAGGTTTTGGGAATGTATTTATGAAAACTGTTTTGGTAACTGTTGATATCCAGAGTTTGTTAGCCTAGCAACTCCACTTCTAAACTAAATAACCAAAATCTGGACACCAAACATGTTTTGGTTGGTCAACTGTATTTGGGGTAAGAGGAAAATTATGTAAATTTGATTTTCTGCTGAATTCTCCTTCAACTCAACATAGTTTGAGGCAAGCTGTGATGCAGCATGCTAATTATTTGTTAGCTACATTAGCCTCATAGCTCTAAACAAAAACTATAGCAAATTTTGGACACCAAACATGTCTTGGCTGATCTACTACATTCAGGTTAAGGAGAGAAGTTGTGTACATTTGTCTTTTCCACCAGAATATCATAGTAAGCTTGACCCAGCTGGAGGGAACCATGTGTTTTCCTGTTGAACTGCAGTGGAGTTGTCGAGTAACACTAGTTGCCAGGTGATTGATTCTCAGCGACACAACCCCTATGTGCAGCCCAGCTGTATATGTGTGGCAGCGCGCTTCAGCGAAGGCAGGAATCCTTTCCTGATCCCACTAACCTCCTTTTGTCCCCACGGGCGACCAAAAGGCCACGACACACCTCATTGCTCATAAAGCCGACTGCACCAGGTGCAGCAAGGACAGCAAAAACAGAGCATCCACTGAACCTCATTCAAAACCCTTCAGTTGAGTGTATTTATGCGTGCCTGTTTACTTGTATGTAAGTATGAATTGATGTGTGTCTGTGTGTACAGTATCTTTTATTCAGTCTGAGGATGATAATTATATTTGGAGAATTAACAGCACACTCTTATTATATAACTTGTATCTTCACTGCCAACCTAACCCTGATAACACCGAAGTGTATAGTCGCATGCAAAAGTTTGAGCACCCTGGTCTAATTATATGTTATGTTAATTTTAGCGAAAGTGAAAATAAGTAAACACATCCTTTACAGGGAAGACACTACAGCATTTTTTAATGCACAATTACTGTATATTTGCTGAATTTAATATATTGGGAAAAACAAATTCCAGCACATTTTGTATTTTAAGTTTTTTTTTCATTATGTTAAACTCAGCAAATAAATAGAAATTGTGCAGAAAATTGCCATATATAAGAGTGTTCCCTGTAGAGGACATGTTCACTGATTTAGAAAATCATCAATACATGTCACTTTACCAGGGGTGTCCAAACTTTTGCATACAACTGTACATGGTTGCTGTCAGAACAAAACTTTTCAGAGAAAAAAAATGACTAATGTTTAATGTATGTTAAAGTAATGACAATTTTTCCCTCGACTAATTTTGGCCCATTTCTATTGGTTCATTTGTCATGAAACATTCACACTATGTAAAGGGCAGCTAGCTTTTTAAAACAATGTAAAAATGTAAAGGAAACAAAGCTGAGTTACGAGGTTTGTATCTGACAGCAACAGTATGTTCAAGATGAAAAAAGATGGTAATAGGAACCAGACGTCTGAAGAGTTTATTACCTCTAAAAGCTCCCTCACAAAATGTTAGTACATAAAATGGTTATGAATATACTCCATTGTTTTTTTTATGATGGTTGTAAAGCTTTTGGTCCAAAATATATTCTTTTAAAAAATAAATTCATGCTACTTTTACCATTAACACCTTTACATAAAAAAACAAAAGCATGTAGCTTTACTGGTGGTTTTGGATACTAAATAAAATGGCTATTTGAGTTGTAAACATGGTGACCCCTAGTTCCTATCAGCACCACTGTAAACAAATCAGAGTTTGTAACTTTCTCTACACTGAACCGTTTCACATTAAACTACTCTGAATGACTTTGTTTATATCTCAGCCGTTGAATTATGCCGAGAGTTTGAAACATCTGTGGAATTTCCCTTTAATTTCATCATTTGCACATCCTTTTTTTATATTCTTACCTCTCTTGTGATATAACAGAGTACATATGCCTTCTAGGAAGTGCCTTCTTTGAAAGGATGTCCATGTACCTGTAACTACAAAGAGGCGATAACTAGGCTAAATCAAGTACGCTCTTATCTAATAGCCATAATAAGGACGCAGCCTGTTTACAGAGCTTATTGAAATTGGGCTACATGATGTGTCCTTCTTGTTATGTAAAACCTGTAGTCATCCTATGGGACTGCATTTACTTTACCTTTAGCTTTGCTGTACCATGTTGTACCTGGCAGCCTAAAAAAACATGCTATTTATTCATCATGAGCTCACCTCTGTCCCTGCTGTTAGTCAGAGACCAGGAATCTGTATGAGAGTGTGGAGTAATGATGGCATGATCACTGAGTCAAATTAGATATAAAAAGAATACTCCAGCATTGTTCATCCAAATCTCTGCCTGCCGCATCTATAGCACATGGTCTATTATTGCAGACAGTAACATCTCTGCTCTTAGAAAAGAATAAACAGAAAAAATGTTCACTCAAAATGCATTTATAACAAAAGCCAGTGGGCAGTTGCCGAGTTACTTGAGTGAATGTTTTAAATAGATGACCACATAAAGCAAATTAGAAATTTTTCTCAACTTTCTCAAACTTTGGTACAGAAGTCCAGAGAAGCCATGAGCTGTTGTTCTAATTTTCTGGATTGTTATCTTGAGATAACGAGTTAATTATCTTGTGATTTCAAGATAACAACTTTGTTATCTTGAGATCACAAGATAATTAACTTGTTATCTCAAGATAACAATCCAGAAAGTTATAACTACCTCATGGCCTCTCTGGACTTTCATACATTGGAGCAACACAGTATATATTTTTTTCTTTCTTTTTTTGTATGAAAGAACAAACTATACAGATGTACAGCTTCATTTACAAATACTTATGACTAAACATCTACAGTTGTGTGCAAAAGCTTGGGCTCCCATGGTCAGATGACATGTTTTGTCGATTGTCTAAGGGAAAATAAGTTCACGTCCTCTATAGAGAACACACTTCTGCACACTTTAATGCACAATTACTGTTTATTTGCTGAATTTAACATATTGGAAAAACAAATAAAACATCAAATGTGCCCTTTGCAAAAGTTATGGCACACTTTATAATTTATTTTTTTCCCAATATATTAAAATCAGCAAATAAGCAGAAATTGTGCACTAAAACTGCAGAAAAATGCCATTCTTGTAGAGGATGTGTTAACTTATTGTCGCTTAGAAAATCAACAAAACAAGTCATGTGATGTTCACTTTTAAGTAACAAACAACTTTTGTATATGGCTGGATAAAGTTTACCATAAACGTTTCTTGATGGAGTTCAGCGACTGCCCAGTGGTGTGTATTAAAAATGTATTCTGTTTTTCTGTTTATTTTCTAAACACATGACAAAGTGATGAAATTATTGTCCATGCTAACTGACCATATGTTAAAGATGCAGCAAATATGGATTATGTTAAAAAATACTAGAGCATTGATTTAACACATACCATAAGTACTGACTGAAAACCTAGGAGTGTGTGTGAATGGAAGGTTTGGCTTCAGTTTGTGAAATGCATCCAGATAATGCTAAATCACGGTCCCATGGTACTTTGCATAAAATGAACACACACACACACACACACGCATTTCATGCTTTGCATTATCTGCTGAAAACCTGATTGTTCACAACAGTGTCTAAAGCTTCATTACCTGATTGGTCTTTTCTGTTTAATCTGACTGAATGCCACTCTTTATCTAACACAGATAGAGCACCGTCCTCATAACCAGCCGCATCCCTTCAGCATGGTTCAGTGATCTTAAACAAAGCAAAAATCCTAAACAAGGAACAACAAGGTCAACTACTGAGTGTGTGTCTACAGAAGTGGATAAAGCTGTGAGCCTCTTCGTCTTTTACATCTTCCTTTTTACGTCATTTTGCGTACTCAATTTAGGTAACGGGCCACATTACACTCCAATGTTGAATGGGCCAGACCAAAAAATATCAGTTAAGCAGGCCAATAATACATCAACAATAACTCAAAAGTGTTCATCATTGTTTATCTGAAAGGTACATTCTGAATTAATAAACCAATTGAAAAAATATCAACTACAAAACAGATTACAGTCAGACTAAGGCTGGTTTTACACTGTGAAACTTTCATGCAACTTTAGTTGCTTGAAACTTACATGAAACTAAATTGCACTTGAGTTCCATAATGTAAAAGCATCCTGCAACTTATTTGAAACTCACCTATAACAGTTGCAATTGTCTCAACTTAGTGCAAGAAGTTTCATGTTTCATGAAGCAACCAGTCAAAACACCAATAACGTATCATATGATCATGTTGACAAACTTTCAAACCATTGATTTCACTGGATCACTGGACAAGAAAATAAAACATTAGCCAGGGAAAAGGGCAATAAAAGGGACCCTGCTCTTCCCGACTGACTCAAGGTTTGTAGTTTTTCATATTGTCAGGTTTCCTGAACAACAGTAGCTAAGTTAAGAAAAGCCAGCTAGTTCGCTAACTTTTTTTGACATTTTTCTGTAACATTATTTGTCGTAAGACAAATCTAAATTATTTTTACAAATACCGTAATCCAGATGAAGTTTATCTTATCCAGGATAGGTCTGTCTGTTAATAGTTTGACACTGAGCTGTTAGTTTAGTCTCCTATCCAAAGGTTTTTCAGCTTCAGCAACGAAACAAAAACAGTAACACCCTCCAGCTGATCAGGATCAGTGTGAATTAGACATACGCTCCTCAGTAACTTCTTTCCATCACTTCTCAATCAAATAATTCTAATTTACTGCCACTGCCATTCTCACTGCAGGTGTTCCACACTCTGGGGCCACTGCACTCTTAATAGCATCATCATTGTTCCAACAGCAGTAAACTCCTAAACCCCCCTCCCCTTAACCGTGGTTAAATCACTGTAACGCATGGCCAAGAGGTTTATTGCATCTATATGTCTTCTCTTAAACTATTATCATAAACATGTCAAAACACAAACAGAAATATATCTATTTCAGCGCATTTCATCAATTCGCATCCACTCACATCTAGCTGTATTTTCCAATAGTTTAAAAGGGAATTACACCTTTTTTTCAAAATATCTGTAGAGTTCAATCATTTTGATGTAAAAAAAAAAGTCATTCAGAGTGGTTTGATGTGAAATGGTTCATTGGAGGGAAATTTATCACCTCAACTTTCTTACCAGTGATAAATGGTGATAGGAGCTGCCAGGAATTGATTGGTTTAAAAAATACATTTTAGGCCAAAGCTTTATCTCAAAACTATCATAATGTCTCAGGCATTAGGCAACATATTTGTAACTGTTTCATATAATAACTTTGTGTGTGAGGCAGACTTAGAAGCAATAAACTCTTCAGACGTCTGGTTCCTATCACCACCACTGTAAACAATTCAGACTTTTTAATTTCTTTAGAATAGAGAATTTCACACCAAACCACTCTGATTGACTTTATTTACATCTTAACTGTTGATTATGTTTTTTTTATTAAAAAAATCTGTGGAATTCCCCTTTAATGAAGGCTTAGCTCTGCCCACATTTGGCACAACCATGGCATGTTACATATCACTCAAACTTATTTCCAGTAGAATCTAAATATATTATCCAAATATGTATATTTCCTTTGTCCTAATGACTGCATTCACTCAATCAGAGATCTCTGGATATTAAGTTCTGAGGTCCATTCTTAAAGCAGTTCTCTCAAAATCAGCTTCTCTCCACATACAGAACCAAAAATCTCAGCTTCTTGAACATCTGCATTCATGAAATTTTGCTTGCTCAATCATAAACATATACTAAAAGATATTATAGTAGGATTTCCTAAAATATTTCTCATAGTAGGATTTATGATAGATTTTGTACTTCAGAATTACCTGAAAAATGTTTTATAATAACAATGCATGGTTTTCCTGATTAAACAATAAAACAATTTTAATAATCTATTCTGTAAAAAACTTTCTCTGAAGTGTGTCTTCCCAATGAATCATTCCCGATTAAACATTTTAATTCTAACATCATCTGAAGGCTAAAATTTTTTTTTTGAAACTATGCAAATGTATGTAAGTTTTAGTAGATAACATCTCATTTGCATACATAAATGTAATTTTTTGAAAAACTTTTAATACAAATTCAGAATATTAGAATATCAAATTTAGAACATCAGTTATCATCTGACAAAGATTTATTGCGATATCTTTATCAGAACTTTAAGAAGTTCTGTACTCACCTAGTGTCTCACTTTTATAATAATAACTCAAAAGGCAATTCTTCCACCAAGCAATGTAGTTCGTTAAGAGTGTGCTATGGTTGCCATGCAATACAACAGCAAAACCATCTCATTTTAAATTTTTCATAGTTGTGATGTCACAAGCATGACCACATTTACATGTAGCCATCCATTCAGCCTACAGCTGTTTTAGCCTGCTCTTTTACATTAAAGTGATATAGAGTGTCGTTACTGCAGGTCTTTCAAAGGATCCACACATTTGAAAAGTGCAACTGAAGTTTTTTTTTGACACCTAAGCATTTCAGTCTGAACATGGTTAGTTCTGTACATTACAGCCCATTTTACTTTTTAATGAGGCCATTTACCATATCAGTGTGTCAGGTACAACAGCAAAACAGCCTGTTTTTTTAAGGGATAAAGAGGGGGTGGGTGGGGGACAGGGTTATTAGTCTACTAGCAGAAAAAGAATAGTTCTGGTTCTGACATCTGATTGGCTAAGGTGTGTTCGAAGCCATTGTAAAATACTCGATATACAGACATGCATATCATAGAATGCAAGTTCTTTAAGTTCTAATGATATGATATATTATGATATGATTCACTGTAAAACTCCTATATAAAAAAGTAAAGAATATGTCAATTGAATTTCTTACATGCTTCAAATGTCCATGTTCTAGTCAAATCTGCCTTAAGTAGCATCAAACCCAGGCTGAATCTCAAACAGCTCCCTTCTTCTTATATAGGAAATTCTGGCTTCTACAATCTAATAATACAACTATTTGTCCAGTATAGAATTGTGCACACATCGCTGAATCCCAAATGACTATTTGTTAGACATATTATGCACTGCTTGGGTGCAGGAGCCAGTATTTTAATTCCTATGTAGCACACTATGTAGGGAGTAGGGAGCCATTTGGGATTCAGCCCCAGCATGGGAAAAAGGACATACAACACCATTAAAATAAGACTGGAAAATGCATAGAGGGGATAACAGATCTTAGCATTAGCGGTGGTTATTACAGTGATTTTATCATAGGTAAGGTTTTACTCTGCTTCACATCGAGTCTGATAACCCATACCCTTACCCATGATAAAATCACTGTAATGAACAACCTCCCATGGCTTATTGCTTTATTAGACGAATATCAGACTTTTTGGTTAACCAGGAAATCCACAGTCAGGCACAGTCCTAATTTGTAGCATGCACTGCAGTACGAATGAGTAACCAGGGATGACCAACTGTAGCTAAGCATGATGTTTGCTTTACCAGGTGACAGTAAATGTCATGTTTATCAAAACAGATGGGACATGAGCTCTGAGACACAGGAACCATAAACGTCTAGAGTCATTTGCTTTCTGAAGCAGAGGCCTTCTGTCTGTAATAAAAAGCTGAATGCAGGACAATAGCATTACTCCTCCTCTAATTTCATGAGCTGTTCCCATTTCTGTCAGCTACTTGCAATATTTACCGAAATGGCTGAATTTATCTCACAGCTGTGGCTGGTTTGTGCTCTGCCTGGTAAAAACAGACAGTTTCCAATAAAGAGACTCAGCCAAGTCTTAAACTCAACGGCAGATAATTGATTAGCCTGCTGCCCAATCTGCACACTCACACTTGTTCCCTCAATTTTCATAACAATGCTTGATGTATGAGGGACTTTTGTCAAGGCAGTCCATAAAAAAAGCTCGGCAAGGCCATTAATCTGCAGACCGGTTTGCTTCAGCTGGGAGTTGCTGTAGAAAAATCATAGAGAGGAATTTATACTCAGTAGGACGCTAAATTTCTTGATTGGAATTTACCTTAAAGGAATAGTTTGGCGAAAAATCTAACTTGCATGATTTTCTGCTTACCCAAAGTGCAGTCAAAGAGCCAAGACAAACTTGGTTTCAAAATGTTGCATCTTTAGTTTAGAACAGGAGCTACAAGGCTAACGTTGCTAACAAACACTGGAAGTCAATAGTCTCCCAAACCGTTTCTGTAAAACTTCTCTCACCCTTCTCAAACTGCATCCAAATCAAAGAATATGTAATGAGGAGAATTGCCACTCAATAAAGTCTTTCAGGTTTGTCAGTTGCTAGAGGCTGTTCTTCGAGGAGTGACAGTGGAAGCTCCACAATCCACCAATCGCTGTTCCCAATCACCAGAGTACTAGTCTGTGTCACCTGTTCTGTTTATCATGTGACCAGATCTAGTCTAGTATATAAGCCCGAGCTACTGAGCGTTCTTGTACATTTGTTTGGTCTGCTTGTGTATTTGACCGTGTTTTTGGACTTCCTGACTTTGCCTTTTTGCCTTCCCCTTTTTGAATCTTTGTTGCTTGATCTTGTTTTTGTTATGTTTTTGTTATGTTTATCATTATGTGTGTTTTGTCTTTTTTGGATCTGACCACTTCCTGTTTACTGACTATGAGTTTTGCCATTAACTAGTAAAGCCTCAGTTCTTATTTTTAACTGTGAGTGTCTGGCTGGTTCTGTCATGTTACAAAAACAGTTGGGACATTAACTGAGACACAAGAACCATAAACGTCTAGTGTCATGTGCTTTCTGGGCAGAGACCTTCTATCTGAACTTTATGACGGTGCCTAATAAATATACATTTATTACGTTGGTGACTATGAATAGCATCACTCAGCCAGTGAGCTGAGTCAGCTCACCAACCAATCAGCACTCAGTAGCAGTGATGTTAGCATCCTATGGCCTAAAACCTGAAAAATGAAAAGATAGAGGTAAGTTTTCTCTGATTTTCATTAATTAGATTAATGGTAGAATAGTACCGGAAATCAGGAGATTATTCTAAAGATAATGTAGTTCTAATCTCAGCTTAAATATGTAAATAAGGTTTGTCTACCGTTTTAACATTTTTTTTTTAAATGAGTTTGCATAGCTTGAATCAAATAAATAAAGATTTTGCCATGTGTTTGTGGAACCAGTTTTGGTGATTATTTACTTCTATTGTTTGTTAGCACTGTTAGCCTTGCAGTTACAGTTTTAACTGCATAACTCAGACACCTTAGTTGACTGAGTTGAAAATCATGTAAATTAGATCTTTCGCAGAGTTATTCCTGTAATGCTTCACTGTCCTGTCATTCTGATTGGTTACAATCAAGACAAACAGGCAAGGTAAATACAGAGTAGTTGCCTCCTTTAGATCAATGCAGAAGTCATTACAACCTGCAGCCATCTAAATCAACCCCCCAGTGGCATACCCCCTGGGATCTGAACCGTGAATGCTCCAGTTCCTGATATGTAGGGCTTACCCACTGAAGTTCTATTGTTCATTTATCCATACAAGCCCCTCTCACTGTTTCTTTCAAACATTTCTTCTATAACGATTTGTCCTATTAAACTGGCTGTGTTGTTACACAGTGCATAGCAATCTTTTCATTTTCAGTAAGAGTATGAAAGACTGATGCTGCAGTCCAACAGTATTTACAGGGCCCATATGACTGAAATAACCATATGACTTTTTTTTAAATAAAAGAGTTTGTAAACAAGTTTCAAAATGTACTGTTTACATCTGGGTCCACACAGTCAATATATGAAAACCAAACAGCCAGAACAGCTCATGAGAGTTGTGATGTCACAAACCTGTCCACATTTACATATGGCCTTCCATCCATCCTGCCCATTCAGCCTTCAAAAATATCCACACATCTAAAAAGAGTGGCTGAAGTTTATTCTGGCGTGCCTGAGAATTTTAGTCTGCACTGAACAGTTTGGTCTGTACATTTCAGCCCACACTGCTTTTTGAGCAAGACACAAAACAGGGCCTGCATTCAAAGCAGGGTCCAGTCTTAAAGGGCTCAATCATGGAAAACTGTTGTGAGCAAAACTGTGGCAAACCCTGAGCAAATGATGTGTTTTGTCGATGTGAAAATAAGTTAACATATCCTCTACAGAGAACACACTTCTGCACATTTTAATGCACAATTACTGTGTATTTGCTGAACTTAACATATTGAAAAAAAAATCATAAAATGTGGTCAACTGGTGCAAATTATTTTTTCCAATGTGATACACTCAGCAAATAAATTGCACACTAATATTTGCAGGAAAAATGCCGTTTTTATGACTGTCCCCTGCAGAGAATGTGTTAACTTATTTTTACTTAAAAAAGAGAGATAAAGCGAGGTTGGAAAATGCTTATGTAAAATGAATTATGACTGCTTTGATGTATAAAACCACACAAGTGTTGTAAGTGGACCTCACAAGAAAAAATATAGGATATGGGCCTTTTAGAGGCACTCTGACAAACTCTAAGGAATAAAGCAAGAAAGAAACTATTTTTGGTATATGAAATCATAACACTATATAAGAGAAATGTAGAATATGGGCCCTTCAAAGCATGCAGTAGCATATCAGTCTTTTGTGGGAACTGCAGTGTTAGCCGGGCATGCAGAGTGGTGCGTATAAGGTGTCTGGAAGACCTTTGTGTCGGACAGCGACAATTACAAGGGGGAGCTTCATTCCCCCTGTTGCCGTTTCCATTCATTTCAGCCCATGGTCCATTTCCACAGGCTTCCTGGAGAAGAACACTTACACAGGGACCATCCAGCTCCTCTGGGAGCAAGACTCAGCATGCAGAGGCTCAGAAAAGGAGCTGATTGAATGGTTCTCGAGGGACGTGTCCAAGTATTGATGTCTCTCAAAGTGATACTAAAACACTCCAGTTTCCAGATTTAACAGAATCCTAAGGAACACAAAGCGCATGGGCAGGTGTGCGTTTGGTATCGGGGCTGAAGGATGGAAAAGATGAGTCTGAATTGGAGCCTGACAAGGAGTGAGTCATCAAGAACAGAAAGGTTTTACGTCTGTGAGAGCTGTTTACAAGAGTGAAAAGACACTTCTCCATGAGGCCAATTATAGATTCTGCACTCAGAGAGACTGAATTGGGGACCAGAATGCAACTCTGGCTTACCTTTGGAAAGACTACAGTCATAAAACAGAACAGAACAGATGAACCTCAAATCAAGGTTTGACCCAGAGTGACTACTTGTTCCCCATAACATTGGGTGTGTTTACATGCACTCAGTAATCCGATTATGATCTGATTTTTTCAGTTATCTGATTATTGAAATGGTCAAACTGCATACTCCCATAATCCCACAAAGAGAGCTTGATTTCTCAGTGCATGTAAACTCTCAGATTTCTTTCGTATTTCTCAGTCTGCACGTGTGCGAAAACAGACCGCGGTACCAGATATAAGTCTGCAGCATTGCCGCGAGATGCAGCAAAACACTTTTGGAAAGATGCTAAAACTAACTACAGTCTTGATGAAATTAGGGCCCTAAATATTCTTCATCTTCTAGGTGATGTATGTTCATATTTTTTTTTTCCAAAAAAAAAGCTGTGGCATGAAGTTTGGTTGTTATGTTACATTTATGTCACTTCTTCTGTGAGATTATTGGCTGGTTGCAAAGCAGAAATCTGATTACTGCCTGACTCATGACCTGGAGTTTTCCCATTAACGGATAACTTAAATGCATGTAAACGCGTTGATCAGATTACTCACAAAATCGGATTTTCTGTAGTTATTGGATTGTTAAGTGCACGTAAATGCACTCAATGTGCAGAGAGCATTAAAGATATTTTATTGCTCTTTCATTGGTTGGGTTTAGACTACAGCTTTGTCTAAACTTGATGGGACCCGACTATTCACGTTACAGTATTCATGTCATTTCTCCAATATTTCTTGGGTTTAGAATTATAAGGTTCTGTCTGACATTCCTCACTTGAGATCTGCACATAGTTAATTATTTAGTGCTGATTATGCAGTAGTGAATAGAAAAACCAACATAGACCAGCATGCCTAGTCACCAGCAAAACCAGCATATGTTGTGTTTTGGATGCTGGTCATCAGCAATGGAAGTTGATATGCTAATCACCACCAAATCCTGCAGATGTTGTGTTTTGGATGTTGGTATGCTGGTCAACCAGAATGACCATGCTGGGTGACCAGTTACACCAACATCAGACCAACATCAGACCAGCATAGACCAGCACGGACTTCATGCTGGTCTGTGTATTTTTCAGTAGGGTATTTAAAAAAAATAAAAGGTTCTTCCATTCTTGAAAATGGTGTTAAAAGTTGATGTTGTAGGGTTCTATCCACATCAACCAATCAGAATAGCCACTGAACATGGAATAACCAATCAAAATTCATGCTTTACCTTGTCCACAAGCTCAGCAATAAGCTCTTTACAGGGCTAAGTAGCTTGGCTATGATTAGTAAAGTTAGTAAAATGCGCCTTTAGACTTTTAAAATAATTTACAATTAAATAGTAGCAAAAGGTAAGTTGAAAGGCTAGTGACTGCCAATTGAAATGCTAATTTAAAATATAGACTTTTTCCAAATAAAAGCTGAATTCAGGGTTCAATCACTGATCAGTTAATGTGGGCATCTCTGGAGGTTATTAGTCGCTAGAAAACGTACCTTTATTTAGTCAGCTAAATAACTAATATCCAGCTTAATCAGCAAAATTACCTAAAGCATCTGTAAAGCAAGCTAGCTACTAGAGTAGCCAGATATATTAACTAGCTAATTATTGTCATAAAAGTACTTTTTAAACATTGAATTTCAGAAATATTAAGGACAACTGCAGTGAAGCAGATGCACAATCAGCACAAAGAGAAAGACAACAGCAAGATACACACAGCATTTGTACTACATGTAGCATTTGTGTACTACAGTAAATACATATTTATAAATATTGAAACCTTGTGTTTTCATTCTTCTTGTCCCCCTTTATAACAATGTAGCACAATATATTTATTCTATCGTCATACTATTCTCATATGCATGTAGTGCATAGTGCAATTTCCCCATAGTATCAAATTTTCATACTGATATAATACAAAAAATTTATACTATGAAATTAACCTGTTCTAATGCTTCGTTCTTGATATTTCTTCATAATTCTTATTTGAATTAAAGTGCCATGAAATTATTGTGGCTCATGAAACTTGTACCTGATCTGAAAGTAAAATGAATTTAAAACAGGATACTACGTTGTACACTATATGGATCACACCCATATGAGCTTGCTGGACGTCCCTTTTCAAAACCATGGGCATTGATATGGAGTCAACACCAGACCATTGTCCCTCCTCCACCAAACTTTACTGTTAGCACTAGTTAGATCTAGCAGGGCATATATTTCACAAACTGACTTGTGAAAAAAGTGGCATCCTATGACAGTGCTACATTTAAGGTCACTGAGCTCTTCAGTATGACCCATTCTACTGCCAGTGTATGTCTATAGGGATTGCATGGCTATGTGCTTGATTTTTTTTTTTCTTGATTATACACCTGTTAGGAGTGGGTGTGGCTGAAACACCAGAACTCAATAATTAAGAGGGGCGTCCTCATACTTTTGGCCATATAGGGTATGTCACTGAAACAGCTGCCTTTATATATTCATTTCCGTGTAATGTATTATAAGTAAATACGTTAATATTTATGAGAATAAAGTTTGAATTTTGAACAGTGTGGTGAAGTTTCCATTCTAATATTGGTTTATTTGCAGATAGCACCTTAAAGAGAGCTCTCAGAATTCAAACGGGTTATATCTGAATTTAATCCATTCTGGAAAAGGCTATTTTAAAATATCCTAGGATTTTAGGAAAAGTTTTCAACGTAAAGTCTTTCAGATAATCAAACAAATGATAATTGTTACCTCAGCTAACGTTACTTGCATTACGAACTACAAATTGGAGTTTAGGAAGAGTTAGATAACTGATATCAAACGTTAAATTCACTAAATGAAAATTTTATTCATGAAATCCATGAGATGGATAGTAATCAGTAAAGACAGTAAAATGAACATGAGATTCTTATCAGTGCTTTTATGTGACATTTCCTATGTGCTATAGCTGTGCTTTTACTATGTGCAACCTAGAGCCAGAGGCCCTCTGCCAGCGAGGAGCTCCTCATCCAGCGTGCGGTAGCCTCTAGATGGCTGCAGTAGTTTTTCTATGTTTCTTTTATAGGACTTTTCATTAAACTGATACGAAATGAGGCAGGCATTTGATCTCATGGCTCTTACACATGTGAATGTATAATGTTAGAGAGAAGCTTTGCTTATCAGATTTGCTTAACAAAAATGCTAATTCACTATTTCAATTATTTAAACTTTCATTATTACTCAAATATATGAAAATTCTGAGTCCCTTATCAGACTCAGACAGAATGTTCTTGGGTGATATTTGAGTTTGGATAAAATTTTCACATCTGATTAAAGCTTTAAATAGGCAGCAATGCTCAAAAGAGATTTTTGGACCAAGCTGATTTAGACATATTTCATGTCATATTTGATGTTTTTCATCTTCAAAAAACAATTAAGCTTGTGTCAAGCCTTTGAAAGGGAAAAAAATTGCTTCACTACCAGTCCAAAAGTTGTCATATTTCTCATGCATAATCAGCCTCTCTGAAGAAAGGAAACTGGATGAGTTCTGGATGGCAGCCCCCTCCACTCCACACCTCCACACCTCTCTCTATTTGCCCAGAAATGGCACAACGCAAGGAGACACGATATGGCTGAGATTTCAAAGGGGGGCGTTTGCTGCCAAGAGCCAGCGCTCTTTCAGCCATTTCAGATGAGCTTGTAAGGGCCTAGGGAGATAGGGACACCTGAGATTATTGGAACACAGCCCAGGCCTCTCTCTGGGGTGGCCTTTAGTTTCACACTTCACTCCAGACCATCATGCTGTTCACATTTCTGCCCAAATCTGCTTTTGGCCCAGAGGACAGTTGATTTCAGGTCCTGGGACTGGTCCCAAAAGCACGTAGCCTTATGATCATTAACTCATACAGGCAGCGTTCAAACTGATAGTCTCTCTGTCATCTTTGTTTTATAATTCTTTTAGGATCAGGCTGTGATGTGTGGTCCTGGACCTCCTCAGAGAAATTCCTCCTGTCTTCTTTTTAATTATAACATCTATTAACTAATTAACCTGACTCTTAAATGTCAGACCTCATGCTGGGAGACATGTGGCAGGGTGGGATATTTTGGGGGGGCACTCTGCTTCTTATACAGCCCAGGCAGGCCTGGACCCCACAGAAGTGATGAGAAGAAGCAAGAGCCCAAATCCCCAAAACACATTAAACCAGCAGAGACAGAGATAGGAGATATCTCTCAGTACCTACCCTGCATTTCAATACTGATTTTAACATGCACTCACCAACTTCACTGCACGACTCAGAAATGTTTAGAACCTACATTTTTCAATAAGAACAAGTTGCCTCACTGGAAAAGAGGAGGAGAGAACAGCAGCCAGCCAGCAGAGTTAAAGGAGCATTATGATTAACTTTTATGCATAATTCAATTGTTGAGATATACAGTCATCATAATTTTATGTGAAATGCTGCACTATAGAGAAACATACCGACTGAGATTTCCTTAAAATGGTGGTGATAGGCACCAGATATCTACAACACAAATATAACATTTTATTTACTATCCAAAACCACCAGTGAACCTACACTGTTAATTATTGCATGAATTTCACAATATTTAAGATTAATTAATTAATTAATTATTTTTTTTCACGTTAAAATACTACATTATTCATTTTATTGTGAAATAAACTCACCTTAAGGTAGGTTCCGGTAATAATAATAATACACCAAGTTACTGTGAGGTTGATGTTGAGTGATATGGAATATGACAGCAACTTAGAGTCAAAAAGGCATAAACATTTTAATAAAACATTTTAAATATTATTAAAGATGATTTACTCTGGATTTTTTTATTTATTTACTTTTAATGTTTAAATGCTAAAAAAATGCTATTGTTTACTGGTGTTGTCAGATACAAGTTTTTGGTTATGTTTGTGCAAATCAGAGCAAAGTAAAAATATTTGTCAAATGTGTAGTTGCATTTTAAAAATGAATGTTTGAAACATTCTGTACATGAACAGTCCACAACATGGTAAATAAATATGTTCATTGATATTGTTTTGTTTTTAATTCACATATTTATAAGCCTGGTGAAGTCCATTTCTGTCATATGTAAATTTACAGTAAATTATTGGCAACTGAGTTGCATTACTTTGACAGTTATTATGTAAAAATACAGAAGATGTATTTCAATTACAGCTAGTTACTGTAAGTATACAGCAGAATACACCCACATCACAGTCATAATCTTGTGGTTCAGGTGAATATGGAATCACAGTGGCGTGTTGGTATGAAACTGTTATTTACTGTTAATATGGCATAGTAAATGAATGCAACTGGTTCCTTTCACAACACTGTGAACAATTCTGACTTAGTAATTTTCTCTAGTACAGAGCATTTCACATCAAACTACTCTGTGCTACTTTGTTGACATCTTAATGATTAAATTATGCAGAAATTTTGAAAAATTAATGGGATTTTTTAAGGATTTAAGTTGTATCACCGGTCATGTGTAACAGATGGAAGGGTTTACTACCAAAATCCCAAACTGAATGTAGCAAGTTGGTATATGTTTGAAATTAGGACTGTTAAACATTTAACATAATGTATTGCAATTAATGGTCTTTATGGTATTTATTCAACTTTGACAAAAAAGAAATATTTTTTTTCCATTTAATAAGTGGCGCATGGAAAGCTTATTAT
The DNA here is from genome assembly GCF_904425465.1 of Colossoma macropomum. Classification (NCBI taxonomy): domain Eukaryota; kingdom Metazoa; phylum Chordata; class Actinopteri; order Characiformes; family Serrasalmidae; genus Colossoma; species Colossoma macropomum. Next base: position 17,521,582 of record NW_023494807.1, on the reverse strand, counting down.
ATCCAAATCCTATGTCTCATTATATTATAAGGTTTATTATTCAATAACTACATGGACTACCGGCTGAATTATTCTTATTATAGGTGTGTGTAATATAAGTTTTGGACCCGCTGGTGGGTCCTGGCCATTTAAATTATTGAAACACTCTATTTAGACAAATATCAATTAAATCAACAATCATTCTTTTTCCCTGTGTGCTAGCATTACCCAGCTAATAATGTTTAGCAACAATGTAGTGGCCTAGTGCTCTTAGCTAGGCCAGAGGCATTATAAAGGAGAAGAATGGTCAGTGGTTGAAATATGAATAGGAAAGCTATACGTATTGCTGAACATGGCATCTGTTTATGGAGGAAGTACCATCCTTCAATAAAAGGAGCCAGTCAGCTTGCTGGTTAAGCCGCTAGCAGCAAAAGGCCCCCTGTGAAGATCTGCGGTTGTGCAGTAGCCAGAACAACCCGAAAAAAAAGAATTTTGGTCTCTCCTCATTCAAAGAGTTAGGAGTCTGGACTTGTATTGCTGGAAATAACTGCCCCACTGCATTGCCAAGATGGCTGCCAAGTGAAACTGACTTTTCTCTAGAAGCTGAGACAGCTTTGGAGTGGCAGACTGGTATATGATCTGCAGACAGCTCTGTTGAAAGTGCAGATTCAGTCTTTCAGTTAACATTACATTCTTTATGTAAGTAAAAGAGGAGATGTTGCGCATACAGTCTTGTTTTGATCATGTCCATGTTTTTATCATTTTATAACATAGAAGAAAATGAGTTCAGACGTAAACTTATTCATATAAAATGTAAATCAAATGTAGTTCATGTCATTCATATGTAACTATGTACTTACAATCATAAATAGTATATGTTAAATGTAAAATGGCAAAAACTTCAAAACTTCTATGGATTAAAATGCTGCTTATTTAGTCAACACAGAGCTTTTAAGACATAGCCAAAGATCAATTAGCTGTTAAGGAAAATGCTATTATTACAAAAACCACAGACATTGCAAAGGAATGGCATTAGAATGTAATTTGTATTGCCTTAAAACATACCACACATCTGCCCTCATACATCCTGAAGCAGGCAGAAGGCAAGTGTGTAGTGAACAGAGCCTTATGTGCCGTGTAATTTGAGCAGCTTTTAGCCTCGGCCTGTGCGCAGATGTTCTTCTGCCCTTAAAGTATTATTAGCTAAAAGGACTGGCACCTCCAGTTCATGTTGTTCCGTTGAAGCATCTTGTTGCTTAGCAGATCTCTATTCTTTACTCTGTGGTCCTCAGATTACCTTCCATCTATGTCCAAATAAAGCAATAAGCCACAAGAGGCCGTGTGTTACAGTGATTTTACTACTGTTGCTTTTTGAAGGGTTTTGGTTTTGCTAGGCAAGACACAAAACTGAGTGTATTGCTTTTATATAATGGTGATAAAATGCAGTGTGATTAAATATACCGATGTTCAATAAATAATTACATTCGTAATTAATAATAACCACAATAAACAATTCTTCTGCCAAGCAATGTTGTTCATTAACTGATATAGTTCATCAACATAATGGATAGCACAATGCTTTTTTTGTCCCTCCGCCCCCTCACTTTTTCCTCCAGTTTAATCGTGGCCAGTTACACCCACTAGCTACATCTCCCCTATCACAAAATGTTAACCTGGAAGGCTGCTTCCTCCAAGACACATTGCCATTATATCCTTTCAAACTGCTGCTAACCCAACACCATTGGACAGCTCAACACCTTTGGAGGAGAACACTAACTGCTAATTCTGTTACATCAGCTAACAGACGCCTACATTGGCTAACAAATAGGTCAGCAACCCAATGTTAAAAAATACCCATTTTGTCCGGTTTAAAAAAAATCAAACCACCTTGGGAGCCACAACATTTTACCATCTTAGCTGTAAATATGTCTCAGTATGTGCTCTGCTTTAAGCTTTGGCTCAGCTATAGCTGCTTTTCTTGCATCTCTAGCAGGATACCTCTCTGAAAATTGAATGGTTTCTTGTAAAATGTCTCTCAACACTCAACTCCTTGGTGACTGACAGTTTCTCATTGCAGATTAAACCAACTTGAGTGCATATAACTACAAATGAGTTTGTCCATTCCTCTCTAAATTCTTAATTTAGTTCGTCTGGGATCTTGCTCTTCTTTGTCATTTCATGAACTACTAGCTAGGCGAGATTGTTGTCTTTGTTGCTATGTGACCAACAGACTGCGTGCCAATCTTCAGAGCTAAAGGTGAAAGCTGCTTTGTGAATTAGCAGTTATGCATTAATTCCAGCGTTTAAGACCATTTTCTGTTAAAACTGTGTAAGAACTGTGCATTAGAATATAAAGCAAAGGTTTATTTTACAATAAAGCAAAGGAAGATTATTTTATTTTTACCTAAGAACCTAATTCTGTTGTGGAGCCACAAGGGGGCAATAATGTTGCCAACCTCTGGGCTAGCATTATGCTGACTGATGGGGAGAGGGAGGACCACGCAGTGAGAGGCCAGTAATGCTCACTTGGACTCCTGTGATTGAATGGCTGTGGCATCACTGGGGATCAAATCAGACAGGCCCACTCAGGAGCCCCATAGAATGGTTTCTAATAGGTTGCCGCATTAATGCAAAATTTAATTCATTTGTGAGTCTGAATGTATGTCGTTTTGTACTTGGTGACTTGGTGTCCAAATAAGGAATGGTAGAACCTTACATGAACCCTGCTGACATAATACTAACATAAACATGTGTTGTAATGATTTGTCATAGACAGATTATGTTTAGTCATATTTAACAGTGTTATGTAATTATTGCCGTGAATTGTCAGGATATTTGTCATAACGTTTGGTGTCATGATGATAAAACTAGAATAGACTTAGCAAAAATTAGCTGACATATGACATCTACCATGGCATGTCTATGGCATGGTTATGCCAGTTATATGTAGCAGAGATATATAGATATACAGGGGAAAATATATGTACGGTAAAATTTATAAGCTTTGGAACTTGTTGGTTGACCATAGAGTGTGAAAACAATTTTTTTCCTATGGAGAAAAACAGCTAAGGCCCAGGACTAGCCCAGATGACACTGGCGAACTATGAAATGATGTACTTTACAGTGGTTTAACCAATCAGAGTTTACAACCTGACCTATTTATTTTATAACAACTGTTTGTGTGGATCAGACCTGTTTAAAATTGTATGCCCTTTATTTAGCATAAATGCTAAATCTGCTTGATGAATATTTCATAGAGGAAGAAGGGCTAGCTGATCAGGAGTTTTGGGTAGCCAGTGCTGAGGCGCATTTATGTGAAGATTATGCAATGAGAAATTATTAATATGGAGAGGAGGCTCGTCCAGAGTCTATTTAGGAGAATTTTGACGTGACAGGAAGACAGCATACTGACAACCCACATACCGCCGACCTACTGGCTGACAGACACTTTTCATACACACGACAGCAAGCAGAGGTGTGTGTTTTTGTGTGTGTGTGTGTGTGCAAGAGGAAGCAAAAGAAAAGAAAGGAACAGGAACAGTGGGACAGAATGAAGGAGGGTGAAGGAGACAACAGGACTTTAGGAAGGTCTCTCTTGTTGATTGCAGGGGTTTATTGTGATGTGGCTGGCAGGGGTACGTGGGTAATGTAGTTTTAAGTGGTGAGGAGGCAGGTGGCTGAGTCACTGCTGGCGTCATGAGACACATCAATATTTCACATCTGAAAGCTCTGCTGGAGTGTGCTGTCAGAACGAGGTGTTAAACATCTGATCATCACTCTCACACACACGCACACCACCTCACACTAACACACACACACACACACACACACACACACACACACGCACACACACACACACACAGACGGAGCTTTGCTGGCAGGGCAGTGTTTTGTTGAGGAATAATTATCTGACCAAAAGCCATTATTCACACATATAAACAGATTGGACACATTAAGAAGACAGTCTGACAGCTCAAACTGTTTGTTACTGTGAATTCCTCAATTCCATCTCTCTCTCACTCACTCACTCACTCACTTACTCAGGAGGGGAGGAAGAAACAACGAGGAGTGGATGTTTCAATAGGAACACACATGCCCTCAAGTAGGCTAGCCTAACTATTAGGTGCATTTTCTAGTTCTACAATTACAGACTGTAGTCCATCTGTTTCTCTGCATACTTGTAACCCCTTTTACCCTGTTCTTCAATGGTCAAGACCCTCACAGAACCACCACAGAGCAAGTATTATTTGGGTGGTGGATCATTCTCAGCACTGCAGTAACACTGATGTAGTGGTGGTGTGTGAGTGTGTGTTGCACTGGTACAACTGAATCACACACAGCAGTGCTGCTGGAGTTTTTCAACACTGTGTCCACTCACTGTCCACTCCATTAGACACTCCTACCTTGTTGGTCCATCTTATATATGTAAAGTCAGAGACACTAGCTCATCTGCTTTTGTTGGTCATCCTCTAGTCCTTCATCAGTGGTCACGAGATCCTCCACACAGGACCCTGTTGGCTGGATGTTTTTGGTTGGTGGACTACTCTCAGTCCAGCAGTGACTCTGAGTTGTTTAAAACTCCAGCAGCACTGCTGTGTCTGATCCACTTGTACCAGTGCAACACACTAACACGATCAATGTAGTTTAGTTTCTTACTAGGTTGAATGGGATGTTTGCCAGTATTCAACCTGACAGCAGTAGTGCATTAGTGGGCAAAGCATGGATGGGTTATTTTTTATTTAGTATAAGAATAAAAATTCTATATATAATAAGATTTAAAGACAATTAGTAATTGTTATTTTGAATAATTTAGGTTTACATTGTCGTAATTACTATATATTTTCACTAGCAAAAACTTATGTCTTGTATCGTTGGTGTCAATTTAGGCTAAAACAGCCAACCATGCCTCACAGATACTCTTAGGAAAGAGCAGACACTCCAGAAGATGAATCGTACTTCTAAGCAGCTGCTGAGGCTTCAATTCTAGTCACATTCTCCTCAACACATGTTTCATCTACGGAGACTTTTCATCAAAGCCAGCGGCAGCCTCTCAGCTCCTCGCTTTAAACACAACGTCTCCATCATTCTGAGACAACCGCAGCAAATGGCTCTCATTCTGCTATCAATTATGGACCGAAACTCAAGAGGAAATGTGATTAGGCCTGCAACTGTGGCTATAAACATGATAGAACACTAACTATGTCCTCACACAAGCTGCCATTGATGGTCAGTGACAGAGAGGCCCAGTTTTCAATATGAAGGTCATGAGACTCAAACTGACCTATCCAAGCTCCGCCCACAAATGCCTTCTTTCAGAACAACTGTTGAGCGCAGAATGTTGGAAAAAGTCACATCTGGCCTAATTAGAAACTGTAGTGCACTCAAGTTTCGGTCAAAATACCTACATTCAATGTATGTGACAGGTCTTTAGCTTTTTGCAATCAAGCTAAAGTTAGCGTGGTGCCAAATGTCCTTGTCATTTCCAATCTGCCTAGTTTCAATCAACTACAGTGACATACTCCATCTCGGTAGCATCCAACCTCACCCTTATGTCCATCTGACAGCCAGAATATCATTAATACCAGCCTATAATCTTAGTTTATTACCTTAATGTGATCTAACATCACATTTAAAGTATTTACTGTGATCTGGCATGAGTATTTGTCATGTATCATCCACGTTCCTGCTCCCCACAACGCTTGAGTGACTTTTTAACTGTTTGCACTGAACTAAAACCATTGTGTATGACATTACATAACAGTGTTTAATGTAGAACTGTACAAATTTGCTTAAGTTTGACAAACATATCTGTCTTTTACTATTTTTTATTATAATTGTTAGCCTTTTAACCAGTTCGCTTTCTGCTGAACTGCTCAGTCTACTCTATGAGGGACAGAATATATCCAGCTATACAGAGAATATAAAGCATACACCAGTTAAGAGAGTCTGTTTGCAGCAATCAGTTATGTTTAACTGGAATTTTGGTTTAGGTTTTGTGGACACAGATTTCAATGAAAACAACTGGAGTTCAAGGAGTTATTATGGAGCCACATTGTCTTCTGAAGTACTGCACTTTTGTGAACTTTTTGAGAGGTTTATGCTTGTATTCCTGTTCTTCCCATACTTTCATCTTCGCTAAGCAAGGGTGAAAGCTGCAAAGTGCACATTGTCCCAGAATGTCTCAGTTTATTCTATTGTTCTCTTGCTTAATATCCCCCATTATGATCTTTTGAAGCAGCATTTTATGAGCCTACATTGCTGGGCTAATTTCTAGACTGTTTTCTATCCATCCCTGCTAGAAAAACCAGCATGGACTAGGATGCCTGGGCACCCGCATCTGTTGTGTTTTGGATGCTGGTGTGCGGGTTAACAGCAGTAGAAGTTAATATGCTGGTAACTGGCAAAACCAGCATATGTTGTGTTTTGGATGCTGGTATGGTGGTCAACCAGCATGACCATGTTGGGTGACAAGCTAAAACAGCATAAGACCTGCACAAGACCAGCATAAACCTGCATAGACTTCATGTAGGGATGCTAATGCTAGCTATGCTAGACTCTCAGTGACACTGTATGTAAAGAGTGTTACTTTGTTATGGCAAATCTAATTAAGTATTGTGTTCTGTTTATTTCAAAATAAGTTTACACTTTACACAAATTCAGTTACACACATTCATGCACTACCTTTAAAATGTTTGGAATCAATGTTTTCAGTAATATAAAACCACTTTGGTTGCAAAAAAGTGTTCTAATATGCTGGTCCTGTTCAACTTCACTAGCTTCAGATAATTAGTCGGACACTAGCCAACTGTAGATAAAAATTAAAAAAATTTAGATTTCAGAATCCTGAACGATGAACAGTGCTGTAGATGAATGTAATGACTGAGAAAGCTCTAGAACATCAAGAATGAAGTTATAATAAATATTAACATCCAGAATTGATCACATTCTAAAAGTGGAGGTCAAATCTCAAGGCATATGGAAAAAACCCTTAATGAATATTTTGTAATATTTTAATCCACACTGTATAAGTTATGATTGTATATAAAATAACAAAAACTGTTAACATGGCTAGTGATTCCAAACCTTAATGTATAGTAGTGTATTTAAAATCGCATTATTTCATAATAATATAAATGAAATAATTAAATGAAATTATTAATTTAATAAAAAAATGATTTCCATGTGTATGATGACCATATGTTGTGAGCATTACAATGCTTGTGAACCACTGATCTATGGGATGTTTTTTTCTTGGCAGGTCTTTGCTCTCCGTCTGTCTCCCCTCTCGAGTGGCCAGGGTTCAGAACTCTACATCGTTGCTTGGCCCCATTCGCAGCCTTGCACAGATGTTCAGGGTGCACCGTGTCATATTTGGAGAAACACAGTGCTCTGCCAGGGAGACTAATTAAGGTAAAAGTCAGGTGGGAGGACCGGCTGCCTGCAGTAATGCAGATGAGATGGACATCTAATGAATGGAACAGTGACCCATCATTTTTACACATAATCACAGTGTTATGATTTTGCTGATGGGGAGATTGTTTATTGGCCTATAAAACAAAGAACAGCTTATGTGTGGGATGGGTGGTGAAGAAAGACAATAAACTTTGTACTTTTTATGATGCAGCATCCTGAATTAGCATATATCACTGTACAATCCTAAATGCTATTTCTCTACAGTGCCAACAAATCCACCATAATACACACAATGCGGTCAAACAGACTGGTCTCTATTTTACCAACTACCAGGAACCTATGGGTCATTAAAGGAATAGCTTAAACAGAAATCAAATTTGCATTTAACTTACCTCAAATGTAGCCAATCAGCTTTTGTGTCTGAAATTTGCTTCTTTAGTTTTGTAATTGACACTATGTAGCTAACAAGTAGCGGAAGCTTACAGCCTTACAGCCTCATAGCACTGTGCATCACACTCTTACCTCAAACTGCACACAACTCTTGCGCTGACTAGGCTGTGACCATAACTCATTTAAAATTGATTACTTGATTATAAACACTTTGATCAAAATTTACCTTCTTGATGAACTGATGATCGAATGATCACTTGGGAGTGACAGTCAGTGTACACTGTACATCATACAAGTTTCAGGCTGAAAGTTCACCACAAAGGACGATATTACCACTTAAGTTGGTTTTGAATGCCACTGAAAGGAAGGGAACCCACACCAGAAGGATCTCTAAATGCGCAGTCAAAAATTGCATTTATTTGAAGTAAAAGATTTAAAGCTTTACTAAACATGCTGTATGTAAGAATGAGGTTTTGTTTAACAACCAGCTTGGCAACTATTATGAGTTAGGTTTTGCACTGAAATATTTAGCTTTTCTTCTTTTTTGTCTGTTTCCTTTTCTCAGTGACATCAAGTTGTTCTCAGTGAAATCTCCTTAGAAATATCTTCTGAAAAATGTATAACTTATACTTAATAGCCATTTTGATTGGAAATGGAATAAATGAAGGGTGCTCTCTAACTTTTGCATTGTACTGTAAATTGTCAAATAATTTGAAAATGTTGACTGCAATAAGAACTGAAGTACAGTAGGGTGGGCAATATGGCAGAAATATAATATTGCAATACTTTAAGACATTATTATGATACACGACATGTTTCATTCTATTTATTTTTTCCTGAGGTTTGATGAGTTGGAGCAGAAAAAAGTGCCAACATTTGGAAAGCACCAAAACTATCAAAAACTAGGAATACAATGACTTTCATTCATTGTTTCTCACACTGTGCTGCATTAAATCCAATTAACAGGACTAATTTTGCTTTTAATGAAATATGGAGTTGTTCAGAGTTTTTTGAGACCTCACAGTGTCCACAATATGCTCAAAGAAGCATATTGTCACGTAATTTATCACAATAATGGTGAAATGTCATCATATTACCCACCCCTAAAATCTATTTAGAAATAGGTTCTAATTTTTAATAATAAGGCCTGTTTTCACTACATGGTTAAAGTACTAAATCTTTACCCTCTTCATTTATGTTTTTTAGCAGACACGCATCCAGGGCAGCCTAATGTAGTAGACAAATGTGGAATGAGTAGTCTTGCCTGTATTTCTGCCTGAATGGGAAATTGAATGCTGATCTTCCATACGCAAGGCAGTGGTTGTAGCCACTGTGCATTCCAGATGCTTTACATGTTATACTATCACATGTGGTTTTGCTAATGACTAGGCTTAACATGTCAAATGACTGCGGAAAAAAAGCATGAGTCCGAGTCAAGTCTCGAGTCTCTGAGGTGCGAGTCCGAGTACAGTCTCGAGTATCTGAGGTGTGAGTGCGAGTTAAGTCTATGGAGTGTGAGCCCAAGTCGAGTCTCTGGGGAGTGAGTTTGAGTTGAGTCTCTGGGGTGTGAGTCTAAGTCAAGTCTCAAGTCTTTGAGGTGCGATTCTCGAGTCTCTGGGTTGCAAGCCTGAGTCGAGTCACTGGGTTGCAAGTCCGAATGTGAGTCTCTGTAATGTGAGTCCCAGTTGAGTCTCAGATCTCTGTAGTGTGAGTCAGTTAAACACACATAAGAGTCGAGTCGCGAGTCAGTTAAGCTGGGTCGGAGTTAAGTTATGAATCAGTTAAAAGTGTGTCAAGCCAAGTAGCGAGTCAACCTCAAGTCTGAATAAAGTCATGAATAAGTTAAGTGCAAGTCTGATCCGAGTTGTGAGTCAGTTAAGCATGAGTTAGAGTCACAAATTAGTTAAGCGGCAGTTTGAGCCAAGCTGCGAGTCACTTAAGCACGAATCTGAGTTGAGTTGGGAGCTAGTTAAACGGCATTGCGTGTCGAGTCACGTCATTTAAGTGTGAATCTAAGTTGAGTGTCAGTTAAGCGTGAGTCTGAATTGAGTTGCGAGTCAATAAAGCATGAGATGTTTCAGTGTTCCTCTGTTCCTCTAATACTTTCCTTCACTGTTTGGTTATGTAACACAGTAAGTTATTCCACATCAGCAGTTTTTGGCCCATGCCAGACTGCATCAGGTTCACAGACAGTGCAATGAGTCAGATTTAACCCGGGCTTTAGAATCCTACTGCCCTCTTTACACCTTTAAGAAGCTCTGTTTTTCTTCACACCCTCTCTCTCTCTCTCTCCCTTTCGCTCTCTCTCGCCTGACGCGCTCTCATCGACTCAGCTTGCTGGCGACAAAATGCAAATCCTGACATTCAGGACTTGGTCTTAATTCTGCTCAGCTCTGCTGCTGATGAGACGGGGGGTGATGTATAGGTCCCGAACTCATCCATCCATTCAGCCCACCTCTCCGCCTCTTCCTGAGCGAACATCCGTTACTCATTTATTTATTTACTTATTTATTTATTTATTTCAAAAAGCAGCAGAAGAAAGTTTGCGTTTAGAGGCAAACACGGGGGAGGTGAAGACGGCAAATGAGTGATTTATGGAAGTAGGCCAAGAGGACAAGAAGAAAACAAGTAGAAAAAACTCCTGACGAGGGAAGGTGATGTTTTGGTTGGGAGAAAAAAAAACTGGTCAGAGAAATTAGGTCTCGCCTTTATCTGATGATAAACAGTGAATTCTCTCATTTATCATGCTGTCCAAGATGGAAATATCGGCCTAGTTCATCACATACATGCATGTGTATGAGTAATACTGCCCCCAGCACTGCTCAGTAACCAGGAGAAACAATGATTACAGGACGCGGGGTGGTGGTGGGGTAGAGGGAAAGAGAGAAGGACGAGAGACAGAAAGGGAGAGAAAGAGTTAGAGAGAAAAAACAGACAGATAAAGAGAGCAAGAGAAAGAATTAGAGAGAGAATTAGAAAGAAAGAAACACAGAAAGACAGAAAAGGAAAAGAGAAGGGAGAGAGATAAATACAGAGAGAAGGAAGAGAGAGAACAGAGAGGAGGAGCGAGAGTTAGAAAGATATAAAGAGCAAGGGAGATAGAAAGAGAGAAATAGAGATAAGGAACAGAAAAAGAAAACAAAATTAGAAAGAGAGCAATACAGAGAGCAGGAAGACAGACAATGACAGAGAGAGAAAAGAGAGAGGGGGAGAGAAAGGGATAGAGAAATGAAAGAAGGGGAGAGAAAAGAGAAAGAGTGGGAAAGTGTTAGAAAGAAATACAGAAAGAAGATCAACAGTAGGTAGAGAAAGAGAGAGAGATAACTGGAGAGAGAGAAGTAGAGAGTGAAAGAAATGACAAGAAAAGAAAGAGAGAGAGAGAAAAAGGAAATAGAGTGAGACAAATAGAGACAATGAAGAGAAAGAGACAAGAGTGAGGAGAGAGAGAGAGAGAGAGAGAGAGAGAGAGAGAGCGAGAGAAAGAGAGAGAGACAATAAGCACAATTTAGTGCATATAGAAATTATTCTTGGATGTATGTGTGTGTGTGTGTGTGTGTGTCCTTGAGCTGACCTTTCCTCAGTCAGGCTTCCAGACACAGACACCTCATCACTGATGCAGCACAGTCAGTGTCTGCAGAGAGCCAGAGGAATGAGAGAGAGAGAGAGAGAGAGAGAGAGAGAGAGAGAGAGAGAGAGAAAGAGAGAGAGAGAGAGAGAGAGAGAGAGGGCAGGGGACAGGACACGTATTGTTTTACTCCCACGTGTAACTGTGCTAGTCATCTCTTTGCACCAGTTTGGCACTGCCTGTGTGTGTGTACGTGTGAGGGGAGGGGAGTGAACACACCGGGGAACTCGCTGATGCCTCATGCTCTGAGAGGCTCATCCTGAATACAAAAGCTGCGTTTTATAGGTCATCAGCTTACTTGGGATAAACACAATCTTCAATCTGAGAAAAACTGCACCCATTCAATACCAGACACGCCGGCTAACCTGCATCTATTAAAGGAATTTTTCAGCCTAATCTCGAGCTGCCACATCTGTATCATAGCGTCAATTACCACAGACTGTAATGTCGCCATGTTTCACAGAACAGGGGTCGGTATTACTGCTCTGTTGCGGCTCTACGGCAGAATTAGATGGTTGGGTAAAAATAAAATAATCCTCTTTCGCAGTAAAATAAAGCTCAGCTGATCATCCTAACACAGTTTTAACAATAAATGGTCTTAAACACTGGAGTTAATGTAGCCTATAACTGCTAACTCACCGAAGGTTGGCTGGTCGTCACCATAGCAATGCAGACAAAAATCTCACCTAGCTAGTAGCTATCCAAACGACAAAGAGAAAGATTTAAGACAAACATCGATAATTTGGACACAAATGGACTCCTTTGCATTTATAGGCACTCAGCTGGTTTCCTGATACGTTTAATCTGCAACGAGAAACTCTCAAACACTAAAAAGTTGTGAAGTCAACTTCTCATTCGCCAGCTTCTTGTTATTTTCCCCTTCCACCTTAAATGATGCAGCAGTTGCATTCTGGCACCACACTGGTGGAATGGGAAAATAATAACAAGAATACGAAGGACAAGAAGCTGACTTTAGCTTCGTAAAAAGTCAAGCCTTGAGAGACATTTTACAAGAAACTATTCTACTTTGTGGAAAAGTATCCTGACAGAGATGCGAGAAAAGCAGTTGTAGCTGAGCTAAAGCTTAAAGCTGAGCAAAGTAAGTCTGTGTTTTCGTTTACATTATAATTTTAGCCTATACTAGTACATTAGAACATACTAAGACATATTTACAGCGAAGATGTTAAAATGGACATAAAATGCTCCCAATGTGGTTTGATTTTTGTTGAAAGGACAAAATGGCTCTTCTTAACATTTAGGTTGCCGACCCCTGACCCAGAAATCACTCACTGACTTGAAGCTCACTTATAATAAAAGCCAACAGGCAGTTCCTAATTCCAGGAATAAACATTTGACATGTGTGACTATATAACACAAATTCAAACCTACAGTTGTTACAGCATAGCAGTGTAGGTGAACATACTTCTGCACATCTTAATCCACAGTTACTGCTTATTTGCTGAATTTAACATATTGGGAAAAGACCAAAACATAAAATGTGGCCTGTGCAAAAGTTTTGGAACATTTTATATTTTGTGTTTTGCAGAAAAATGTCATTTTTAAGTCTGTTCCTATAAAGAATTTGTTTATTTATTTCACTTTTAAAACCAAGAAATCATGTCATTTGACTAAGAGTGTTCAAACTTTTGATGCATCCAGAGCCCAGAATCCTTTTCAAAGTTTGAACATGCCTACTCAAAGAAAAGAAAAGCTTTCCTTATTTTAGTTGTTTCCCACATTTGAGAATAACAGTGAAGGCTTTCAGGCTATAAAATAGCACATGTGGAGTTATGCAGTGACCATAAAAGTATGTAGTGACCAAAAAATCTAACGTTTATTTCAAAAACATTTTCATTCTTCACACTAGGATTTCCAATGCCAAGCTTCACATTTTCTTGGTTATTCTCTCAAGCAGCTTTCTGAAGAGATACCTTTTTCACGATACATTGTATTTCTATTTCTGTTGTTTTTCTTTTTTCCTTGCCTAATTTAAAAACACCAGCTGCTTTTTATATTGCGTGTAAATTTAACGATGAATAGACCAATAGACGTGGTCCAACATTACTTGGAAAAAAAACAAGTTTTACTTACTCTTACATTTTGCGTTCTGCTGTTACCATTTTGGAGATTTTGTTCCAGCAGCAACGATAAGCTGAGCACTTGTTGTTTACCTGAAAACAACCTGATGGAGGTAGTATTAAAAAAAATGTTTGGGTAATACTTTCATGCATTAATTGCACTACTTATATTTAAGCAAAAGCCTTTAGATAAATATCTTAAGATTATGATAAACATACATTCAATTCACTTCCAACTTTTGACTAGTAGTGTACACAGTAGCAGTGCAAAGTTTGAACATATCTACTCATATTTTTTTTTCTATTTTCTACATTTTAGAATAATAGTGAAGACATTACTATTAGACTCTGAAACATTCTTCTCTACATTTGACTGGCTCAATCATTTTAATGACGCCAGACAGTCCACAGTCACTTAATTCACTTTTAATGAGGATGATACATAAATGTTGAACCACATTATTATTTCCAACTCTAAATGTTGTTAAAACTCTAAATGAAAACCACTCACTGGGGAACATTCATTATTAGTGCTAGCAAGCCTGTTACGACTCCTGCTGACCGTATGGATGGTGTTTCTCCAGAATGTCCCATCTTCTGTTTGAGTCTTCAGGCTTCTTAATGGCTTGTTAAGTGAATTCATTCTTTTTGATATGTCTAAAATAGGAGAGTTTCAGTTTGGTTATCTGGGTGTCGAGTGAGAGCTGAGGCTTTACTCAGTAAAATATCCAGTTGTTATACTTGTTTATAATCTGATAAGTCATCACCAGCACCAAAGTTCAGAGGCATCAGTATTTTTCCTGTACATAGCCATTTGCAATGTTCTGAGAAAGCCTCACCTTTCTTAGTTATTGTTGTTGTGTTGAGCTCTGTACAGGCTAGCAAGCTAACTGCTAGCATAGCTGAGTGAGTAAAAATTTAGCTCAGTAGCCCAAAGGGAAAATTAAAAGCTCCCAGAGGAGTACATTTCAAACATTTCAAAACAAACTGGCTTTGCAAGATGTTCAGTGCTCACATAAATGTTTGAGAACTGACAAAGTATGAATGTTGGCCAATATGAAGTGACAAAAATGGATTCTGGATACCATGTTTACAGTAATCAAACCATAGAAGCCACTCAAAGTTAAAGCCACAAGTTTTTCAATGTATAATTAGGAGGAGGCTATTCTGGCCCTTTTGTCGACCTAATACTAGTATTAGAGCAATGTTAAAGGCTGAGGAGGACTTTTACACGAGGTCTTTCAGCAAACTTTAATGAAATGATACAAACAATAGCATGTTGTATGGGGAAGGGGAATGCATTAATGGAAAGGTCTAATGAATTTTCAAAATGTCTGCAAAATTCAGTGGTTGAGATATAAACATAGTCAGACAGAGTGGTTTGTAAAATGGTTCATTGTAGAGAAACTTTCCCATTCAGACTTTATTACAGTAGTGGTGATAGGAACCAGGAGTCGCAATCTCTACAATGCAAATATAGCCATTTTGTTTACTATCCAAACCACCAGTGAACCTACATGTGTTTATGTGTAATGTTGATGATGGTAAAATAGTGGTAAATCTGAAAAAAAAAGGGATTATTTATCACAGAACTATCATAAAACAATGTCTTAGACATCAGTGTGTTTGAGTATTCATAACCATTTCATGTAATAGCTTTCTGTGAGAGAGCTTTTAGAGACATTAAACTCTTCAGATGCATTTTACACCAAACCACTCAATGATTTTGTTAACATTAAACATTTAATTATGCAGAAATTTTGAAAAATCGATGGAGTTCCCCTTTAAAATGTATCTTTACACAGTTAATCACAAATATGAGGGCTGTACAGTCTTGTTTAATCTAACTGATTGCTCAAGCTAACTGTTAGCAGCTAAGTTAAGAAAAGCTAACTAGCCAACCTAGCTAGCTAGATTTTAACATTGTTCTTTAATGTTATTCATTGCTAGACATCATATTTAAACATTTTTTATCAAATATAGTAACCTAGATAAAGTTTAGCTTACCTTAGAGCCAGCAACAGAAACTTCCCGAACTTTTTCAGCTTCAGGAATGAAAGAAAAACAGCAACTTCCAAATGATCAGGATAGCATGACAAGCATTACATGTTCCTCAGTAACACCTTTCCATCATTTCTTATGCTTTTTCATTTCTTATGTTTTTTTTTTTGAAAAAAAAAAACATCATTCCACACCTTGTAGTGGTATACGACTGACAGTAGCGTGAAGCCATGCAGACACTGGCATGGTGATCTCATTACTAGCAAAAATGGATGATTATCAGAGAAGAGCTTTAGCAGTGTACACTGTGTGATTTTTCTTCTGAATAAGAGTGTATACTCAATCAGAGCACAAACAAAAAATTCAAGAGGTTGCTCTCTACTCTGGTTTTTTGTTCAACAACAAGACATTTAGCATCCATAGCTCCCAAAAAATAAACATCTGGTTTCACTGCTGCGGTCGGCGGCAAAAGTTGGGATATTTAACCTCTTGAACATTTCCTTTACCACTGCAATCAGAAAAACGTTGCCGCCGGCGGTGGCAGAATTTTCCGCCGCGGCTCCATTGAAAACAATGAAATAACTGGTTTGCCATCATCCATCTACAGCCAACATGTGAACACAGCATTAGTCTAACAATTCAAGCTTATTTACTGCCACCGCCGTTCTGACTGCAGGTTTGTTTGGAGGAGTTCTTCGTTTCTGACAGAGGAAGGAACTTATAGAGTTGTGACTTTAAAATAGTATTTTTTTTTCACATTCAAAATGTTTTGGAAATAAAATCATATAAGCATCAATTTCACTATTTATATTTGCTATAGAAACAAATTTCAAGCATTTATGAATAACCATTTAGATCAGGGTGTCTGAGTTCCTTCCAGGCCACAGCAACGCAGACCTTCTGCCCTACACCTGTTTTAAGCCAATTAGCCAGTGGGCTGACTTAATTCAGTGTTAGAAGAGGGAAATGCTAATCTCTACAGAGCTGTGGCCCAGAACGAACCCAGTCTGACACTGCTGATTTGGATAATGTCTATAAGATTATGAAAAACATCTTTAATCAGATGTCTCCAAATCTTTCACTCGGTGGTACGTTTTGTTACTGTGCAAACACTTTAAACACATGAACACAAAGCCCTAAAAACACTGATTGAATCAATTTATCTTTGCAATAAGTGTGGTTCTGCCAGTAAAGACACCGTATATCACTAGAATGCATGCAAATAAACATACAATAAAAAGTTACAAGAATGTCTTCTTGAAAAAAGTAGTTGATGTCTTGTGAGCCAGTTTGAAGGACAAAGTTTTTTTTTTCAGGTGCCTAAAACCTTTGCTCAGTACCATATGTGTTTTAATCAGATATCCAATTTCAAAAGAAAACAAGCAAAAAAGCATTTCAACAGAGTGACAACAAGAACAACTCCTGGTCATATGCCAATGCTCTCAATTTTTATTGCACAACAAGTAGTCATTTGTAAGGAACGCTTTGACAACATTGCTACTGACGGAGCAGGTTATTGAAAAAGACAAGTAATGCTTAGTACCAGGAGCTTTAGCACGTCACGGCCATAGACATCACTCCAGAACAGACGCAGCCTGATCTTTCACTTCATATCATTTTTGTGTAGATGTATGAACCACCACTGCTCGTGTAACAGCCTACATTTTCCCATCGCAGGACATGCTGCACTTGACAAGCTACAGCTGACCTTGCTGTAGGGCTACCATCAGTTTGACTTGCTTTCATCTAAAAAAATCAATGCTAATGGGGAGAGAGGAGGAGTGAGCGAAATGCTTATGGGAAACGCTAGAGAGAAAGGAAGGAAATAAGGGCGGCTTACTGGGAGTTAATTAATGTGCAACAACAAAAAGTAGTTTGTAAGACAGATGCATCATACCTAGACATGCTAGCTGCTACTAAATTACATACATTATGCATGTAATTTTCGGACAAGATATGTTTTCTGTTAAGTAATGTTACCAGAGGATGCCCGTAAAGTGTGACCAATTTGCATTAAATAAGAACTTTATAAGATCGAGTGTCTGTAAGTCTTACATACTGTCATCACTACTCAATTCACTATGTCACTATGTCCAGAGAAGTATATAATATGCCCTAACATGTACCATAATTTCTCTTATGGTTTCTACCTACCTAACTGTCTTAAGTGACATGAGTCTAGGAGTTTACAGCCAACCATCAACATCAGCACATACAACGAGACTACAGGTTTACTGTTTTCTGTGCTATCA
Organism: Colossoma macropomum; assembly: GCF_904425465.1. NCBI lineage: Eukaryota > Metazoa > Chordata > Actinopteri > Characiformes > Serrasalmidae > Colossoma > Colossoma macropomum. The sequence continues at coordinate 17,503,844 of NW_023494807.1, read as the reverse complement.
GCTTTGTACACTTGAAGTAGGCCAATACTTATCATCTTCATATGGGCTGCAGAGAATACATGTAAATGCTTCGTACTTTCTTAGTTCCATGTCAGCTGTTTAGACGTACCGCTACACAGGTGGGCGTCAACTTTTTATGCAAGTCTAGTCATATGTACACTGTGCATTGGCAAAATTACTAGTTTAAGCTTAAATGGTCAACTTTTGACAGCATCAACTATTTTCATTACAACGGCACTTTATGGGACACAGACTTTGTAGATCATTTTGGTTAAAAGCTCATAAAGCTGTATTTCTGTCCTTTACTATCTTTATGAACGCAGAAACACACAGTCCACAGAAAGTTAATGAGATGACTATGGAGCTGGCCATCAAAATTCAATACTTTTACAGCTTTCTTATGACAGACCAAATAATTTCAATACCACAGAGTACCAGAAAGTCTGTCATTCAGTACCAAATTTCAATACTTAAGTAATCAGTCTTATCAGCATCAGCGATCCGATAAACATGCTTTTTCTTGAATCTAAACGGGTGATTGGATGTCATTTGACAAAGGGTGCCCAAACTTTTGCATACGACTGTAAACATGTACATGTCCTGTAATCTGCTGGATGACCGGATGATGTTACTTTGATGGCTGACTGTACACCCCTGAGCTATTAACAGCTTCCAGTTAAGACAGCTGGACAGATATGACAGGAAAATCACGATATACTAGAGCATGTGCTCTACTTGTGACCAGTGGAATGAATTATGTATGAAACTTACTATAGATGTTTTTACATACTTTCTTTTACAAAAGAATGGTATCACTAATGTGTTGTTCAGGACTCACGCCATCAAAGCTGAAATCAAGGCATCAGTAACGGTATCATGTTCTGTTTGATACCCAACCCCACATATCATGGATTTGGACGGGCCTAAAGCCGCAGAGATCAGAGATACTCTGGTAACTATTCCATCACCCCAGCTCGCCATGCTAAAGTAATCCTGTCTGAACAGTACTTAAAGTGAACCATGGTGAACGAGGGGAATGGGGGGCAGGGGAAGAAAGTGTCTGTGGACTGGAACGGGGCCATCATAGCCCACTGCACTTCAATCGACCTCCACAGGTGACGGATGACTAATATCTGCACTATGCGGCGTGTGAAGGAGTGCTGAGTGAGTGTGCACACACACACACACTGACACACATACCTACACGTAGCTAATCATGACCGAGCCTCGAACATCAGGAGTACTGCAGCAAAGCCATAGCTCTTCTTTTATAACCACTGCAGCAGATGGACTGACAATGACAATCCTTTAGACTAGAGTTATTCTGATGCCAGAATCTTGCCTTCAATACTGATGCCTGTAGTATCATAATGTGACACCAATACTATGGCATAAAATGAAGGAAAAAAAATACTGACACCTAAAGACTAGAAACATGATCAAATTCTTACGGTTTAATTAATTTGATTTCCAAGGTCTCTTTTTTATCAATACAACATTCTTTAAATGTTAAATTTAAAAAATCATTTAAACATAGTCTCATTCAACAGAAGATTAGATTTAATGGGCATTCTTGTCTTAAACTGGAGTTTAATATGTTATTTATTGTGTTATTTACTATTCTTTAGCTCAGCATTGTATCTTTGAACCTTATCCTTTTAACAGATTTTATGTTTTTAAATCGTGCATTACGCAAACACCTCATACAACCATAGGAATCCCTGACTGCTAGCCTGGCCACTGATATATAGGCTTATAAATGCAACCAAGCTAGCAGTAGTGTAACTCTTAAGTCAATCATCAAACCAAATCATAAAAACCAGCAATATTAACTTCCTTCAGCACAAAATTTACTTTTTTATCCAGAGAAAAGAGGCCAAATTGAGGTTAAGTGAAACAGTCTGCCCACAAAATTTCACCCCAAAGAAGTTGTAATTTTGCAAAATTCCCTCCCACCTTCAGGATACATCACCAGAAGGCATCTGGTAGTCTTTAAATTGGAAATCTCACTCTAGAGATAACGGCAGCATTGCTGTAGGAGGTACGTAGACCTGTTTACAACAGATATGATGATGGTTAAGTTTTTTGGTCAGTGTTGCTTTTACAGTAAGACAAGGACATACACTATAGGCTAACATTCATCACACTGTGTTGGTTACATTTTATGTTTCTAGCAATAAAAACTAATAACAATAATAAAACTCTTGACCAATATGTGCTAATGAGTGCATCTCTGCCATAGATATACATACCTAGATGCCACGTTGGGTCCAGCCAGGCATGTCAACGGCGCCGCCATTTTAGGACGGTCAACATTGCTGCTGGACTGCAATTAGTACCATTACAGAGCGGCAGTTTAGTAAAGATACTATATCCAATATTAAACTCAAGAATATTGCACTCAGAAAGTGGCATAGGATTATATATCGGAGGAAACGCAGCAATCCATGCTCATGCTTGTATGATGCGTATTGTTTGTGTGATGTTTATGTGTAGATATGGCCGTCTGATTTTATATTAAGCTTATTTCCTTTAATAGTCTATTCAGGGGATTTTAACTTTATGTAGTATTAATTTATTTACACTGATGGTATAACGCTTTGTAGCTAGGTAAGTTATAGCATTTCTTAAAACCATGTAGATATGCATAATAGATTAACGTCAGCACCTTCTTACACAAGGCTGAAGTCAACGTCTAATTTGCCAGCTTCTTGTTCGAATTTTCCTGTTTCTCCCTAAATGGTGCAGCAGTCACTTTCTGGTGCCTGAAGCTGCACCATATAGGGTGAAACGGGAAAACTCTAACAAGCTGGCGAATACGAAGCCAACTTTAGGTTTGTCCTTCTTACTGTGTTTTGGGGGGTTATTTTATTTTTATGTGTATTAAGATTAGAAGTGATTCATGCAGTCTGAGAATTATAACAAAACAAATTTGGTGAAAATCGGTTGAATAATAAGGAAGTTGTGGCCGATTTAATCCTGAGAACTCATCGCCTCTCATCACAAGTGAATTTGTTCACAAGGGGATCTTGACCGCTCCAACATGGCGGATGCGCAGACGTATCGCCTCAAATAGAGAACAACAGGCAACGCAGCATCTATGATCTCTGCCCAGCTACATCAAATTAGCATGCTAAGTTTGATTCTGCTATAAACAGAATGCAGCGTCAACAAAGTGTTATGTCATTAAAGTAGTTTTGAATGTCCATGTTCTGCCTATAATGTGTTCTTTCTTAGCAAAACAAGTAAATTATTCTAATTGGACCACTTCAATGTATGTATAGCGTCACTGCATAACACAGTTATGCTATGCTATGCTACTGAGGTGCGCTATGTTGTTGTAGCTAATTGAAACTAGGCAGACTGGAAACAATGGGCTAGAATTTGTCGCCCTGCTAACGCGAATAACATGTGACACTAGTTTGGACGTTTTACAACCTCACACTGCTAAACACCCTTGGAAGACCTCGCTAGCATTCACTTAGCCTCATCGGGGGCTTAGCCAGCCCTGAATCAGCAGAAACAGACACAAATCCAAAGTCATTTTATGCGCAGCAGCCGAAAGAGCGCTTAATCTGACACTTTTTAAAATCACTGCCAGTCTGACTGCACATCCCTGCTGTAGTTTTTGGTTCTTCACTTTGCTGGTGAGTCATTCATACACAACTACAGCAGAAAGAGAGAAAGCGAGGGAGCTTTAATGAAAAGACAGCTCTGTTTAATCAAAGAAGCTACTGACTTTGTGCTAGCAAAGTTAATTTGCTCTTGTGGAGACGCATTTAAGAGCCATGCTAGCACTTAAGACTACATGGCAGGATGGACCCGCATGAATATTCAGCATTAAAACATGCAACGAAATCTGTCATCCGCTGTTACATTCAAATTCACATCTCTAGAAGAGCTCACCATCTGCATTTTAAAGACAGGCGCTACAAAACAAGCAGGGATCTAACAAGGCTTTGCTACCGCACTCCACTCATGGGCTTTCAAAGCAACAAAAGGCCAATTAGGCCTTTGCTAATGCATTTCAGTGTCGTCCACATTTCAGGGGAATTCAGCATTGCTTTCAAATCTCTGTAAATTACAAAAAAACTTTGGATACACTGCACTGAAAAAGGTGAGGCACTGAACTTGATTCATTTACATTTACATCATTTCCATATGAATTAAGTATGTTCTAACACGATTTTAGCTTTGAGTTAATGTTTGGCAATAATTGTGTTGATGTTATATATTTTATTCATGTAGAAATGATGGACACATTTAAATCAAGTAAACTGAGGCCTCACTTCTTTCAGTGTGACTTTTCAGGTCAATTGCCAAAAGATTCTCTTTCTTGTCATATAGAAATAAACATGTAAAGTACTTTGAAAAAGCCAGGCACCACCCTTCATTTACCTCATTTCCAGTCTAACAGCCATTAAGTCCAAGTCAGTCATTTTTTGAAAGATATTCCTGTTGAGATTAGACATAAGATAGCCCACTTCCATAAGGAAGGAAAAAAACAGGTGTTTCTAAAACCAGAGAAACATGATTAAAAAGTGTAGAGAAAATGGGACTCCTAACAATCGTGGAAGACCTGGTAGACCAGCAAAACTGCCACCATCAGGTAAACAGTAAAATTTTATCTTTTCAAAAGATTGGAGAAAATCAAGCTCCACTCTTGCTTCAAATATGAAAATAAAACCACAGGTGTTTCTGTCCATCCTTCCACTGTGAGATACCAAATTAATGCTAGGAGTCTGAAAGGATGTGTAGCTGTTAAGAAGCTGCTACTGAGAAAAAGAACAAAAAAGAAGAATCTTCTCAGAACAATGGACTGACCACCCCAGAGTCCAGACCTCAACATCATAGAATGTGCTTGGGATTACTTGAATTGTGAGAAGCAGAAAATGCAACCAACTTCTAAGACTGAACTGTGGAGGTGTGGAAAAATATCCCTGCAGGTTTCTTTGGAAAACTGAAAGCAAGTCTCTTAAAATGAATGGAAGCTGTAATAAAGGTAAAGGGTGGCCACACTTAATACTGAAAAAAATGATATTATATTTGTTGTTGTACGGTTGTTGAAAGTTCTGTGCAATTTTCAGTTAAACACATGTTTTCTGCTGTTGTACTTGTATTTAGTAGCTGTTTTGACTGGAAATAAATGAAAAGTGGCCTCTGACATTTGTATTGTTTAAAGAGGAACTAATTATGATTCTTGCTGCAGTTGTAGGTGTTATCTTGTAATATCCTACATTTATGTATAAATATATTTTACATAAATATATATATATATATATATATATATATATATATATATATATATATATTTATTTATTTATTTATGTAAAATTGCCACTGTTATATACACTTCATTAAAAACTATATATGCATGCTTATATGTTAATTAGGATTTCTAATATATTTAATATAATCAGACCTGCTGTGTTTTTGTGTTTATCTGTGTGTGCTCAGCTGACGTCTAGTCTACTACAGAGGTGGATTTGATTTCGAAAAGCGCCAAGCCATCTGGCGTGATGTCTATGGATTGCAACAGCGGCTCCACCGAAAACCAGCGTTCAGGTGGAGCCAGGCGTTTTGGCAGGTGCTCCACAATGTGCGTCCCAGCAAGTCAACTCAACCCCAGTGCACCACGAGCGCATGCTGTTCAAGGGTCCAGGACAGACATGAATGTGCAAGTCGTATCTTCCGACGTGGGGAAGATTATGCTGGATTATTCGTTTTTCATTTGCTAACAACTATTCAGCAGCTATATTGTACATATATTGCAAGGTAAAAAAAAAGAACACATAGTTTGCACTTATTCTTTTACAGAGCCACGTACCACTAAAATAGACTATGTGGAAACTAGGTATACTAGGCACTAGGTATGTACATTACATTGTGCATTGGGGCACACTGTAAATACGAAAAACAAAACAGAAAATAAACAAACAAACAAACAACAACAAAAAAAAACACTTCTCAGAATAGAAACGTAAAGTACCCTGATTTACTAAGACATTTTTATACCAAGGCATTTTGTACCATTTATGTCCTGTACTGTGAAACAGGAGCTTTTGGATGATGGTACTTTCCAATAATTGTCCATCTTAGTTCAGCTTCAGTGCTGGCCTTTCTGACCAAAAGAGTTTTCTTCAGGGACTTTACATGAGCTGCATGGCAAGCTTACAGTAAAACATAGAGGGTACTACTCCAAATGTCTACTTAAAGGAACACTTCATTTAGAATTGCTAATGTTGCTAATAGTCAGTGGAGGCCAGCTAGCATTATTCAAATTAAATCACTAGCAGCATTCATTTAGTGTTAGCCATGCTAGGCTGGCTGTACATGGAGAAACTTTGAAATAAATGTACATGTAATGCCCCCTAAAACTCACTTGAAACTTACAACCATCTCAACTTTGTGAAACAAGTTTAATAAAAACTGCCAATTACAATGCTAATAATGTATCTAGTCTACTAGTGAGGCAAGCATTAACATGACAGCTGTTTGAATGGCTGTTTGGTGCTTGCCTTTGTTCTGTTTTGGCCTGCTGTATTGTAATCTATGTAGGTAGCTTAATTATTTTCTCCCTTTGACTGAAAATTAATGCAATAATTGGCTAAATAACATATCACAGATGAATTTATACAGCCAAAACTACACAGTATGAAAAATGCTAGCTGCTTATCTTGCTAACTAGTGGGATACCCAGATAGCAAGAGGGTAGTGACAGCAAAGCTAGCAGCCCACTGGCTTTTAGCTCAGCGTTTTCTGAACGGCCAACTGGTGGCTAAGCAGAGTGTTAGACAAAATGCCACTTTTTATCAGTCATTTTCCACTCACAGTCCAATTTACTTGTTTTCCTTTATTTCTTTCTGTCCTTATCCTTTGTAAATTAGTTTAGTAAATAATTTTAACAGCAATATCATCATTATTTTATATCAGGCATAGTAATTTTTTTTTTCTAGCAATTGTTTGTAATATTTGTTATATATTATTTTCCAAAATAAAAGGCTATGTGCATTTAAAATCTGTTTTAGGGGATTAAAAACTAGTTAGACTAGTCCTGTATGCAGGACAATAATATGGGTAGTCCAAGGGTGGACCAGCAGTGGCATACAGTCAGCAGGGTGCCCTCCTTACCAAGTCAGTGGACGGATATATGCTTTCTATCTGGATAACTGAATGTGTTACATGCAACTTTAATTATCTTTGAATTGCTTTGTGTAACCATCAAGTTGTAACCTGCAAAGTTTCCCCATGTAAAGCCAGCCTTGGAATTTGAGGTGTAGCATTCCTTTAAGTAAGGGGTGGGGGGTCCATATACTTGCACTGTGACCACCTTTCACACAAGTCCAGTAGAGCCAAAATAGCAGCTTAAATAGGGCTATAACTCCATCATATGTGCATGGTTACAAAAATAAACAGTTCCAATAATTTGCAGTTTAACCGCAGTGATATACACACAGCAGGTATTCATTCATTTGGTTCATCTCACTCACAATACAGCTGTCAGTAGGCTGGGGATCTACTGTAGACACAAAGATAAAATAGGAACAAATGCAATATTGTGCAGTTCTGACAATGGGAAGTAGAACTGTAACAGAACAGAAAGCTGCACCGTACAGGCAAAAAAAAAGGACAGCACAGAATGTATTATGCTTGTGTAATTAAAGACAAGCGATAATATAACAAATCAGCAATCAAGTTACATGGAGCCCAGCTGGACAGTCACCCTATCTCATGCCACTTTTCCTTTCCTAGGATTTATTTGATCACATGATCACATTACTGCTGGTAAATGGCAATGCCAGCTCAGGAGAACCAGAAATGGGCATTTATTTGGTTGTACAGATGTTAATTGTACCTTATGGCGCTAACGCAAAACGCCTGGTGAAAGACAGCACAGTCTACAACAGTGTTACGCTTACCAATGTAAATGAAATTAATGACTAAAATGTAAAAGAAAATACTGTAATAAAAGGGATATAAACACAAGTTATTATCTTAGTCTTGGAATTGAATAGCAGAAATGTTTACAGTGCTGATTTACCACACTCATTAAGCTGCCTATATTCATTTCATCAAATCATAAAAACCACCAAAGGTCAACTCGGTATGGTCATTAGGAATGTGGTGATTTACTTGCCCTCTAGAGGGTGCTCATGGGGATACTGTGTGCTTTATTGTTTAACGTCTTCATGCACTTTCAAACCTAAGACCCAGTCTCCAGTGGGGGGCGGTGGTAACAACACCAGACATTAAAAAAATAAATAAATATTTGAGAAGTATCTAATTAGCATAATCAAGAGTTGATCACCACAATAAACACTCAGCAAAACACACACACGTTCCGTTTTGCATTATCATATGATCCTATTTACATGGCAGTAATTGATATTCATTTTGCTGTCATAAAACGCCAATTGGCATACATTCAGAAACTAAGTACGCACCTATTGCCATCTGAGTTCAGTTTTCTTTTTTCTTGAGTACTAAGTCCCTCCCCTCGCTAACATTGCTATTCAGATTCACACATTGATTTACAATATCATATTTACAGCTGTCAATCCAAGTTTAAGTGAAAAGAAAAACTGCAGCAGTTAACTATGAAACAAGCAACTACGTACTGTTGAGGTGAAACATCTTTAAATCAAGACAACATCGATGTTTCAGCCAATGACCAAAGAACAGATGTGGTCAACATCCCCAACAACCCCTTACATCAGCCAGATAAACTTGGTAAGACCTACCTTGGAGGTTTCATTAAAGTGCAGAGCATTGTAAATACTGGTTAAATTGCACAAATAATGGGTTATTTTTTAAGTCAATGCAATAGAATGCCACAACAAAACACAAGTATTTGACTTTTTGCAGGTAAATTAGGCTACAAATAGGAAAATATAAAAAAGAAACAACAATCAGTTCAGCCTAAATATGACCTCTTGAATCAAGTGTATTAGTGCAGCACTTTAAGATGTCTAGAAATGCCACAAATTTAAATACCACCAACGACAAGTTTGCAGGAAAACCCCATTTCACTCAGTAATGTCACTTATTACTTGAAAAGAGCAGAGAAAATTCAGTGTAATTCAGTGCTTGTGTAAAACGGAGAAAGTTATGCCTGAAGCGAAACTCATTATACACAAAGTTTTTCCCTCTCATAACTGCACCTCATTACCTAGAGGATAAAGTATTCGCATTGCAACACTAAAATTTCAGACAATAAGCAAGGTTAGCGTATTGCAGAATCATATTGCATGAAATGATCAACTTGGATCCAAACTAGTACGAGTTGAGTCTTGTTTCAGATATATAGATTCTTTTGGTTCCGCTGCTACCAGTGACAGAGTCATTGGTCTTCATCAGTAAAGACTTTCAGTGCAGCCCAGAGTCTGCCGAGTATTGCCTTAGCCATTGTGCACACATCCATCAAAAATGCCCAGCAAAACACTTAAAAAAAACACTACAGTAGCTTTGCACTCTCTTGAGAAAACAGATCAATGAATAAATAACAGGCTTACATGCTCCTGCGCTCCCACATAGACACACACAAACCATGTATATGGCTTCTAAACTTGGAATCAAGGCAGTTAAATAAATGGTGTTTCTTTTTTCTCAGTTGACACAGACACAACCAAACTTTGTGTTCAAGCTCAACTTTGGTTTTTGAGTAAATACAATGAAGATATTTACTGTTTTTTTTCTCATTTATCCTATTTACATATCGATGTAAGATCGACCAGCGGTCTATAATACTATTTTCATGGATATTTTACAAGAATATGGACAGTTAATTAGTTTGCTACAATTATAGCTTATACAGAAAAAAGGACACTCAAAACACTTTTGCAAAGCATAAAATTTCATCATTGTCATCTGATGCAAGTCCCTGATAACTTAAGTCCCAGCTCGGGCCAGATTGCATTGTATGGACTCTACAGAGTATGCAACAGAATTTCCACCCCGTTCCTCTTCATAACAAAGACAGAAAGGGGGCATTTTTATTAGCTGAACGCGAAAGTGACTAACTATGCAAGTGGGTCGACTAGAAACATCCCACTTGCTTCAATCTAGTTACAGTAGCGACGTTATATCTAGTAGTAGTACATCTGTCTGAGTAATCCCCCTTCTCATCAGCTATGAATCTCAGATTCCGCCTCCTCCACTGAAGGCTGTTACGAGCGTACAGAAATACCGCACTGATAGAACCTGGGGAACAGAATTCATTGTGACTCACAATAGTGCCGCCATGAGTGTTCCGGTCAGAGGTTCGAGGACAGCCTGGATCTAGCTGAGTCCGTTTCTGGGAGACTAACTATTGAATCTTTCTTGTGCACTATTGGGTCAAGATGACCTTGTCCTGCAACACCTGCTCCACTGGCCACCGGAGGGGTACCCACAGGGGGTGGAGTGGAGGGGTAAGCAGGTCCTGCTGCTGATGTCTGGTGGGGCAATGCCATTCTTTGAGGCACAGCACTTCTAACTCCAGAAGGCCCAGGAATGGCAGGGTGAGGGGCTTGTGGTGGACCAATGGACGTAGAGGATACATGGGTTGATGGTGGTGGGCTGGGGCCCACAGCTGGTGGGCCATCCTGGGGCAGGGAAGGCTGGGAAGCGGACAAGGCCCGGGCATCCTGGCTTAGGCTGCCCCCATGCTGCAAGGAATGGGTACTCTTCTGTGGGGTGGCCCGAGTAGGACTGGGCACATGTTGCTGGATTAGGGACAATTGAGATCCCGTGCGCCCACCCATTGGGCTGCAGCCATACTGGAATGTCCGGCCACCCATTGCTGCTAATGGGCTCTGCACTGGCGGGCTGGAAGTGGCCGCAGAAGCATAGGCTCCCCCGGCAATTGGACCTGGCGGCTGCGACTGCATGGGAGAGATGGACACAGGGCTGGAAAGGTTTTGGATGGCTTGGAAGCGTCGGACCATTCGGGGAGACTGCAGCGCGCCCTGCCCCACCAGAGGGCTGGCCATCTGGGGGCAGAAGCTCATGGCTACGGCTTGCTGGAGGGTGGCGATGGCGGAGGCACCCTGGGATTGACCAGGAGGGGCAAAGATGCCTCCGGGGATGGAAGGCGTCATGGACATGGCTCGTGGGCGCTGCAGGTCCACAAGCTTCACCATCTCGCGGTCGTACTTGACAATCTCCTGGATCATCTCATTCTCACGGTTGTTGAAGACACCCGAGTTGAGATCGTGCTGCACTTTGTGCATTAATATAGAGTTCTTCTTACCTGTTGGGGAAGGGTGGCACAGTGCATATGTTAATTAAGCCTAATCCTGGAATACCACTTAGGCTGGGTATTGAAATTCATACCTTAACAATAACAGCTGAAGTGCTTCAATACTACCAAGTATGGAAAAAAAATCAGTACCTGATTTGCACATTAAAAAGGTAGTTCAGCTGAAAATCAAATCCCCTTACCCCAAATGTAGTTGATCAGTGTAGACATCTGGTCTCCAAAGTTTGTTTCCTTCAGAGCTATGAGGCTAATGTAACTAACAAGTAATGGATGCTTATGCACACCAATTAACATCAAGCAAATGACAAACTACTCAGTCAGAGTGATTTGATTTGAAATAGTGTGCTGTAAAGAAACTTAACAACTTCTTTCTTTACAGTGGTGGTGATAGCAACCAGGGGTTGTGACGTCTACAATGCAAATATAGCCACTTTATCTATTATCCAAAACCACCAGTGAAGTTACATGTGCTTTCTGAATTTCATATATAATGTAATGTTGATGATGGTAAAAGTTTTTCTCTGGGGAATATTTTGCCTCATGTATTTATCCACCATTAATGTTTCAGGCCAAAATTTAATCTCAGAACTATTATAAAACAATCACTTTCTTTGAGGTAGCTTTTGGAGGCCTTTAACTCTTCAGACGCCTGGTTCTTTTGGTGGAATCCCCTTTAAATTTGTGCTGAGTTGTTCAATAATCTCAAACAGACTTGCCTGTGTGACATTGTATGATATATGTATGCATGTTTACAGTGTCGGAAATTACATAAGCAAGTCTATTTGAGATTACTTAACAACTCAGTACAGTTTGAGCTAAGTGTATGTAATTTAGGCATGCGGTTTGCCCAGTGCTAATTGGTTGAGTATAAGCTTTCATTACTTGTTAGGCTTCGCAGCGGTCTTTGCATTAGGCAAGGACAGGCAGCTGTCTAGGGTGCCCGTGAGCCAGGGGCCCCATGTAAATACAAATTAGATTTAGTTATTTGCAATTGTAGCTATTATTTTTTTTCAGTAATTTCAACCCACCCCTGGTCACAGTTATAATTGACTATTCCATGTTGTTATGTGATGACACAACTGCATAAAGTTATGAATGAACAAGAAAATTAAGTGATAATCTACATTTTGCATAGTCTTGTCTGATTTACTGGAATATTGTGCAAATCTGATTTATTTTGCCAAGTGTTGGCGTTCTTACCTATACGGTCAAGCCTGTCAATGGCAACAGTCTCGAAAGCTCTCCTCATCATGGGGTACTCCTCCAGCACCTCGTTAAAATGGTCCACTGAGAGCGAGTAGAGGCGGCAGTACGTCTCTGCCTGAACACTCGCCGTTCGCCGACCTCGTGTCAACAAACAGATTTCTGCCATAGGGAGAGACGCACAACACACAAACATACACACAGATAAACATGATTTGCATCTGTCACCACACATTTTTACATTTTTAGGGCATTTTCAGATGTTCTCAAAGTCCTTAAAACTGAAAATGAACACAGTATGGATGCATTTGTAAGAGTATGAAAGATGGACGCTGAGACATCTAGCCATAGCTGACAGTTAAATAGACTGCTTTAAATCAATGTCAGATGATTTAGAGGTCTGCAGAGTGCAGTGGAGTTTTATGATCTCATTATCACTCTGTAAAGTTTAAATGAATCCATGCACAGCAGTGTGATCTCCTATCGACAAACCATTTTTGCTTGCTAATTGGATTGATCATTCATAATTTTCTGCAATAGGAAACTGTACAGTGTACTGTTATGTATAAATAGGACAGGCCCAAACAGCATTTTAGAGGCTTTGAATACTCATTGGTATTTCCAAACAACTACTCAATTAGTCATTGTCAAAATGACCCCTAAAACAATAATATCTGGAGTGTTTTTAGTCATCCAGCTGACAAACAGGTTCACTTCCATTTGAATCAGTGTTTCAGTCACACCAGCTGTGCTAGACACTAGACATCTGTCAAAACACAAGATAATAACTATCATCTTTTTACGCATTGAGGTATTCAATCTCACCCCATTTTAGGCTGTTTGAAATGAGTGGATGGAGCACATAGTTGTCCAGTTTGAAAAGAGTGAATAAAAATGCGTCAGCAATGCACAAAATTAATTTAGCCTAGAAAGAATTTTTTTAATGCAAGACCAAAGCTTTCTAAATTTCCAGAAAATGTAAGAAGAAATGGGCATACTGTTTTTTGTTTTGACTTAAAAGTAATATGAAATAGTTGCATGTTACAATGATGTTCCCACAGTTAAGGCACTTGACCCTCACTCTTTCAGAGGATGCCCAGAATTTTGTGCTATGCCACTTATCTTGGTGGCATAGCAGTTGCAGAGCAGCTCATGCACTGTACTAACAATGTGTGAGGAATCTTGTCACTATCGGTGGTAAAAACTTATGATTGTGCTTTTGTTGAGTGCTTAATTAAAAAGAAAGGGAGAAAAAAGAGCTTATTTTCCTGCCTGAAGCGGTTACGTGCTGAGTCCCCAAAGGCAGTGCAGATTGGCCGCATGTTCGCTAGTACTTCACTAGCGCTATGATTTCACTGATGCATCGTGTCCGATGTGGATTCAGCATGTAGCCTACAAAGTGGCATCCCATAGGAAAGAAAAATCAAAAGAGATTTCCTCGAAATCTATGTAGTTTCTCCTAGACAACAATGAGATCAGATGGAAAGACAAAGGGGACTTTTGCTTATGTCTCCTGCTCAGATATTTCTCCTGAGCAAAGAGCTGATTTATAGATAATAATTCTCATCTTTCTCTGCAGCTAAACTCATTTATCTCTCTTGTGTCTAATGTCTCATTTTTATCTAAAGATATTTCTAATAAGGAATTTTAGGAGAATCGCCATTAAGTCTCTTGAGTCATCAAAGTGCAACATTTATACAATACTGTTTTTCCTCTGAAGGATCACCACTATACTTACAGATTTCAGATGATTCATTAAACTGGCCTCCATGATACATGAGCCTCTCATCACAGTTTTTCACTGAGCATTCTTATTGTCCGATACTTTAAAGTGTTCCCACACAACTTTTTAGCTGAGGAGATGTGGATGCGTGGCCTGAATTTATGATGTATTTGACTAAACCAGCCAAAATGTATTTATTTTTAACATTTTCTGCATATTAACAATAAGTGGTGTATCTAAAGGCCTTTGCTGATGAACTGTAATGTAGTTAAGGCTACTTAATATCGAAACAAATATGTTAATAAGAAAATTCTTGAGTATTTAAATTTTTGGGGGCAGCCCTATCTGTAAAAATGGATAAAAGTACACTCCTAAAAAGATGGTCCTTCATCGATTCTTTAGTAAAGAAAATGGTTCTATAAAGATCCATGAACACTCAAAAAACCCTTTGCAAGGTTAAAGGAATCTTTGTATAATAAAGGTTCTTAAGAATGTGCTGTTCTATATGGAATATTTTTGAAAAGGGATTTATATAGCACCCAAAAGGGTTCTTGTCAAGCTTGTAACAATAGAAGAACCCTTTTGGGTGCTATATGGAACCTTTTTCAAAAAGGTTCTATATAGAACCATCTACAGCACATTCTTAATAACCATGAACACTCAAAGAACGCTTTGCAAGATTAAAGGGTTCTTTGCATCGTGAAACGGTTCTTAAGAATGTGCTATAGATGGTGCTATATAGAACCCTTTTCAAGAAGGTTCTATACAGAACCATCTACAGCACATTCTTTAGAACCATGAACACTCAAAGAACGCTTTGCATTATTAAAGGGTTTTTTGCATCATGAAAGGGTTCTTAAGAATGTGCTGTAGACTCTTTTCAAATGGGTTCTGTATATCACCCAGGAGGGTTCTTGTCAAGCTTGTAACAATAGAAGAACCCTTTTGAGTGCTATATAGAACCCTTTTCAAAAAGGTTCTATGTAGAACTATCTACAGCACATTCTCCATCAATCTGAAGAACGCTTTCACGATGCAAAAAAAAAACTTTAATCATGCAAAGGGTTCTTTGAGTGTTCATGGTTCTTTATAGAACCATTTTCTTTACTAAATGACCCTTGAAGAACCATCCTTTTTGAGAGTGTATTTTGCACAGCAGTAGTAGCAGCCATCAGGAAGGCTGTTTTTTAATCCATTTTTATAGACAGTATGCCATACAACATCAGAAACCACATAAGCAAGTCTATTTAGATTACACACAATGCTAATTGCAATATAAGCTTCCATTACTTGTTATCTACATTAGCCTCATAGCTCCAGTGCAAAACTAAAGCAAACATTGCATACCTAATATGTCTTGGCTGAATCACTATGTTTGGGGTAAGGCAAACATTCTACATTTGATTATATGCCAGAGTGATGTATACTCTTCGCTCACTCTGACATTACAGCTAGTACATAAAGTCCCTTAACAGCCATGCTGAGGTATTAATACGATGAATCCTCCTGCTCCTCTGGACAGAAATCGACTCCACTGGCAGCTAGTTTCTTTGCAGTGATCAAGGTGTGCTACTGATCTCCTCACTTGAGTGACAGATGTTGAGTGTGAATGTTCTAGAACAGTTAGTGTGCATTAAAAACACTGGTCACTGCATAAGCAGAAACCTCCATCAATCAGAGCCGGCTCACAGCTTGTGCTCTGAATCAGTTCTGGATCAGCAGACGCAAACTCTAATATCCTCCTTCCGGGAGGCCACAGCTAATTATAGACCACCCCGTCATTCCAGACCACTCACTGTTGGGTCTCATTCATCAAGTCAAGAGGCAATATATCACGGCTTTTCAATCAGAAATGGATGCATAAATGAATGCCCAAACACGAACATGCAGGCACAAATGCACACACACACACACACACACACAAGTTTGTATGGCTATCTTTGTGTGGTACC
Source organism: Colossoma macropomum (assembly GCF_904425465.1). Taxonomy (NCBI): domain Eukaryota; kingdom Metazoa; phylum Chordata; class Actinopteri; order Characiformes; family Serrasalmidae; genus Colossoma; species Colossoma macropomum. The sequence goes on along the minus strand of NW_023494807.1, from coordinate 17,487,727 downwards.
TCTCCTGACTACATTTGAATTTCCCAAACTGAATAGTGTTTGCAAGACAGAAAGGAAGAAAGAAAGAAAGAAAGAAAGAAAAAAAGAAAGAAAGAAAGAAAGAAAAGATAGGAAGTATGGAAAAGAAGAGGAAAAGAAAGAAGACATGAGGAGGTTGAAAAGCCGTAAAAGACAAGCACAGCCAATCAGCTTCAAGGCCATTATGACAACATCAGCAGGAGTTGGGTCATTGACATGACATGCTTCCAAGTCCATTATTATATAAAAATATTTTAATAAATACGTCATATATCAAATTATTCAACAACACATCTTTTATGTGAAACAACTTTCAGTGCATCTATGTAAAATTACTTAGTTTATTTTCAATGCTAAGCGTGGAGGGGGAGTAAAGTAAAGCACATCGCCACTGGACTCTGGAGTAGTGGAAACGTAATCTGTAGAGTAATAAATCACGCTTCTCTATCTGGCAGTCTGTTGGACAAGTCTGAGTTTGGCAAATGCCAGGAGAACCTTACCTGCCTGACTGCATTGTGCCAACTGTACAGTTTGGTGGAGGAGGGATAATGTATTGGGGTTGTTTTTCAGGGGCTGGCCTAGAACCCTTAGTTCCAGTGAAGGGAAATCTTAATGCTTCAGCAGACCAAGACATTTTGGGCAATTCCACGCTTCCAACTTCATGGGAACAGTTTGGGGAAGATCCTTTTCTGTTCCAGCATGACTGAGCCCCAGTGCACAAAGCAAGGTCCATGAAGGCATGGTTGGTGAGTTTGGTGTGAAAGAACTTGACTGGCCTACACCTCAACCCCATCAAACACCTTTGGGATGAATTAAAACAGATGCGAGCCAAGCCCTCTCGTCCAACATCAGTGTCTGACATCACAAATGCTCTTCTGGATGAATGGGCAGAATTCCCACAGACACTCCAAAATCTTGTAGAAAGCTTCCAGGAAGAGTGGAAGCTGTTATAGCTGCGAAGAGGGGGCCAACTCCATATTAATCCCCATGGATTTAGAATGGGATGTCATAAAAGCTCCTGTAGGTCTAATGTGTAGGTGTCCCAATACTTTTGTCCATATAGTGTATATATACACACACTGCATAAATTTGGAAATATTTCACCAAACTGTTCTATTAAATAACAGCTGTATTTTTTTTAAAGAAAAAAGAAATTTCCTTCATTGAGACCGTCCAAATATCCCCACAAAAAATATTGTTTTCCAGCATCCCAGGGTTTAGTCCCTGCAAAGAGCTACATACCCACACACATAACCAAACAGCCTGACTTGCATGCAGTTTCTGTCCTATTGCTATTTTGCATAGCCCCTGAGACCACTAGCATGCCTTGAAAGGGAAACGAATGCTGTGCTTCTGCTGCTACTGATATTTCTCCCATGATCCTGCTCAATATCTGTCGCGCTGAACCCCCCAGGGGAGGCCTTTCTACCACCCTTTTAACTCCAGCTACAGAAGGCATCTGTTCATTCGCAACCTTTCCAAGGTCACGCTCCCGCTCCTGCCTGCCCACTGCGGCTGCAGAGTGCTGAGTCATCAGAATTTTAAAGGCGCAGAGGGATTGTCTTGCACTCCTCGGCGACGCTGAGCACGCTCACCGCACACAACTTCTACAAGTCAGAAAAAGCAACACTGTCTCCGGATCTCTCAGCAGACGCTCAGCCATTGAACTCGTGTTCCAGTGCAGAGCTTGGCATCATTTTGGAAAAAAATGATCAAAGTATCACATTCGTCTTCAGCACCAAGAACATAACACAGAAATCACATCTAGCCTATAAAGCAGCATGTATACCCTTGTAGTTAATTCAGAGCTGGAAAGATTTAAATCCCTACTTAAGTAAAAGTAGTGCTACTGTAGAGGTAATCCATTTGAATACAACTAACAGTCTTATTAAAAAAAATACTGAAATAATTCATATAAGATTAGACTAAATAAGTTCTGTAAGGTAAATAATTTAAGTTACTTGATGTTTCCTTAAGTATTAGCTTACATTACACAACAGCTGCTTGTAATAGACCATATGAGCTACATGTTTAGGTTTAATAAAGAGCTCCTTGCTAGAAACACTAATATAGACCAGGATAGCTGGTCACCAGCGAAACCAGCATTGTTTTGGATGATGGGATTTTTGTATGCTGGTCAAACATCATGACCATGCTGGGAGATGAGCTAAATCAGTACCAGACCAGCACTAGACCAGCATGAACCAGCAAGCTGTTTAGCTAAGATTAGTTTGCCAGGCAGCTATCTGCTTAGCCCATAAGTTTACCTTGAACATTTGCTTACATTAGCTAAATTAGCTAGCTAACATGCGCTTGTAATAGAACATATGAACCATAACTTTATGTTTAATAAAGAGCTGTCCTGCTTGTTATTCTAAAGTTACAAAATAAAAGCAAAATTGCAAAAGAACACAGTAGCTAACATTTAGCTATCTGCTGAGCCCATTAGCTAACATTTAGCTATCTGCTGAGCCCATTAATTTACCTTGAACATTAGCTTACATTAGCTAAATTAGCTAGCTAACAGGCGCTTGTAGTAGAACATATGAGTCAGCTAGGTGTAATAAAGATCTTGTTATTCTAAAACAACAATAAAAAGGAAAACTGTAACAGAACACAGTAGATTTTTAGCTAGTTAGCTAATTGCTTTCTCAAGTTAGCAACAGGAAATTGCTGATTGTAATGATGCTTGAAACAAGTACAATTATCTGGCAATGGAATAAGACACTTCCATAAGATAAAATTTCTCAAAAGAAGTAAAAGTGTTTAATACATAATCTAAATAATCTTATAATATTCTTACAACAATCTCTTGATTAAGAAATATTAGATATACTGACTACATTTAAGATTTTTGCACTTGCTCAGATAAAATCTTGTGCAGTGCACTTCTGGTTAACTCCAGCTAGATTCAAGAAAACATGGACCACCTCTAGCTGTTTCAAACAGTGTTTGCACTATCCTCCACACAGTGCTTCTGACAATGAATCTGGGAACTGAAAGCATACATTTTGGAGTTTTGAGCGGGGGCTCAAAGTCTGTTCAGATACGGAGTATGGTAAGATGGTAATTATGGATATATTATGGCTATGGCATGACAGTACAATGAGAATAAAGCTGCAAAAGACTCATTCTGAGAATTACAAAATCAACCTGCTTTTTTCACTACCACCTGATTCTCACAGAGGCTCCTAAAAAACCGTGGCGTTCTGGCTTTGGCACCCGTCTGAGGCATCAGATTACAGCATGTCACCGGTACTCCCATGCAATCTCTCTTTTAGCGGAGCCCCAGGGTTTGTGGGTGGAAGGCTCGAGCACGAAACAGGCTGGATATTTTGCCATTTACTGTACAATAAACTCATCACTGCTCTCCAAATAACAGGGCTATAATTATCAGGCGAACATGTCAGCAGAGCTTGGATCGTCTCAGGGAAATTATGCTTGTCACTATCAAGAGTGACAGAGAGGACTGGAGACGAGTTATTACGCTTTAATGTCTGAAGGAATGACAGTGAGGGTCCGCAAGAACACACACTCAAATATCCAACTCATTTAACTCTGCTTTAATTCCATCCTGTGGAAAGCGAGGTCACGCAAACCACCTTAAATCATGTTTCCAGCATCGCAGGGGTTTAATTAGAATTTGGGCACTTTAATTAAGGGATGTGACAGTTTAATTTGAACCTAATTTAGGCAGTTATGAAAACAGGTTAATTTCCCAGGCAACAAGAGACCGCACCTCCAAAATAAGAGCCATCGGAAAGCTTCATTCCCACTGTTCCTTTGGTCAGGACGTTGACCACGCCGTGCTGGATGAAGTACATCTTCTTGCCGATGGTGCCCTCGCGGATGATGTAATCTCTGGGCTGGAAAACCTCAAAGCGCAACTTAGTCAGCATGGCTGTCACAAAGTTGGGCTCAGCGTTGGCGAACAGAGGCATGGAGGCCACCAGCTTCCGGCAGTTGAAGTTCACTATTTCCTGAAAGAGGGCAAACATACCAGAGGGGGTTTAGCCTTTACCATTTACACTAGGAGATCAAACAAAGAGCACTGAAAAACCTACTTTGTGAAGCATTTTTAATATGGTAGGCTATTGCATTATAAAAAGAGATACATGAATGTTACAAATCTGCCCATTGAATGTTTGGGGACATCTGGCCTTCTTTTCAGAGATGGAAATGAATGCATCTGATTTAATTCTGTAACAAATCTAGCCTGAAATAGCACCTTTACATTGTGTGATGTCATGTTGTAAGCTGTGGAGTGGTTGAGTGCTGAAGAAGTTTGAGCATCATAGCCAACTTTTAGATGCTCATCTGAAAGCAATGATTTGACAAATTTACAAAATTTTCCACTTATCCCAGATACAGTCAATCAACTGTATGTGTCATGTCCAATTTTGCTTCTTTAGTTTAGCGCTGGAGCTACAAGGCCAACACTGCTAACAAACACTAGACATCAATAGTCACCCAAATTTTTCAGTAAAAAACATGTTTCTCCTCATGTTTCTCAATCCACACAATCCACATCCAAGTCTTTATTAAGGCTGCGCAGACTTGGTGGTGTGGTTTAGGACACAGTATGACAGCATTTCAGACAACAGGTGTTGTGTCATTCTGACTCCTCCTCTTATTATACTGCTATTGGCTGATATTTAAGTTTGTATCGATATTTCAAAAAATGGTATCATTCCATCTCTTCTTCTTTTCAAATTTTCCATGTAACATTTGATTTTTACTGTTAATTTTCAGGTAAGAAAACATACTTACATGACTTTGTTGGTGGCTATAATCTGTTAGCTACATTAGCATCATAGCTCAAGTGCAAAACTAAAGAAGGAGACTTCAAACAACAAACATGTCTTGTCTGATCCACAACATTGCGAGTAACTGAAAAATCGTGTAAACCAGATATTCTGCCAGACTATTGCTTTAACATAAAACAGCTGTTTGCCAATATTTAAGCAACACTTGTTCATCAAAATGTCCTCCTTGGTATGAAGAGTAGGTTTGCGCTTGATAATGATCTGACAGCTTGTTTTCTTCCAAAACTATTGTTAAAAGCACATATTAAAACTGTTTTTGCCCAAAGGTGGTTTAAACACCTGAAAGGCTTGAGTGCTGATGAGTGCTCTCAACAAGATGTGTGGCCTTTAGCATCATTTCCAAGATATCACAAATACTGTCACGTATATATACAGTATATGCAGTATGTGTCCTAGAGCAGGGCACTGGGTCGTCTATTTTGTCTGTGAATAAAGGGTATTAATAGGGAGTTTGTCTCCCTAGATAATAGAACTTTGCTGTGAGGATTTGATTGCCTTCAGCCAAAAGACCATTAGTGAGGTCAGGTGCTGATGATCAGTTCTGGATCATAAACGCCATAAACTCCAACTCATCTCAAAGGTATTGGATGGTGTTCCATCGCAATTCCACTGCTCAACAGCACAATGCTGGGGGGGCTTTGTACCACTCTTGTTGTCACTGCGCAAGGTGACCTTAGGTCAGTGGTTCTCAAACTGGTCCCAACCTCACGACACATAGGGATAAGACAAAATTATTAATTGTCACAAGGAGCAGTTGTGGGCTCTGAGGACCAGTGACCCACCTCTATTTGCATGTACATGTAAGCATTCCGGATAAATATAATAATAAGGGCACAACACTCTGCCCTGGCTCATGCACTGAACCTTTGGTCTATATCCAGGCATACAACAGAATGAATTATGCCACAGCACACAGAGTAAGACATGTGCTGCTCTTTCAAATGGATTGCTTCGTACAGTGCAACACATTTTGTTGTCAGCAACCCTTTATTGTTTTGGAAAGTGAGAAGAGAACAGGGGCCACTGTAGGGGCCTCTAGGGGCTGTTTTTCCATGGATGTTTACACACAGACATCTACACTAACTTCCCCCCCCCACACACACACACTCCGTCTCACCTCTCTGAGTGGCTCATTCAGCTCCTCCAGGATGCTCTCCTCATCGAACATCTTTCCCTGGTAGCGGTGCTCATAGTAATCATGGATTTTTTGTCGGAAGTCTGCCGGAAGTTTGTGGAAGGACATGTACTGCTCCACTTGTTTATACTGAGGGAGGACAAAGACATTGGGAATGTGAGACAGGCTGTAAAAAGATACCTCCCTAACACACACCCTCACACACACACACATATGTATATATATATATATATATATATATATATATATATATATATGCAAAATAAACAATACAAAGTTATGTTTTTGTCCTGATAAGTTCTCCCTGTTTTTTTCTGTTTTTATCAAAAAAGAACATTTTTGTCCAGAAAATGTTTGAAAACACATGCATGCACATACAACAGATGCAGCACTGCACCCACAGCACCACTGACCTTATATGGTATCATTAGCTAATGAGGCAAACATCCCTCAGACTGGGTTATTTGTGGGGACAGAAGGAGAACAGCCATGTTCTGAGGATTAATGTAAAAAACGCAAAGAAAAGAGGTCACGTCGGGCTCTGCCACCCCTGGGGGAAAAGATTAACTTTAGAGCAACACGTACACTTCCTGTAAGAATCTCTTTTTGCCTCCCAAAAGTAGCTGACCTGAGCATTTGTGTCATATGTGTGTACCTGTGCAGAGTTAGCAACTTCTGCTGAAAGAGTAATAGCTACAACACAAAGGCCACGCCAACCTCTGGCACCAGTGAGGTGAAACATTAACCTTAAAGCAACACGTACGTGTCCTGTAAACAACTTCATCTACCTTCCACCATCTGCTGATGCAAGTGTCTGTGAAATACCTGTTAAGGCTTTAGAAGAACGTGTAGAACAATAATGAGGCCAGTGCACAAGCAAATAAACTTCCAATGGACTTCCTTTAAACTAGAGCTGTCCGCATTATGTCTACATATGAGTTTTCAAATATGGACTATTTTATTACTATTATGTACTACTTTGCATCTAACATTCAACCCTTATCTTTCAGTTAATCAAGTTTTCTAAGCTTCCAATGCACTGTAAAAAGTGGCTCGTCAGATCTACCTAAAAAATTACTTCATGTGGTAACAAGCAATTGAACTAGTTTAATTAAACTCAAAAAATCACTTTGATTGAAAGAATCATTCATTCAAAGTATTTTTTTAGGTTGAATAAAACTAGATCATTTACTTGTTACCAAATGAAGTCATTTTTAGGTAGATCTGAAGACACTTCTCACAGTGTGTCCTACTTCCAGAAAAAAAAATGATGAATCTGTAATGGATGTGGCCTTTTTTTTCCTACAATTCACATGGAGGTGAAATTATTCAAGTGGAGATAAAAATAAAGTACATCTGCAAGGTAGCAAGAAACCATGTGTAATAAAGTGGCCAGTGAGTGGAAGTACATAGCAGGTGTTTCTAATAAAGAGGCCAGTAACTGGAAGTGCGAGGTAGGTGTTTCTAATAAAGTGGCCAGTGAGTGGAAGTCCAAGGTAGCCGTTTCTAATAAAGTGGCCAGTGAGTGGAAGCTTAGAGAAAATGTTTCTGATAAAGTGGCCAGTGAGTGGAAGGAGAAGTAGGCCTTTCTAATAAAGTGGCCAATGAGTGGAAGCTTAAAGAAGGTGTTTTAATAAAGTGACCACTGAGTGAAAATACATTATGAATTAGATATAAGATAATCCACCTGCATAAGGAAGGTGAAAGTCAAATGAAAATAATTGAAAAAACAGTTTCCAAAACTTGAGGTCAAAAGAATTAAAATCTATTGAGAAAAGGGGACTTTTAACAACAGTGCAAAACATGGTGGACCACCAAAACAAAACAACTCAATGTTATGAGTCTAAAAGGATGTGTAGCTGTCAGGATGCCATTACTGTGAAAAGGAAATAAAAAAGAAAAAGAAGAAAATTTGCAGATCCAGCAAAGAAGCTGCTGGTGTTCTCAGAACAATGGACTGACCACCCCAGAGCCAATGAGTTGTTCAGGCTTCTGTGTATTTTTTTGTTAAATATATGTTTAAATAGAAAACCAATTCTTACCCTTCCAAAATATTTAACAGCTCCATCTACACAACTCCTCCTATTTAAATCTGAACCCTACAAAGTTTAACTACTAGTGCCATTAAGCTACTCTCCTTTTTTAACAAGAGACACAGATCAATGAGCATTACTTTGGAAAAAGAAGGCCAGGCAGTGATAGCTCAATAGCTCACTGCACTCACTGATGGCTTGATAAAGGTAAATGTGTTTAGTGCTTGACTCAAGGTGAAGAGAGAGCGAGTGAAAACGAGGAGAGAGAGAGAGAGAAGACGAGATTGACCCTTGAGTGGACTGACAGTCTTCTATGTGACGTCAAAGAGACAGCCTGCTCAATCTCCCCCCTCATTTACAACAGAACTGAATCAAAATGGGAAAGAATAAGCAACTGAACCATTTACCGGCAGGCGTGAACAGGACAATATGTCATTTTCTGCAACGCTTCCATTTCTGTGGGGATTAGAGGCTTAGCAACTCATTCCAGCATCTCAGCACTGTGCTTGTGATGAGCTGAAGGGAAGCTTTAGTTTATTACTCGTCTGCTGTCGGCTACAGATGGCAGTGGACCTATACACTAATGCTATCATTTTCAACAAGCTTTGGACAAATTAACGACAATAGAGTGCACTTGTTTTCTCTGCACATAAAGGCATACATATGGTAAAACTGGTCATCTAGTAGGGTTTGGAGTAGTTATTTGAATAGATAAATATGTGAACTCATCTTGTGCATTCTGACATTTTCGTCAAGTCATAAAATTGTTACATTACCAAATGGTGTGCATCAGTTGCATTCAGACTGTCATCACCAATTGGGAAATCACAATAAGATGATCAATAATGTCTTAATCTAAGTGGTACATTAGAGTTGCAACACAAAGTTGTGTAAGATGGAACTTTATCACTTGTATTTATGACTTGGCCAGCTATTTAAGCACAAAGTCCCCGTGGTAAACTCATAAATTCACAAGTTTAAGAGATTACTATGACCATCTAAACGTACCATTAGCATTCATTTACTTAACCAAGCATCAGACATCTCTGTAAAAATAACAGTATTAAGAAAATAATGAATCATGTATTATCTTACTCACTCACTCATGTTTAGCAGCCTGAAGATTCTCCATAAGGGGGTGCTATTAGCACTCAGATAGCTTTTATGCTTCATAAAAGTGTCACATATTTTCTGTGATATATAAGGAATTATGTACCAAGCTGACCTCCACAGATACTCTTCTCGAATGCTTTCTTGTGATCTTGGCATTACATTGGATTCTAGTCACACAACAAATCAACAGTTTCTCTCTGTCCCTCTAGAGTCAAGCAGATGTTTTCTATGGAGCTCCGCTGGTGACATCTTGTATAAATGAAAATAATACGTGGCCACAACTTAGTAAGGCATGGGAACAAGATAATTAAGTCGTGGCCACGACTTAGTAAGGCATGGTCTCTTTCCCACACCTTACTAAGTCATGGCCATGACTTAATTATCTCATTACCATGCTTTACTAAGTTGTTACCACACATTAGGATCTTGTTTCCACGCATTAATAAGGTGTGGCCACGTATTCTTTTTATTTATATGGGATGTCACCAGCAGGGCTCTATAGTTTTCTGTCCATAAAGGCTTTAACAAGGAGTCTTGCTGTTTTTTTTTTGCTTTTATCCATTGCCATATGTTGGGGTATATGTAATATTTAAGCAATAGAACACGAGAGGGAGTGTGTTATCGCAAAATAACATCACGGTGGCCGTAGATCATCACAGCCGTGATGTTATACACGATAACACATGACCATGAGTGTTCTACTGTATACAACAGTTAAATAAATAAAATAAGAAATAAATAAACTGGGCCATGAACGTGGCATTTAATATGTTTTAATGTTTGCAATTCCTTCTGCCAAATTATAGTTCCTTAACAAGCAGCTTGTTGCTACGTCAGCCAGCAGTTCGCTCTCCAGCTCCTTACACTAAATTCCCAAACTGTCATTACCACTGAGCAAGCTTTTTTGTGTTTTTGGTTTTATGGCTCAGTCCGACTTGGTCAGACTCTGAAGATGAGACTATACGTTTGGCGAATGGTATTCGGTTAATTTCTGGCTAATTCCAGGTTATTTAGGTGTTCTTCTGTCACAGCTGCTGACTGAACAGCTTGCTCAGTGGTAATAACAGTTTGGGAATTTAGTGTTCTCATCTTCAGAGTCTGACCAAATCGACTGTCGGTCAAGTGTGAGCTTAAAAGTATCCATTTTCTGTTTGTGCGCAAAGTAAGAAGTAAAAACATTTAAATGGCCTGAGAGTCTCCTACAGCTGTCAAACTCGTTGCTTAGCAACAGTGTCTTAGCGGAGTGATACAGTGTTTGTGAGATTCTAACTAGAGATGCAGCACTGGTCTGCTTCAGAGTGGCGCTGTAGCAAACTGGTTCACCCAGCTGGTCATTTATAGCCTAGCAACCGTAACTATGCCTGGGATACCTCTGAAACATCTTACAATATGCTGTTGCATGTTTGTAAATCTGAAAACTGGTGCAAGTTTGGTAGAAAGAGTGAATTGTTGCTCATTTCTCAAACCTGAAGACAACAGAGGAGATGTATAGCTCTCAGTTACTGTGTGGAAGACCACATTACCAAACTAGAAAAGAGAATTTCCAAAAGGAGAATCATTGAACCAAACACTTTGCTGCCATTGAAGCTAGCATCAGGGCTGCTGTGGTGAGTGAGTTGGCAGCCAGCCAACACCGGAGTAGCCAGCCAACATGAGACCCCTCCAAATACCAGGGGGTATTCTGAATACTGACTGAATTGAACTGAAATAAAAAACAAACAAACAAAAAAAAAAAAGCTGAAAGATTTGTACAGTGTGAAGAGTAAAGAGTTATAAGCTAAAGAGTTCTGAAAGGTAGGGTTATTATAGTTTTGAAATTTTCATTATTTCAAGTTTTATTTAGATTTTCATTTTGTTTTTTGATTACCGTTTGAAGGGAAAACTATTAGTTTTTGTTTTGTTTTAATGCCCTGAACAGTAATAGTTTTAGTTCAGTTTTTACTTAGTTTTAGTTGTTATTGTTATAATCAATGCTGTGATAGTATGTATGTAGACTTAGTTCAGCTCCAGCTTTTCTTAAAAACGGCCCAACTCAGAAGGAATAAACTTCTAAACTCTCATTCTCATTCACTCATTCAAGTTTTTTGCTGAATTTTAGTTAGTTCTGCAGTGGACATCATAGTTTTAGTTAGATATAATAACCCTGCTGCAAGCCAGGTGGTAGCACGTTCAATCACACATGCATAAAAACAAAAAAGATAATTCACTAAATCAACCCAACAATCAGGTATGACAACAGCAAAAGTGGAAAGCTCCAGTTCCCCTTGAAGGCCTCTACTAAAACAAGAATCCACAAGTACTTCTGATTTTTCTCCTATTTTTTGATGTCAACAAATGACAGAAATATGTCAAAAATGTAAAGAATACAAAACCATTAACTTTTCATCAAATTCAAATCATTATCAGTGAGAGCAAGTGATAAATACTTCATATCAAATAACGTGGGTAACACTGGGCAACCATGCCTGTGTTACTGCCAATGATAACAACAACTTGTAAGGGTTAAAGTGCTTCTCTGTAGCCTCTATGTGTTGTGTGTGTTTGGTGTTGTGTGATTTATAGGTGTGTGTGTGTGTGTGTGTGTGTGAGCCAGAGGCCAGGCTGTCAGCGGGATTACAGTGAGATGTGTGGTGGCAGTTAAGCTCAGGGACAGCGGCTGCTGCTCCATGCCAGCCTTGCTGTCTCTCTGATTTACAGCACACTCAACAGGCAGCAATACAAGCGCCAAAGCACACGCTTTAGCCAACAATATACACACACAAATCCATATACACATAGACTTGGGGGGGGGCAAAGTTTGATGCTCAAGTTGAAGCAGTGCATGGAGTACAGATTCTGACAACAGCAGCTTTCAAGAAAAACAAAAACACTATAAATCCACTGTTGTATCAAAACCTCACATTGCAGCTAGTGTCATACCAAACCTAGACAACTGCCGTGGTTTGTGGTGGTGGGGTGATTTGTATGCAGCTGCAGGTAAGCTGGCTAACTCACCTACGATAAACATTAAACATTAAAGAGTGAAATAAAAGTTAACACAATTAAGCTTGCCACAGTGCTACACACTGATCTGCTGCAAAAAAGTGTAGATAACTGGCATGGTTGGCGGCTATTGGGTGACTTGCGTGCAGCTGCAGTTAGCCATGGAGCTAACATTGCAGTCAGCAAGCTGGCTAACTTGTTTAAAACAAGCAGTCAAAAAAGTAATGACAGTAAGACAGTCTCTCTGCTCTCTTTCAGGTGTTTATATATAGCCATATGGTGAAAACATGGTAAAAGGGTTGTGTGCAGACACTCCATTTTCCATTTAGCATTTCCTCCATTTTGGTGGTTCAGTGTTATAAAGCACCACCTTTTCAGAGGTCAACACATCACAGTGTTAGCACTACTGGTTGAAGATGCGAGTGTGAGTCACTAAGTTCACTAAAGCGAAACTGCACTTCATGGTGAGTTCCATTGAAATGCCACTTGTGATACCATAGACCAGGGGCTCATTCAAATTGCGCATGTTAACAATGATTTTTACACAGTCAAATTATACTTAAGGAAGAAAAAAAATCCTGAAGCCGATACCAAATCTTTCCAATCAAGCAAGCATTAGTTTACTCTCTCACTTTTAGCAGGCCAAAGGTTCTCCACAAGAGGGGGCTTTTGGCACTAAAATAGGTTTTCTATGCATAGCTGAATACAGTTGAGAAGAAACTGGCATGACCCTACACCAGGCCAGGCTCAAAGACTTATTGTAAGTATTCATTGTAAAACTGCATCATAAAAAGTGAATGTTAACTTGAATGCCTATCATAAGCCTCAGATTCTGTGTCTAAGAGTTTCCATTAGTGGTATCAAGCCCAGTGGAACAGTGAATATACACTACCGTTACCTTGGTACTAACATAACATTTGAAGTGCTAGCGGATGTGAGCATTATGTTTGTGGAAAGAAAAGACTATGAAAATTTATGCCAGGAATCAAGTAATAGATTTATATGTATCTTTATTATGCTGTTGTTCTAGTCTGATCTGCAATGAATCAGCTACTATTATAAAAGAACACAATGGCTACAGAGCACAGGTCATGTAGCCTCATTAGCATGCTCTACACAATGCCTGCTGTCTCATGGAAACAGATATATTTGCAATAGAAAATCCTTGTATGCGATAATACATTTCAATAGTTATAATATTCAGTGCTTCCTGCTATATGTTTTTTAACAGATTTATCACAATTTTAATAGAACAGCTGGGTCTAGACGAAACTTACTCACAGGCTGTAGGTCACTATTTGATAATCCCCACCATAAGCTAACCCCTCAAGCTGTGTAGAGCATAACACAACTGTATCCTCATCCACAGCTCAGTGCAGAGTTTTTAGCCATGAGTGACTGCTGCTCTTTCTTCACGCCGCACCAAAATGACAAGCCACAAATAGAGAGCGTGTAAAATGGGCCTTGGAAACGTACAGCCCCTCGTGGTGACAGATCATTGTGAGCTGGGAGAAGGGTAGCAGATGAGCAATGGGACTGATCTATAGAGAAGGCCGTGTGGGTATTACAAACGCCCCCAGTGTGACCTTCACCACTGCCTCCAGCTTTGTCAAGGGGCCGAGAGAGTTAGAAAGACAGAGAAAGCTGGAGAGAGAGAGAGAGAGAGAGAGAGAAAGAGAAAAAGGGGGAAAAGGAGGAGGGGGAGGGGGAAGAAGAGAAGGCAAAGAGGAGGAAAAGAAGAGAGTGGCTGTGCCAAACGTCTGGGAGTGAATAATTGAGAGGAGGAAGAATCCCTGCGGCTCTGAGCATCACCCTCTTCCTCAGGGGCCATATTACGCACTTCTCTTTCCCCTAGAGCACCAAGCTAATGCTAATGGTGCAGCTGAGCTGACACTGCCTTTATATTAGTGCCCTGAAGATAACAAATAGCTTACACTGGTCTGCAAGGCATTAAATCTGATAACCAAACCAGATGTTTTTTTGCCACAATCTTCTCTTGTTCCAAGACATCTTCCACAAATTTACATCCTTTTACTCTTTTTTTAAGTGGCTAGCTAACTGGCCTGCTGGTTTATGCTGTTATAAGTGAATGGCTGGACTTCTTCTCTTTCTGTGTCAAGTAAGTAGAACATGCCACCAGTGTACCAAAGTCCCAACTATTCGATGTTCAAGCCTGATGCTAATACTGGATTGAGGTACAGAGTGACATAATAATTTTATTTGAAAACACCTCAAATGTGTATCATTTTAGTGTTGTATTGCCTACCCCAGATTAGTGCTGCACAATATGTTGTTTGTTAATTATAATCATGATATTGTTCCTTTCAATACTGATATTACAGAAGGCTGCTGTATACAAATGAGCTCTCTGATCAGTCATGTTGTTTTTTACTGTGCTGTGAGCATCCTGACCAATCACTGTTCCAGATGAGTTTTTCGGTGGTTGTTTTAATGAAACAAAAGTAAATGATTTTGGCCAATCTTTAACCATGTCACATTACTGATTCACCAGTGCACTTAGTATGCACATTATAAGGCCAAAAGTGGACACCTGACCATCAGACCTATATGAGCTTGTTGGATAACCCATTCCAAAGTCATGGGCGTTAATATGGAGTTGGCCTCCCCTTTCTGACTATAAGAGTGTCCACTCTTTTGGGAAGACTTTCTACATGGTTTTGGAGTGGGTCTGTGGGATTTGTGCCCATTCGGTATTTGTAAGGTCAAACACTGACATTGGACGAGAGGGCCTGGCTTGCAATTCGATGTTCATCCCAAAGGTGTTCAGTGGGGTTGAGGTCAGGGCTCTGTGCAGGCAACTCAAGTTCCTCCACACCAAACTCATCAAACCATGTTGTTGTGGATCTCAAGAAAGCCTTCCGACAAACTGTTGCTACAGAAGTTGAAAGCATACAATTGTCAAAACTTTACTGTTGCCCTTATACATTCTGGTGTAGATTTGTCCATCAGACTGCCAGATAATGAAGCATGATTTATCACACCAGAGAATATGTTTCCACTGCTCCAGTGGCAGTGTTCTTTACACCACTCTGGCCAACACTTGGTATTGTGCATAGTAATCTTAGGCTTGTGTGGAGCTGCTCAGCCATGGAAACCCATGTTATGACGTTCCACATGCACAGTGCAGATACTGCTTCTAGAGGCAGTTTAGAACTCTGTAGTGAGTGATGTAACAGACAGCCCCACTCTGTGAGTTTACTGCTTCATGACTGAACTGTTTTTGCTCCTGGACACTTCCAATTTCACAATAATAGCACTTACAGTTGACCGAGGCAGATCTAGCAAGGCTTGTGGCAAAGGTGGCATCCTATGACAGCGCCATGTTTGAAGTCATTGAGCTCTTCAGCATGACCCATTCTTCTGCTGTTATTTGCCCAAGGAGACTGAATGGAGATTACATGGCCATGTGCTTGATTTTATACAACTGTTGGCAATGGATATAGCTGAACACATGAACTTAATGATTTGGGGGTGGGGTGTCCACATACTGTTGGTCATATAGTGCATTTAGTGTATTACATAGGCTTATGTAATATGTAGAAATATAATCATAATACCATTTTTGTTCATATCGCGCGGCCCAAAAGGTGTCTGTATATATGTGTATGTGTCTCAGCAAAACAAAACATGTGTACGAAATGATTTAATACAGTTGGAGAATGCTGTTCCTCGCTGAGTTTGTAGAAGAGATTATATTGCTGCGGGTCATTTGAAATTTGAACAGTGCAAATGGTAATGTCCACATTAGCCCATCTCCTCTGCCTCAAGGCTACAAAACAGACCAAGAAAATGTCACAAAAGAATAAAAATAATAGTGTATGAGTAGACTTGGTACTCTATACATATCTCTCTCTCTCCTCTATGTGATGTAGAGCTATCTGTCAGCAGTGTGCGTGCTGGCAGTGTGAGACTGAGACTTTTACTGAGCAACACAGTATGTATATATATATATATATATATATATATATATATATATATCGCGCAGGACATCACTCCATTCATATTCCCTTCAATGATGTGTAATGCTCCAGCACCATTTGCAGAGAAGCAGAAACATAATCATGACATATCGTGATGCTCCCACCTCCATACTTCACTGTGGATTTGGTGTTTTTGGGATGATACCTGCAACTCTTCTTTCTCCAAACATGACAAGCCGAATTATATATAAGAATTGCCCTTTTGTTTTGTCTGATCAAAGGACAAATTTTCCAGATGAGACAAATTGTACTGACAGGGATTGTTAAGGTCTTTGCTATGACTCTTTAGTTTTTCCTATTCAAGTGTTGTTTAATAATGCTGTCTCCAAGATCCTAAGAAAGCTCATTCACCCTCACCATGATTGCTACTTGTTGCCTTATGACAACAGAAATATCTTTTATAATGACACCAGATGCAAGTACAAATGCAAAAGACATTATGTGTGTAAATCTAAAGCAGATATAGGCACTGGAAATATAGTAAATAACCAACAATGTACACACACAGTTTCATCTCTTATCTTCTTCCTGTTTCTCTTGCTCTTGGAATATGCTAAAGATACCCAACCTCTACCTTCCCTGAGCAGTTTTAAATGCACTACACGCTGTCACAAGGGCGCCACATTGATCCCTATTTAAAGATTTTCTAATCCCGCAGCAAAAACAAAACACTTCAGTCCGGCCGTCAGCCATCAGCTAAGTGGAATACATGGAAGGCCTCGTCTCTGCTAAGCAGCTAAGCCTTTAGCATAACATAACTGTCTGTGCGTTGGCATATATAGTGCTGTGCAAAAGTCTAAGCCAGCTGAGAAAACTAGATTTAAAGCTATCTATCTGGACAGTGAGTGTTTGTTTGCTGGGAGATATGCTAACATTAGAATAAATACAAAAAACATGAATGTAATAATCTGTCAGCATGTTAGTTTACTTCCAGACCTCCCCTCGAGGCAGCCCTATTTATACCAACACCTTGTTTGTCTAATCAATACTTCATTAAGTTAAATCAAGTGCTTCATGCAAATTCAGGCAATGCCTGCAGTCAATGAACCAAAACTGTGTTCTTATATTATATCGCAAGATATCATTAACTTTTTGGAAAAAAAAGGAATGAATTTGTTACTTTTACAATGTTAATATTTATTTGTGTTTATTTTGTTATATTGCACTTTTATAGGCAAGAACTCACTGCATAGAAAAACAGTTCAAAGCCTTTGCACAGCACTGTACAAGTGTTCATGCTAGCAGCATGCTAACCCTCCTGTTGCTCTGTCGCAGTGGCTTCCTGCTGGAAGTGGAGTTAGTCTAATTTGAGGCCCCTCGGAGCACGGTGTGGGGGGATGTTTAATTCATCCCTTTGATTCAGGAAAAAATCAGTTCATTATATTACTGAGCACAGCTTTAGCTGCAGGCAGACAGGCTGAGCCGAAATCGGTCTGCCCCGGAGCTGTGCAGTGAGCTACCACCCGCCTGTACTTTAGCTTTTTTTTAAAGTTAAAGCAGTCAGTGTCACCAGAAACTTCAGAGCCTTCTTCACCTTCAGAGAAGGCCTAATGATTTCTGTGAAATAAAACATATTATAAAATATAATACATATCTATGATTGTACGTTTATTTTTACTTTATATCATCATCATGCTTGTTGTATTTAAACTTTTATAGTAAATATTGTAGTAATTCTTTTATTTAAATGTGATGTTTTCGTTGGTTAGGGAGGTTCTTGAGTGAGTGTGAATACAAGCTGTCTTCTAACAAGGTTTCAGTTAGATGTTAGAAATGAAAAACAGCAGCAGCTCTTTGCCAGGAATCTTTACTGAAACAGTCACTTTAAAAGTGATAAAGGTCAATTATATGTTAAGGTCTGTTACTTGCTTCAAATAAAACATAGAATGTCTTTTACAAGCTTCAAATTTACGCATTTAATCTCAAACAGACAAAAAATGTTCATGTGAATCGGTGCTACTTTAGTGCTAACATACTACTAGAATCCCATTGAGGTGCTTGCAGAAATTAGCAGTATTGTGGAGGTGCTTTTCTTTCTCATTTTTAACCAAGGTTTAACATTTAGGGCCTGAACTGAAGAACTAAATGTAATAGTCAAGGATAAAAACTGGTTTCTAAAATACTAACTGATGGGGAATAAGATTCTATTACTTGTTAGCTACACTGTTAAAAAGAGCAAAAGTACTATATAATTTAGTGATGAATACTTGTTTTAACATAAAAAGGTTAAATACAAGCAAATAAACCATACATATTATGTATTTTAACACTGCTGTTGTTAATTTACAGAAATAGTAAGTAAATTCACAAAAACAAATAATCGCCTTTATTTCAGATATTGGTGTATATGTTAATGTCTGTTACTGCTCTAACTAGTTGAAATTAAATGACTGTAATTTTATAGATTTTACCATAATTGAGAAAACATACTTTTGTATTAATTAATGGGTTTTGTCTGGCACCCCTGCTTCTGGACATTTACACCTTTTATTTATTTATTTATTTATTTATTTACTTACAGTGTACTTTAGCCATGGGTACAACAAGTCTTGATTTGCAAGGGGAAAACTGTGTACATTTGATTTTCAAATGGATCTCTTTAAAATGCAATACTTAGCAGTGAAGTAACACCATGAATAATAAGCATTTTCATGTCAACAATGTTTGATTATTAAAATGCTATATACATATCTGGGGTCAGTGTGGTGAGTATTGTACTAAATAATGCAGTAGTGTTCCTCGCTAATGTGAGGACTATTATTGTTATTCATTTTGCTGCAGCAAAACCAAGAACAATGGAGGAACATACAGCACAGCAGCTCCATACCGAGGGAGCTGCAGAACAGCTTTTTCTTTAGACAAAGAAGAACATTTTGTGTTTTTCACTGCTTTTTTTGCCTAATCATCACAAATACAATCTTTCAAGTGCTTTCAAGTAGGAACTCAAGGCAACTGGAGTTCAGGACCAAGCGAATCACGACAACTGGTATAATCTTGAAGATGCTTCACTGCTCATCTGAGAGACTTCATCAGTTCAGATTAGTGCTGATGAGTTTCCTGGCATTTCACACCCTTCATGTCATGCAACTCATTAAGGTCATATGACTGTGTATGAAGTCTGGAGGTGTAAAGCGGTATGAAACTGCTTGGGTAAAGATATGACAGCATTGCAGGTTGCTGACAGGTGGTGTTTCAGCTAGATGCAGCGGCTAATCAGAGATATTTCTTTCATTTTGCTATAATGTACTGTTCAGATGTAACAAAGTATTTATATACTTAATTACACACCAAGTTACACAACAAATGACATTTACATTCAATTTACAATTTGTATTGACAACACTATCAACTTTTTCTGTTTTGATGTCAAGCAATAACAAAAACATATCAATAATGTAAAGGATTGTCATTTTGCTAACCTATTTAAATGCAATTATTGCATTATAAACGCAATAATTCTTTAGAATGATGGACAATGGGCTGTAGATTATTCTAGATAGAACCTTTCTGAAAATGGCTGTATATAGCAACAAAAAGGGTTATTCTATTGTTAAGATGTCATGCTTATTGCAATAGAAGAACCCTCATTGGTGCTATATAAAACGCTTTTTAAAAAGGTTGTAGAACCATCTACAGCACATTCTCCATCAATCTGAGGAACCCTTTCATGATGCAAAGAACCCTTTAATCATGCAAAAGGTTCTTAGTGTTCATGGCTCTTTATATAACTATGTCTTTACTAAAGAACCCTTAAAGAACCATATTTAAATGTTTAGCAGTCAAATTGCCTTGAACTGCTCCTTCATTCTGAGGTTCTCATCTTTTGCTTCTACATTCTTAAAAACAAAGGTTCCTAAATGGTTCTTGGCTTGAAAGTATGGTTCTAGGAAAAAAACATCAACTGCAATAAAACTTTTACCTTACATGGAGTTTCTTCAACATTTAAAAAGGTTTTTCACACTTACACATCTCATTTACACAAATGGATCTTTAGATTCTTCAGAAAGGCAAAGGTGGTCCCTCTACGATATCGCTCTAAAGACCCTTTTAGGCATCTTTGTTTTTACAAACTCTCCAGAGGTTATGCGTCCACAGTTTTGCTACAACAGCTAGAAAAGCATGCCATCTAGGTCATGGCTGAAGCAGCAGTGTAATAGGCCTCCTGAGAACTTCTATAAGGTAAGGCCGTATCCCTCAGGATTTTCGCTAAAGCCAGTTATGCATTTTTATCTGCCCTGTTGAGTCTGTGGAGCTGACCCACCTTCGAAACACATAAGTCATTCAACTATTGACAATGTTGATTAAATATTGAAATGATTAAGAGCATCACTCACTACAAACAAGCAATTAAAGTCCCATAGCTGCTGTGAAGAGACTTGCGGGATCAATTCGCTATAGGATGCTGTGTATTTTTAGCTGTAGAGTAATGGCAAGGGGCCATATTAGATAAATAGCTAGAGATGGAGGAAAAGAGGTGATAAGCGATAAGGAAAGATGTGGCACATGGAAGACAAACGACTGCTGGGGGTTAGCAACACAGAGAGGGAGGGAGAGAGATTCTTCATGTCTGGCTCCTCCGGCTGTACTGTACTGGATTGCAGCTGCTTCTGAAAAAGCCCAGTGGACCCACACATGGAGCTCGTGGAACACTTACTGCTCCAAGCAGCCAGAAGTAGTTCATAACGATATTTTTAGTCTGAGCAACTTTTGCAATCATGCAAAATTTAAAGAACATTAAAGAACATCTTCCAGTATGAATACATATGCAATTTACATAACAAAAGACACTGAGCTTTAGTCATATTTATCAGAAACGATACCAAAAACATGTTGTAATTTTATCTTAATTATTTCTCACTCATAGCTTGTTGAAAGTGCAGATTCTAAATGCTCAATTGATTCCACATGTTTTTGTACATAAAAGAGCAGATATTTTACTATGATTTTAATTCAGTAATAAGTTAATAAGACTCAAACTTGTTGATATAGAATGTAAATTAAATTGTGAGTAAGTTATGCAAATTTGTTATTAGTCATGTAATTACATTTAATCAGTACAGAAGTAATAACTTTTGACTTGAAAGGGTTAACAACTTTTGCTACTTGAATATTTGCATTTTGTGAAGAAATAATAGGTGAAGAACAGAAACTGAATAGAATGTAAATGTAATATGTTACGTAACTATATGTAAATAATGATAGGGATGTGCACGGCTAACAGTTCGAGGTATTCGAATACTGAAATCAGTCTTGTGGTACTTGTTTCATTTTATCTCGGAAAGACAGAAAAAATACACAGACAGACAGTAAAATATTAGAAAATGTCTATATGATACTAAACTTGAGCGCTATATTAAAAATCCAGCAAAGCTTGAATGAAAAATATATGATGTAAATACGATAAAACATGACTTAAAAACTGCTCATCAGACCTATCTGTGAAATGTGTGGGAGTGGCTAATGAGCAGCTTGATTGACAGCTCGCTGTCCAACACTCCTAGCCAGCTCCGCCACTCATACAGATCTAAAAATCATAATCCAGCGTCAGTCTTGTGATTGGTGAGGGGAATGCTTTATGGAAATGTTACCCAAGATTAGGACTGCTCAGTTTACATCGAGAGGAGAGACATATGGTGAAATATACTGGTCATTTATCTGTCACTGGAACAATATTCAAAGGGTATGCGTAGTATGTTTACTGTTTGCCTGCAAGAACAAGATGAACCTAATTAGAAAGAAAACACAGATTTGGATTCCCTGGGTCTTTAATTAGACTGTAAAATGTGGCAAGTTCATTTTTTTGAGTAAGTATTTTCTATTACACTTTGCTATTACAAAACAGGTGAGCTTTAATGTGAGTGAACTGCGGACATGACTGAGAAGGCAGAGATAGCGTGGCCAGTCTAGCGTGGCTGGACCAAGCTTACTGATGTCAGCTAGGTCTAGAGACAATGAAAATATATTTCTCTGACAAACTAACATATTGGCCCATCATCCACCTATAAGAAGTCGAGTCCTCATCACTATCCAGTGTTGTACTGGTAAGCTCTGTTAGCTCATCTGAAGAGGCAGCCTCCAACACTCACTCAATACGAAAACCTACTCATATTCTTTGGCTGTTTTTGAATAATAAATCATGTTTTCAAATGTGTTTCTCTGCGTGCTGCTACATTTTTGTGCAACACCAGTGCTGTCACCTAAAAAGGTAAGCCACAGCTCTGCATTAATGTTGGCCAAAGTGTGTTTTTTCCTTTATTTCACTTCCCTGTGGTCAACTAAATGTCCATTTGTTAACTCTTATGTTTTTCGAACCTCAAAATTAGTCAAAATGCAAATCCCTGATAATGATATAAATCAAACGTATAGCAAAACAACAAAAACCCTTAAAGGTAATTTCTCAAATGATTTGAACTGACCTATCCGTGCTCCACCCACAGATGTGCTTTATCATAGCAACTGTTACTTGGTTGGACAAGCTTTTCTTGTTAAAATAGGGAAATTTGGAGTGCGCTTTTAATTTAAAATGATTGATGCAATCAAGCTAATGTTAGGAAGATGATAAATTCTTGGTCATTTCCATTCTAATTAGTTTCAGTTTGCTACAGTGCAGTCCAGCTCAGTAGTGTCGCAAACTGGAAACATAAATTCAACGTGAATTGGAAATCACAGCTCATTTTCCTTTCGTACCTTGATGTATTTCAGAGTGAAACACTGTATGCGTATACAGTATACACACTGGTGCACTATAATGTAATCAAAACTCAGAAGAGATTTTAGCAGCAGGAAAAAAAGGTTTTTTACATTTTCATAGATGATTATAACAAACAAGAATTGTATCTTTTAAATGATAACAAATTAATAATGAAATAATAAGCCTGAAATAATCATTTGAAAGTCAGAAATGTCTAAATTAGCTCGATGTTTAGGTCTCATATGCAAAAATCAACATTATACTGATGAGCCTATGATAACAACAGTAGATAATTTACTAACATCCTCAGAAGATACACCCTTCACCAAGTTCTCTTTGAAATGATCCGATTCCTCCCCTCGGAGAGTGGGACTGAAGCACAACCAATGTCACAAATTGTTCTTCCACACGTTGCGTGCAATTACACATTCCCATCAGAGAGGTCTCCAGATGCCCAAATCTTACATAATGCAGCTTTAAATAAGACCAGGGACATTAACTAACATTACTAAGCAAATCTAAACAAAATTAAGTCCAATTAGCTTGAACAGGATTTTTGCTAATGTTATGTGAAGCAACAGTTTGTCAAACATATTTGTGTGCAGAGGAAGATTAGAACAGAACAGCGTCTCTGCGTGATGCATAAACAGTTGCGTCAGTCAACAACAGTTCCCTTTACTGCAACTTCTTCCTTTATTTCAACCATTTGGCATATTTCACTGCTGAGCACCTGCAGGAAGTCAGCATGTGTTTAAGGTTTGTTCAGCATAAAAACTGTCACAGCAGCTTCAGCTAAACATAAGGAAACATCCATTCAGTTTCAGTGAGAGGGCCTGGAATTTGACTGTGAAAAGAAAAGGATAATAACAGTTAAATTATGCTTTGATCGATATCGATCAAGGCAGAACATCAGTAGAGCATGTCAGCTGCTCTTGAGAGCGACTCAAGGGCCATAAAATATAATAACAGGCAAAATAAAACAGCACTAACAGTGCAGTGAAAGGCTTTGCACTAGAAGTTATAGGCTACTCCATTCAAGCCTGCAGTAAAAGTCAATCCTGTGTCAAAACAGCGTTTGCTTGGCCTAATATGCTCAAAAAGCTGTAGGCTAAGATTCAGGGTTTAAACAGTGCTGATAGAATTCAATATCACTATATTTTTCAAATAAATTGTGATATCAGACGATATTTAGCTTTAAGTTAGTGTGCACAAAGTTAATGAACTCATACGTCCTGTGTGCTGTTACTTTGTGCTAAAAGAAATGTCTTACACACCTGACAGAGCTGGCTTTGATTAACTGTTTTGTTCTGCTTCTCTCAAAGATGATTTTTCTAAATTTCTGCATAATTCAATGGTTAAGATGATCAAAGTCATTCAGTGTGCGTTTAAACCAAGCAGGTTTTTTTTCCATCACCATCACTGTGAACAATTCTGACTCAGCAGGTTTCACTAAAAAGGAGCATTTCACAAGAAACCTCTCTGCCTTTGTTTATATCTGAATGATTTGATTATGCAGGAATTTTGAGAAATTGGTGGAATTCACCTTTAAAATTACACCAACAGGAACCTTACACAGTACTGTACATGTTTACCAGACAGAAACTAGACTTCCAGAAACAAAATGTAGTATTTACTTGTTTATAATGTAGATTGATCTGTATTTTCAACATAAATTGAAGCATCCCAGAAATTACAAGCCCTGAGTACATTTTTCTCTATCCATACATAACTGTAAACCTAAAAAAATCAGTATTGGTGTGTTAATACAGTACCAGCATTCTAGTATTGTACTGGTATATATTTACCAGAAGTAGTTCTGTGTGTAAAAACTGGCCTGTCTGTGGAGAAACGAATGAATGCTCTCTATCTGACCTTCTCTAATGAGTCCACCTCAGCCTCACTCTTTTACTATCCAATCTGTTTCTCCATCTTTCAGATTTACTACAGGCATCCAGCACGTGTTTATAGAGACTATAAAACCATCCATCATACACATACACACAACCACACACACACACAGTCACACAACCACACACACACAGAGTGCAGGCCATTCGGAAGCAGACAGTGTAAAGCTATTCTACAATTACAACATCTAGTTTAACTAGGGGTAGAGCAGGGGTATCAAACTCAAAGTACCCAGGGGTCACCAGCCTGGTGGTCTTCAATGGGGACCAGTTGAAATATGCAATTGAAAAAAAAAAAATAATAATAATAATTTTTTACAATTATTATTATTATTATTATTATTAGTAGTAGTAGTAGTAGTAGTTACTAGTATTACTAGTAACAGTAGTAGTGGCATAAGTTACACAGAATGTTTATATATTTAAAACAAATTTAGTGTTCAATTAAATCAAAACTTACGTTTAACAGTGGAATTATAAGGGACTTTTATTGTGATAACATTGCTGTTCATGCCAAATGCGAGTGAAGTTACTGTCAGCGAAGTGCTGGCAAAGTAGAGCGGTTCATTCTGCGTTCTCGAGACATTCAGTTCTGTTCTGCTAATGGGGAAAGAGCTGCTTCCTGGACTGCCCCCACTTAACAGAGGTCTGCTGTTCCCCAGTTCATCTCCTGAAATGAGTGTCTTTGGATAACCTACTTTGTCATCCTTTGATCAAGCTGGTTAGCTTATATAAGCACCAGTTCGGTTAACCTTGACTTCACGTCATTGTTTTTCATTGTCTCGCTCCAATATGTTGCTTCTTTGTTGGAGAGGCTAATTATCCTTAACAGCCATGTTAATATATGGATAAAAAATTGGCTGTCAGTGTAACAGAATTGAACAGTGCTGTGCTAAAACTGTGATTTTCTTTTGCATAGAACAGAAAAATGAGGAGCAACACAGACAGTTGGTTGTTGTATATGTATTGATGCAGATTACACACCAAATGAATGACATGTTCCCTTTAATGCCTGCGCACAGACTCATGGAAAATGCAGTCCATGCACAGTCAGTACCTTTTGTGTTCCTTCACTACAGCAGACTAAGTCGGCTCCATTTTTCATGTTCAAGACGTTTAAAAGTGAGGTAAACTAAGCAGCCTATCTGTGATCGTGTAGGACACTGCCAGCTTGCTGTCTACCACAGGCTTTAGCTCTCCTCTGGATTAAACAGGCTAATGCTTAAAAACCTAGAAAACCTAGAAAAAAAGGTTCTACATCTAAACATGTACTGTAACTTGTTGGTTTGAGGTGTCTTGTTTTAATGAAGACAGTAATAATAAGCACCTTTCTATCGCTGAGGTTGATGACAGTTTTATATAAAAACTAATGTTAATGGTGTTAATAAAGGAGCCAATTACACGTGTTATGAGGCTAAATTATAATTGCGAGTGTAACTGGTGAGTGAGAGATTAATAGCATGTTGGTTTACATATAATTATAGTAATTTGAAGCGTCAGGTAAGAATGTTTTGCATATTGAATAATCGTTTAATAGTACATTCCTAATGCAACATATCCTTTATGGTAATAATTAGTACGAACCACTTATATGTAATGGGTGAAGTGGTATGAGCAATGCATCCCCCTTTTCCCATAGTTGAAATGAAACCTACACCCCTGATCCAGGTCACATGAAAAAATTAGGTGTAAACAGAGGTTTAGTTTTGCACTATTGCTGCAGGGATTTCATCAAATTCTATTTTTTCTATGTCCATTAACATCAAAAATGCAAAATTTCCCAACTTTGGGCCTGTAGGATGCATGAGCACACACATACACAGTTGTACACCCACACACACTGCCACCAGAGCGTAGAGTAGGTCAAACACCTGAAGGAATCGCACATTGTAGACAGAATCATTTAGTGGAGCATATGTGGAGGGACGGTGGGGCTGTGCGTGTGTGTGTCACACTCTGTCTTCAGGCACAGTGTGTGTATGAGTGTGTGTGGGTGCATTCCAACCTTGCCTTCGGGAAACGTACACACATGCAGTATAAAATGTGTAAGGCAGCTTAAGGACATTGCAGAACTGCTCATATGAACAATCCTTTCCCATAAGACACTGCAGCAGTGGCCAGCGGTGTTTGGAGTGAAAGGAGCTGATATAGAAACTGAGGAGTCACTCTGAAGGGGGATAATTATAGACCCAGTGAGATCGGACTCTGGAGTCTGTGGCTTGGCTTCTAATCCTCTCACCCAACTCCTGAAAAGACATTCCAGCCTAAAACAAGAGGTTAATATGTTGTTTGTGATGTTATGCACTGTGTTGTAGTGTGGCATTATGTCTCTCAGCCTCTTTGGTTTAAGAGAATTTACGAATTTATATTGTTTTTTCATGTTTTCATTCATCAGTGTTCCCTCATTATAACACCTAGCATGCATTATGCAAATATCACACAGCCATAGACCTCTGAAGTTAGCGTCATGCCCATATTAAGGATTCTGGATCAGAGTCAGTTTTCTCACTGCTACCACAATCCTGTTGTGAAAAGAATGCTGATATGGTTAGTCCTGTGTAATTTGTACTGAATGTCTCTGGATCCACTGAATAACGAGGTTGCTTAGCAGTTAAAATACTAACAATGCTACATATATGCTACAAGCAGGCTAACACTGCGCACTGCAGTGACATCACGCAAAAGAGAGGCCCAATCCCATTTCTTATTTTTACCTCTACCCCTAGCTTTTGAGTGTCACCTTGCCCCTTGGAGGTACAAAGGGTAGTGGTTGAAATCTTCCTCTACGAAATGTGACAATCCTCAAGTAAAGAAGAACATTACTGCATTAACAGGTGACTAGCGGGGCTCTGTAAGCCACCCTGCCCGTCTGCAGTGACAGCAGAGGAGCAGGAAAGTTCAGCAACCTCACTGCTGGGCTTTAGTTAAATTTAGGTCATCAGATGCTTTCAAAGAGGGAGGGATGTGATAATTATGTATTTTTGCCCACCGCTACCTCTTCGAGATATGAAGCTGAAGTCAGCTATTCGCCAGCTTCTCGTTCAAATTTTCCCGTTCCACCTTAAATGGAGCAGCAGTTACATTCTGGCACTTCAGGCGTCAAAACTGCTGGACTTTTTAAAGTGGAAATTTAGCTAGCCAGCTACTGCGACATTAGCATATTATTAGCAATTTTTTACGCTTGTTACGAAGAAAAGGGTCATAATCCATTGAAATGACATTAAACTAAGACAATACAATGGTTAAAGTAATTTTTAACAGTCTGGAGTGTGCTTCTGAAAATCTTCCGTTTGGAGGGCCACTCTGCCCTACCCCTCTACCTCAACAAAAAATCAGGACACCCTACCCCTAGGCATTAAAGGCTAAGGGCTAAGTAGGGCCAAGGGGTGAAATGGGATTGGGCCTAAGTCTGCTAAACTTTAACACTATTATATACCAACACCAGCCACTCAAACTGTACCCTACTACTGACAAAGCTTGCTGGTTTGTGTTCTGTATTTTGGTAAAATTTCTAGTATTATGATGTCAGTTCAGTGTGCAGCAGTGTTAGCCTGCATGTAGCAATAGTCATATTTCGGCTCCTTAACAACATCATAATTTGGAGGATCCGGCCACAACCATATCACAACCATAATAAATTCAAAACAGGTTGCTTTAGCTTAGCTTTTATATGGACTGTAAGGACGTGGAAGTCATTGGCACCTTATGAAACTTTAACAATGCTTACACAGTTAAATTTTTTTTTGTTATTTAACAAGCAAGGGAAATGTATTTTTTAGTGATATGGGGCCTTAAATTACAACATGCATTTGATACTTCCAGTAATGGGACGTCTATGAACTAAAGGAACACTCCACTTAAAAGTGCTACGCATTGCTAGGAGTGAATGAAAGTCAGCCGGATAATGCGAAATGAAATAATGCTGACTGTCCACCATTCTCATTCATTCACTGTTAGCCATGTTAGCGTTTTTTGGCTGAAGAGCTCCTTTTAAAGAGAAGTGCTTCCTCTCAGCAGATGAATGCTCTTCTTTTGGTGTCGCAGTGGCATGAGAAAAGGTACAGTTACAGCTCTGAGGGCTGAAATGAAATGCCTGGTGCAGGATGTTTTCAGCAGGAGGCAGCGTGTGCGTGTGTGTGTGTGGGGGGGGCGGGGGTGGTTGATCTACTCTCCTGTAATAGTCACCTTCAGACTAAAGCACTGAGAGAATTCCCCAAAAACCAGCTCCAGAAATATAGTCCACAGTGCAGGCAAGCAGGCCCCCCCCCACATTCCCTATAGCACTCTATCCCCCTCTCTCTTCCTCTATCTGCTCATTACGCCGCTCTCAAGGACACTGCCATAGCGTACGCGCGCATACATACGCACACACCCACACACACAGCCTACGTCACCTTCAAGAGGACGCTGGCAGGACACTGATTTGCTGCCTCATCAATTTCAGCCAGCCTGTCCAGTGAGACAGTGTAATTTCGTGAACAAACATCACATACGCCATGACCACAATCCCATGAGCACATGCACACACCCAAACACACATGTCCCTGCTGTGTGTCCTCCACCTGAGGCCACACCCACTCTACATTACTGGCTAGTAAGAGCAATTAGCACTAGCATTTCTGATTGTCCAATCAGAAGACTCCAATGGCTCTGCTCGGTTTTCTGCATGGTAACAGGACCGTGATTCAGCTGGACAAATTCAGGGAGTCTGACCACTTTGCTAGAGGTTATATGTACTATTAGAGCTAATAACACAGCAGTACAGCAATTGAGGCTAATTCAGTCAGTGCTAGCAACAGTGATAATTGTGTTGGTGCTATCACATTGACTGCAGTGGCAGCTGGACACTAGATTGATCAAAGTAATGATAAACATGCTAGAAAAAGAAAAATGGCAGCTGAGCATTGGGCAATGTTGTGTCAGGACAATTTCTGGAAAAGAGTGAAGCAGCAGAAACTGTAAAGGTATTAGCCAAATCTAACAACCATGACTGCAGTAGTTTGGCTAAACATGACAATTACACAGTTTTCCTCCTCATACGAAAATTTTATTGCTCTTTGATGGCTCAGGAGATGGAATGGTCATTCTCTTATTACATTATATAAGACAAAAAGGATCTATAAGATATAGGAGAGATGAGAGTTTAGTTGCAGATTATTATCTTGGGAAATCAGTGCAAATTACAGGGCTGCAAACCTTTATATTTTTGTTAGAATGAGGTTTTTTAGCGGGCTGGGGTGGAGGAAGGATAGTTGGAGGCTTTGGGGGTTGGGGGGTGGTGGCCATGGGTCGGACTGTATTGGGTTGGGTGGAAAATATACAAGAAATCACAAGCATATCACAAGCACAGTATAAAGTTACGTTGGTTGTTATGGCTCCTGTGTGCAAAGCAAGGGATACACATTTTTATGTTTTTCTATTATAAGCGTTTTGGTAGAATAGTGAGCCGGTGTCTCCTACTGCAGTTTATATCCTACTGCAGAGTTTGAATGATGCTTAGCAAATGCTCGGTTAATACATCGTTATATTCTATATCTATAAGGTGCTTAACATGACAAAAGACATACAAGCAAATGCAAAGGGGAATTAACATTTAATATGCAAAAGATATTGAGGTTCTACGCACGAGAGAGAATGAATTTGTGTGCGAGAGACAGTGAAGGTTTGTCTGCGAGAGCAAGGTTCGGCCAGAGACCTTATTAAAAAGAAAAGCTTGTAATACTCAACATGGCGTCTGTTTAAAGAGAAAGTCCAAGCACAGTAGCCAGAACAATCTGAATCTTTTTTGTGCATTGCTGAGCTAAACGCTAAAAACTATCATTTTTTTGTCAGATTTTATCAGTTATTTCAAATATGTTTTTGAAACGGTAATTTCAGTTTCAAATATTTTGGTCTCTCCTCATTCAAACAGATAGGAGTCTGGTCTTGGAAATAACTGCCCCGTGGCGTTGCAAAGATGCTGAGTGAACAGACATTCCTGTAAGGACTTTGGTTCAGCCCACACTCAAACTTGTTATGCCCACCCAAAATGGCAGTCCTGCTGCCGCTACTGCGTGTAGCATTGTCAGATTCTTTACCTGGCTGCTCTTGATTGGTATGAATTTAAAAGCTAACAGCTACACAGTGATGTTTAGTGAAGGTATTCTCTATTCTCTGACACACAAGGGCACTGCATTGAGTTCACACATCGCCTTGCCCTCGTTGGTTCCCTGTTGCTATGGAAACAGGTCTTTCCCCACTGATCTACAGCACACATGGACCGGCAGTGACTGACTAGCTAGCATGGTCTTTTTCTCTTGTATTCAAGTAAACCGTCCAGAGTGTTTTTAATCAGTAAAAGCTAAGCAGCATTAAGAAACTTCACAAGCTTTCAGATTTATCAGTAGGTTGTTTTGTAAAAATTTGAGTGTAGCATGCAAGTGTGAGATTCGGCCAAACTGCATGAGTCTCATGGCCAACGCTTGAGACTTGGCAGCCTTGACAACGTGTGACTTCATTGAGATCTTTACTAAAACTCAAGAGGTGAAACATATGAGATTACTTTACTCAGGAGAAATATCTGAGCAGCAAGAGATGTAAGCAGAAGTCTCCTTTGTCTTTCCATCTGATGTCACTGTTGTCGTGGAGAAACTGCTGAGATATTTAGGACATCTCTTTTTAGATTTTTCTTTCCTACCTCAAATATAGTCAATCAGCCAAGATATGTTTGATATCTTCATTTTCACTGGAGGCTAATGCAGCTAGCAAATAATGTAAAAGAATGTAGCATTGCTTAAAACAGTTATAACAGTCATGTTAAAGCCTTAAGTTTGTCCATACTTTGAGCATTTTAATGATAATGTATACCACACAGTGTCAAAAACAACATAATCAAGTATATTCAAGTTAGTTAGACAACTAGACACAGTTTGAGGCAAGTGTGTGCAGTTTGCACAATGCTAAATGTTTAGGCTTCCATTACTTGTTAGCTGCATTAGCCTCGTAGCTAACTTCAGACATCAAACATGTCTTGACAATGTTCAGGGTTAGAGAAAAACTGCATAAATTTGATTTCTTTCTCGTTAAGAATGTTTACTGCCCTCTGAAGTGGAGCTATTACTGCAAGCTGCAGCAAACTGTACCATTTTGTGGCAGATATGATTGAGTATGTCTTGATATTATACTTAGTTTAATCTTTGCCACTGCAGTAACTGGACAGATTGATGTGTCAGTCTCAAGTCTATTAATGTTCCATGGAGTAACAGAGAGAGAGAGCCACATTAGTCTTATGGGACTTGCACGCTAGCCTGTGCAGTGTTAAAAAAGGGCTGAGATGTCTCCAGTGTCCTCTCAAGGACTGCTATTCCCCGACCACAGCAACAACAATCAGCTCCTGCGCATTGTCCTCAATTCACCCACCAGCTACAGTGCTGCATGAGCTTAAATGGAAAACTGACATTGAATTAATTGACTGAAAATGAAGCTCTACTGATATGAGGGAGGAAATAAAGCGTAATGAATGTACCAAGTTCCAGACAGTCTGATAGTGTGGTGATGAAACAGCTATGTTATTTGAAAGCAAGAGTAATCTCTGGAGGGTTTTGTTTTATGTGCTCTGTTTTTAGTCCTGTTTTTATTGGGTAAAGCCTGATGTAAATTCTGAGATAACAGTGGTCTAATAAGTGGTGTGTCATGCTGTATGAGATGATGCCAATTAAATCTTGGTCAAATTCTGTGGTGGAAGACTGGGGCTGCAACTAATGGTTGTTTTGATTAATAGACAAATCAAACTATTATTGTGTCTGTGGTTTATTCTCACTTATCCCTCATCACAGTTCGGCCTTTGTGCAAGTTCTCTCAGTGCAAAAACTCATATTTATGGTGCAAAAAAAGGACACAAGCCATATCGCCCCTACACCTCCTGTAGTGTACTATAGTCTCTTGCCAGTTGTATGTTTTGCATACAACTGTATATGAAAAACGTGGGAGAGTGGGCATATGAAGCAAGAAAATGACCACATTCTGCTTGGGTCATCTATCAGGACTATTCAGTTGTAGTTGACATTCTGTATTCCTGTTGGTTGCTTTTTAGAATTGCGTTGTAGCAGAGGTCATATTGTGAGATTCTGGTGCAATATTTATGCAAATAAAAAAGTTTGCATATGCACTAAATTGGCTTCTGGTTAGCACCTCACAATGAAGGAGAATTCCACAGATTTTTGAAAAAATTCAGCATGATTCAATGGTTGAGATGTGAATAAAGTCATTCTAAGTGGTTTGATATGAAATGGCTCACTGTAGAGAAACTTACAGACTCAGATTTCTTTACAGCGGTGGTGATAAGAACCAGGGGTCGTGATGACTATACAGAGAGTCATTTTATGTACACAATTCCAAAAAGGTTGGAATGGCAGGTTGGATCTAAATTCTGCAGGAAAGTAGATCCCCAGATGTAGGGTTGCTGACCACTGTTTTAGAGACTCGGTCAGTTTCTCTGGGACAGAACATTTCACATCAAACTGCTCTGAATAACTTTGTTTACATCTTAATGACAGAATTATGTAGAATATTTTGCAGCCAAATCAATGGGATTTGGCTTCAAAAGGGAATACCCCTTTTAACTACACCAATTTGAAGTTATTACCAAAGAATTTAGTCACAATTTCTATTATTATAGTGTTTTGTTAGCAAATTTCAAAAACACTGGAGAACATTACAGTCAAATGGAGCTAGAGAGCACTACATGGTTGATTTGCACTCTACACACACATTTCTAACTTACCATTAATTCAAGAATTATCTATGTTTTGGGACTCATAGAAATCACTGGTAAAAGTTACATAACACACACACACACACAGACACACACACACACACACACACACAAACACATTTTCTAAACTGCTTATCCTTCTGGGTCGTGGGGGGGGGTGCTGGAGCCTATCCCAGCGCTTATTGGGCAGAAGGCAGGAAACATCCTGGACAGGTCGCCAGTCCATCGCAGGGCAAGTTATGTAACAGACTATGGCAAATAAAACCATGTCAAGGCCTTTGGAGAAGGCTTTTGTAGGGCTTTAAATGGACTCTCAGGGCCAGTGAACCTTTCTCACAAACAATAAGAAAGCAATTCCTGCTGTTACTGGAGTTACATTGTGCTCCTGCAGCCAATACATCTTTGTCTTGTGTAGCTGAAAAGCTCTATGTATCATTCTAAAGCATCATTGGCTGTTGGCTTCTGAAGCAGCACTGAGAAGAACCCGACTGGGCGGCTCCTTCATGTTTCCATTGCCACAAATGATTCTAACAGATGGTAGGATAGGTTCGTTGCTTTTGGTTTGCATCTACAGATTCACATCCTGGAATGTGTCTGGGCAGACCTCGTTGGTCCATCATGGCCATAGATCATTTTGACACAAGGCTGGATATTTTAAAGCAATGATTTGACCAAAAATCTTACTTGAGCAAATGTAATCAAGCAGCCAAGTATTGTTTGGTGTCTAAAATTTGGTTCTTTAGTTTTAGAGCTATGAGGCTAATGTAGCTTACAAGTAATGGAAGCTTATAGCAACCAGTTAATACTGTACAAACTGCATTAATCCACTACTTTATATTTAATTTGGACAAAAGTACATTCCACAGTTAAAAACAGTAGTAGCTGTCATGTGAGATCTGAATGTAGGCACCTAGTTTGCATGATGCTAATTCATGGCTATGATCTTCCAATACTTGTTAGCCACATCGTAGTTCCAGTGCAAAACTAAATAAGCAAATTTTGCACATCAAACATGTCTTGGCTGATCATCTACATTTGGACTGAGGTGACATAAGATTGTTTTTTGTTTTTTTGCCAAGCTACCAAGTGACTGGACAGCCATTTCACCTCATTTCAAACACATGGATCATTCTAACATGTGATTGGACGATTCTTCTACCTTCTCCTGGTATTGGCGGCGAGAGGAGTCCAGTGATTGGATGAGGGCGGTGGCGTGGCCGATGAAGACAGCGTAGCAGGTGGCTCCCACGATCATGCTGAGCATGGTCAGCCAAATATCGGACAGGCTCTCCGGAGCCTGCCGCCCATAGCCTATACACAACATGTGACTCATCGCCTTAAACACAGCAAACGAGTACAGCTCACTCCATGTGTCATTCTGCAGAGAGAGAGAGAGAGAGAGAGAGAGAGAGAGAGAGAGAGAGAGAGAGAGAGAGAGAGAGAGAGAGAGAGAGAGAGAGAGAGATTATTTGCTTCTTTGTCCTTTATTGTCAGAGACTCAGGGATATTCCCGACAACTACATTGTTAAATTCAAAGAAGAAATCCCTGCCTTTGATGAGCTCTCTGAAACAGAGGAACTGAAAATATTGTTAGGAGAATAATGCGGCTTTGGCTGCCAGATACCTACAAGAATGGCGCACTCTGAGAGAAAGTGGGTACGTGCAAAAACATAGTAGCATTAGCACTAGTTCTGAATATAATCTGCAGTTTTAAATATACAGTACTTTGCAGAAGTCAGATGTTACATTCCATCAGCAGCACACTTGATTTATCATAATAAAGAACTGTTTAGCCAAATCAGCTCTTGGATTTTAACTACAGTGGGGCCCAAAAATCTGAGACCACTGCTGAAAAACCAGAATCTTTACTTGCCATTGACCAGATGTACAAGGAATTTCTTTTGGTGATGGTGTCAACATAAAATCCTTCAATTTTGCAGAATCTCTTGGTATTTGCGTTCATAAACTTTGAATGAACCCCTTTAATGACAGCGTGAAACTGGCATGGACATAAATTTGTGCCAAAGCTTCTGATCAGTACATCAGATCTACCTGAGAGTTATCTGAACACGTGTTTCAGTGGAAAGAAAAATCGGACCGTTTTGAATAAAGGCCTTCACACGGTCGATTTCACAAATTTGCTTCAGTCTGAATAGTGAGCTTAAACCTTGTTTTCAAAAAAAGTTGAAACACTGTGCAAAATGTACATAAAACAGACTGCAATGATGTGCAAAGCATTTAAACTCAGTATTTAACTGAAAATAGTACAAAGAGAACATAATAGATGTTGAAACTGAGAAATTGTTTTGTTTTTTGAAAAATACTTGCCCATTTTGAATATGATGTCAGCAACATATTTCAAAAAAGTTTGAAAGGGACGGGCGCATGTTTACCACTGTGTTGCATTACATCTACTTTTAACAACACTCTGTAAGCATTTGGGAACTTAGACTGACTGCTGTAATTTTCGAAGCAAAATATTTTCCTATTATATAGGATTTTAGCTGGTCAACAGTTCAGGGTCTCCTTTGTTGTATTTTTAATTTCACAATGCACCAAATGTTTTCACTGGGTGACAGGTCTAGCCAGTTTAGCACCTGGACCCTTTTACTACAGAGCCATGCTGTTGTAATGCATACTGAATGTGGTTTGGCCTTCCCTAAAAAAAGACGTTGTCTGGATGGCAGCATATGTTGCTCCAAAACCTGAATATATCATTCAGCATTATTTGGTGCCTTCACAGATGTGCAAGTCACCCATGCCATGTGCATTAATGCACCCCCATACCATCACAGATGACTTTTAAATTGTGCGCTGACAACAAGCCGGATGGTCCCTCTCCCCTTTAGCCTGGAGGATGCGGCATCCATGATTCCCAAGAAGAGTTTCAAATTCTGATTAATTGAGCCACAGGACAAATTTCCACTTCATCTCAGTCCATCTTAAATGAGCTCGGGCTCAGAGAAGGCGGTGGTGTTTCTGGATCCTGTTTATATATGGATTTTTCTTTGCATGGTAGAGTTTTAACTTGCATTTGTGGATGCAGTGATAAACTGTGTTCACAGACAATGGTTTTCAGAAGTGTTCCTGGAGCCATCATGTTCTGTAGATGTTTAAATCCCCAAATTCTGTGCTATTTTAAAGAATTCTTATTCTTGAATTGTTGTACGCACAGTTTTTCATCTTTACTCTTGAAAGATTCAGCCTTTCTGGAATGGTCTTTTATACTCAATCATGATACTGACCTGCCAATTCACCCGATTAGTTGTGAAATGTTTCATCAGGTGTTTTTTTAGGATTACACAACTTCGGTCTTTTGTTGCACCGTCCCAACTTTTTTGAAATGTGTTGCTGATATCAAATTTTAAATAGGCATATATTTTTCAAAAAACAATAAACTTTCTCAGTTTAAACATTATATGTTTAAACATGTATCTTTGTATTACTTTCGATAAAATATAGGGTTTAATTAATGAATTCTGTTTTGATTTACATTTTGCACAGTGTCCCAACTATTTTAGGAAGAAGGTTATAAAAAAAGTGTAGGGGCTCCCGAGTGGCGCAACCGTCTAAGCGTTGGCCCTATCATCAGGAGATCGCAAGTTCGATCCCTGGTGATGCTACAGCCATCCGTAGCCGGGAGTCCAGGAGAGCACAACTGGCCTCGCTCTCTCTGGGTGGGTAGGATGGCCCCTCCTTCTCCCCCCATCACTCAGCGCGATGCTAGTCAGCGCAGGCGTCTGTTAGCTGACGTAACAGGTCTGGCGGTTGACGCTTTCCTCCGAGCGCGTTCGGCTGTCCAGTGAGCAGCAGTTCGAAAAGAAGCGGTGGTTGGCTTCACAGGTCTCGGAGGAAGCTTGTGTTAGCCGTCACCCTCCTATCGTTGGTAGTACCGTGTGATTGGGGGAGTCCTAACTAGCGGGTGGAATTGGAGACGACTAAATTGGGGAGAAAAATCGGGTAAAAATTAAAAAAAAAAAAGTGTAGAATTTAAGATATTTCTTTATTGTCATAACTTTTTTCTTTGTTTCCAATTTCTTTTTTTTCCAATTCTTAAACTTTTTAACACTGACTGCACTGTACAAACACTGGTCTTCCTCAAGGAGAAGTTTGGAAATGGTCAAACTGATACATTGACATACATAAAATAGCTTATTTTTGCATTTTTATTTATTTATTGTAATATTAGTGTTTTTCTGAGTAAATAAACGCTTACTGACCAATTAAATAGTTTTCTAAAAACAATTTTTTTCAGGTGCCTAAATCTCTACAGTATTGTATATAGGTAATACTCAATAGTCAAAATAATACTTTTAATATGTGTGATGATGCCACCAAGCTGGGAACGTGAAGACCAGCATGAGCTTCCTCTGAAACCTTTTAAACTGCTGCTAATGCAACATCATCAGACAGCTCACCATGCTTTGAGGAGAACACTAACTGCCAATTCTGTTATGTCAGCAAAGCATGTTAGCATGTTGGCTAGAACGATGATGGAGAGAGTGTTGGCCATCATAGCCATGGATAGCTGCTCACAATGTCTCAATGATGGCGTCAACGCTTGGCCCAAACAACAACAAAACAGGAGACAAAATCTCCTTTAGCTAGGTTAACCAGGGTAACTTATACTCTGTCCTTTAACTTTCACTTTTGTTCATTTAAAATCATTCTCATGATCTTCTCAGTGTTTCTCTTAAGATCCTTTGTAAGATTTTTGTTGTGAATCTGATATCTCTGCACCCTGTGGAGGAATGCTGGTAGGTCAGTTTTCTGATTAAGTCCCGTAGCGGAGAGCCTTTTTCCTGCTGTCCAGCTCAAACAAGACACCATTAAATCTGCCCTTTTTAAAATGCATCTGTGGCCGACATGCACTGACAACCGCCTAATTCCCAAGGCAAGATTAATTACGGATGCTGCCATCCCATGCTGCCTAAAACTCCTCACGAGGAGACAGAGGAGCACCCACTGCCCTTACACAGACGCCGACATCATTAGCAGAAACCTCCACACTGTCCGTCTCATTGAGCTTTGTGTGCATTCAGCAAATATTTCAAAGCTGTGAAACTTTAAAGCGATGATTCAGCCTAAAATCTAATTTACATTAGCTTCCCCTTATTACCTCAAATGTAGTCAAGGTAACAAACAGCTATGGTAGTTTGCTTCTGTCTTGCCCTGCTGTTATGAGGATAACACCAATTATATATCATCACACATTTACCTCAAATCCTTGCCCAAAGTATGGAAAAGGGGATTCTCCAAGGAAGCTGCCTCTACTGTTCTTAGCTATGCAATGTACTTTTGACTGTTTTTACCATTGGGGAACCTTCAGGGCCTTTTAGGACTTAGTACTCTTTGAATTTTATACAATCAGGAGTTCCCTGTGGTATCTAGTTGGATACAGCCAAGTGAGCTCTCCCATTGGTTAGGACTTGCTTCAAATGAAGGCCTAACATGTCAGATTAACCACTAACATAATTGGGAACTGGCAGCGAAGCCGTTCATGTTTTGATTTCAAATGGGCGGGACAAGATTTGGAGAGCAAAATGTCACTCCTGCATTTGTTGAGGACTTTATTAGAATCCATTGTGCACACTGCCTTTTTAATATGGCATGGTTTATATACACGTCACTGCTGATTGGGTAACATCACTGACTGTGTAAACTTTGTCTGAACTACCACTTGGAAGAGGTTTTTCAGGGAACGCTTGAAAAGAGACTGATGGTAGCTGATATAAAAGTGCAGGGATTTTTAAAAAGCTTGTAGAGGTCAGAAAGGTCAGAGAGAGAGAGAGAGAGAGAGAGAGAAAGAGAGAAAGAGAGAGAGAGAGATGGACGAAGGGCCGAGATATGAAAACAGTGGAGTGAAAAGGGCTGAATAATAGATGGAAAGTGAGCACTTAGGCTCGAAAATAGAAGAAGCAGAGAGTCCTCACGGGAACACACACACTTTTATTCACCAAATAAGTGAGATAGTCAAGACTGTCCCACTCCACACTGAGCACATATGAGTGCAGTGTGTGTGTGTGTATGTGTGTGTGTGTTTGTGTGTGTGTGTTACTCAGTTTGGCTCTTTCTGTCCATTCACTAATTACAGCACTAATGTACTACACCATACAAACAACACCAAGAAACAGAGAGAGAGAGGGAGACATAGAGGGAGGGAGGGAAAGTGAGAGAGAGAGAGACATAAAAAGAGAGCTGAGTAAGAGTTTAAGAGTCTATCCTTTTGATTTGATTTCCTCAACTCTTTCTCTTTTCATCTTCCTTTCTATTTTTTCGGCTTTCCCTCTCTCTTTTCTTTTCTCTCACTTCACTCTCTTTCCATCGTTCTTTTCCACTCTTCTCTATCTCCCTTTTTCCTCTCTCACTACCATCTATATCCCTACATCTTTATCCTTTTCTTCTTGTGTCTTTCTTCCCTCTCTCTCCCATCTTTCTCTCTCCATCCCCGTTTTCTCCCCCTGTCTCTTCCCCTCCCTCTTTTTCTCTCACTCTCTTTCTCTCTCTCCTTCTCTCTCTCTGCTCTACAGTGATAGGGTTATATGCAGTATGTTCTCAGCCTCACTGACTCAAATGCTCTCGCGTGCCCAGCGGCCGATAAGCTGCATAAACATCATCCGGCAGCTCAGCGCTCGGCCTGCTATCCGCTCCAATCCGGCCTGTTTACCGCGTCTTATCTGGAGCGGCCAGCGTTCCACTGCCATTGACTCCTATCAAACACGCCACTGCCCTCGCTTTAAAGAGCGGCGGACATGCTGTAATATACAGCTTTAATCTGCGAGAGGACAACCAGTGGGCCTCTCCAAAACAGCTTCATTACAGCACGGCTCACACACTGTATCTCATCTGCACTGATGATGCATCTCATCTGCACTGACTCGACCTAGGAGGTTTCGTCATCAAAGCAAAATGAATTCACCCTCTTGATCTTGAATGTGTGGGATGAGTTTAGAAGAAGTGTTGGTTACCAGCGTAAACAGGAATTATCACAGTTTTATTTGGAGGCTCTACCTTTAGCCTGTGATCAATACAGCAGTCATAGCAATAGTTAAAGCTGCACTTTGTAAGACTGTTTGTTGAAACATTTAGTCCAGACAAAAATATACATGCTAAAATATGTGCGCTGCTGATGTTCACTGCTGTCAGTGAGCAGGATGCCAGGCACCTGATGAGATGGTATATATATATATATATATCTGCATTTTAACAGTGCAATTAAAATGTTATAAATATAGTACAAGAATGTGTTTACAAAATGTTTTGTGGCATCACCACACCATGTTGTAAGTAGTTTGATTTGTTATAGAGAAGAAATGTTTATGTTGGGCTGTTTTAGGTTCATTCATGCAAGGACTTTTATGTTGAAGAGTCTGAATACAGTGGTGGGTTTTCTGGAGTAGAGCAGAGGGTTGTGTTTTT
This sequence comes from Colossoma macropomum, assembly GCF_904425465.1. Classification (NCBI taxonomy): domain Eukaryota; kingdom Metazoa; phylum Chordata; class Actinopteri; order Characiformes; family Serrasalmidae; genus Colossoma; species Colossoma macropomum. Next base: position 17,446,850 of record NW_023494807.1, on the reverse strand, counting down.
AGCTGTTAGCAATGGAGGGCTGTGTTTCTTCTGGTCATGTTTGGTACTGTTTTCAGTAAATTAAAAAGAAAGCTGCGTTATGGACCATAACCTCGAATCGTCCAAGTTTCTCCCCAAAACCCCAAACCTTACAGTATTTTGCAGTTTGCCTTTATTGATATCCTACATTCAGCCAAAAAAATAAAAGAAAATGAATATCTGAATTCCCAAATTAAAAACTGAATACCTATCCAAATAGTCAAATCCTATTCAAATAGTCAAATCCTGCCCAAATAGTCAAATCCACACAGTCAAATCCTACCCAAATAGTCAAATCCAAATAGTCCAATCCGATCCAAATAGTTGAATCCAAATAGTCAAAACCTATCCAAATAGTCGAATCCTACCAAACAGTTGAATCCAAATAGTTGAAACCTATCCAAATAGTCCAATCCGATCCAAACAGCTGAATCCAAATAGTCGAATCCTATCCAAATAATTAAATCCAAATAGTCCAATCCGATCCAAATAGTTAAATCCAAATACTCAAATCCTATCGAAATAGTCAAATCCAAGTAGTCCAATCTGACCCAAACAGTTGAATCCAAATAGTCGAAACCTATCCAAATAGTCCAATCCGATCCAAATAGTTGAATCTGAATAGTCAAAACCTAACCAAATAGTCGAATCCTATCCAAATAGTCTAATCCTTTCCAAATTGTTGAATCCAAATAGTCAGATCCAAATAGTCAAAACCTATTCAAATAGTTAAATCCACATAGTCAAATCCTATCCAAACAGTCAAAACCAAATAGTCGAATCTAAACAGTCAAATCTAAATAGTCGAATCCTATCCAAATAGTCAAATCCAAGTAGTCTAAACTGTCCAAATAGTCGAATCCAAATAGTCGAAACCTGTCCAAATAGTCAAATCCTATCCAAACAGTCGAATATTCAGGTCCAGCCATACTGATTTGTAGCTAATGATTAAAGCTCTAAAGAACACTATACATAAACCTTTTTTTACGTTTTTAATGTCTTCAGGATATATACCCACTTTACGTTTTGAATTCACTGTGTGCACTGAAATATTCAGCACTATTTTTTATGTTTATAATTGTATAAATTGTAAATAAATTACATAATATATTAAATGAAATAGCAGTTGCTGAGGGTCAGGCAGTGAAGGTGGGTTAATGACTCAGCAGTACTCAGTGGTAAACTCTCTGTGCCATTTCAGGCTATAGGTGGTCTGCTGGGCTCACGTTAACAGCATTTAGTTTCATCCAGAGGGATGCAGTGTGTGCATATGGCAGCAGACAGAAGAGCACATATAGGATCTCTCCAGGGTTTTTCCCACAGGAAGAGGAAGAAACCTTCATGTGCATAATAATGCATTTGCCCATCCGAGACTTCATACCCCCCACCAACACCACCACATCTCTCCCTTCAGTGAACAGTGCCTGGAATTCATTAACTCTCTCCATTTCCTCTGAGATTCTCCTAATAGGGTGTGTTTGTATGGAAGGGAAAAGGGATGGATGGATGGAGAGAAAAAAGGAGAGAGAGAGAGGGAGAGAAAGAGAAAGGCAGAAGGAGAGACAGAGCAATAGAGGCAGAGGTGTGGACTCGACTGACTTGGACTCGAGTCAGACTCGAGTCACAAATTTGATGACTTAAGGACTGACTCAACAAAATCGAGAAACACTTGCAACTCGAACACCACTGACTCGGACTTTGACTCGGAAAGACTCGAGACCCAAAGTGGGAGAAACGTGGAAAGGTAGGTGTTTCTAATAAAGAGTGTATCAGGCACAGCAGTGTTTCTGGGGTTTTTACACAGATCAGTATAACTGTTAGGTTAGAGTCGTCCACCACCCAAAAGTATCCAACCAAGTGTACATGATAATTAACATAAACTGTGTAGCAACAGATGGGCTACTGTCTCTAAATGTCCTCCAGCAAGGTAGAGCTACAAATGTAAGAGTTTCTGATAAACTGGCCTGAGTGCACATTAATAATCAAGCATGACCACTATAAACCACAATTAATGACAGCATCAAGTTTCCTCTGCTATGCTGCTGGAGCTCTATACTTTAGTTTTCTTCCACTAGTTTTCAAGTCATTCAGTGTGGATCAATGTGAAATGGTTCATTGTAGAAAAGCTTGCTGACTCAGATTTTCCTTATAGTGGTTGTGATAGGAACCAGGTGATACTGGGACATAATGTCTAGAATGCAAACACAGCCATTTAATCTACTCCACAAAACCACCTGTGAACCAACACATCTTCTAAGCTTTATATGTAATGATGATAGTAAGATGCTGATAACTTTTCTTTGGAGACTGTTTTGCCTTGCAGTGCCCTGCATGTATCTCTCTATCATGAATTGGTTTTAAAATGTATGTTTTAGGCCAATCTTATCCAAATAGTCAATTCCTGTCCAAAAAGGTTAATCCAAATAGTTGAAGCCTATCCAAATAGTAACATTCAAATAGTCAAATCCAAAAAGTCAAACCCAAATTGTCAATTCCCATCCAAATAGTCGAATCATATCCAAATAGTTTAATCCCATCCTAATAGTCGAATCTTATCCAAATAATCGAATCATATCCAAATAGTCGATCCAAATAGTCGAATCCAAATAGTCGAATCCTATCCAAACAGTAGAATATTCGGGTCCAGTCCTACTGATCTGTAGCTAATGATAAAGCTTTAGCCTCAAGGCTCTCAGGAGCACTGTATATTAACCATTTCAAGTTTTGAATATCTAATTTCCAGATTGTGTGCGATAAAATGTTTTGCACTGTAGACTATTTTAGTTTTAAATTCTATATATTATGTCATTTATTTATAATTTATCAAATGAAATATCATTGGCTGAGGGTCAGGCAATATAGGTGGGTTAACCTTCTCAAAACTACCATAAAACAATGCCTCAGAAATCCAGCAGTGTATTAGTAACCAGTTCATGTAATAATATTCTGTGAGGGGGCTTTAAGAGGCATTAAACGCTTTAGAAATCTGGTTCCTATCACCACCACTGTAAACGACCACCTTTTGAATGATGCTGAGTCTTAACCATTTAATTATACAGTAAGTTTGATAAATAGATTAAATATTTAAGCAATATTAGAATAGTAGAAAACATATGCAGAACACTCTAGAGCACCTGATTGCTTCAGCTGAGTGTCGTTTTCAGCCTGTCTTTGAACCTTGACAGATTTACTGACAGATTTATGTCACCAGTGTCAATGACAAACTGACAATCCCACGAACGAAGAAGGAAACGCAAAACACACACATCCACATCCCCTAAAAAAGGGACATGAAACGTTCATGTTGATTCACTGTATGTGCAAACTCAATTACTTATATGCATTTTCATTCAGTGTGGTCATAAAAATGTCTGAGGCTTCTAATAAAACATATTACAATAATCTGTGCCACAATAACAGGCTCAGTGTCACTGCTTCATAAAAGAGAATGCAATACAACATGACAGGATTATGATTAAATCCAATATAAACGTCTCAATTCACATTATACTCAAGAAACAATTAGCAACTGTATGCAAGTAAAAAGAAACAATGAATGTTCAATAACAAGCAATTAGGCACTATAGCGGTTACGTACACAATACAAACACACACACACACACATTGTCTGAGTGTCACTGAAGCGTCTATAATGATTCACTTATAGTAAACACAGCTGAGCATGAGGAAGGCAAATCTAACAACAAAACAGTGATCTACAGTTAATCCTGTATACAGTGAGAGAACCCAAGTACTCTAATAAATGTCCGGTGCATATATCCACGTCAAATTTACACATGAGGCAGATTTACTAATGTTTTATACTGTCTCAAACTCTGTTTTGGTGTGAAAAAGCAGCTGTCATGATTTACTAAATAGGCACAACAGCCCTAAACTTACCATAATAAACTTACCATATTGGTAATGTGAAAATACTACAGCATACAACTGTAAACCAAAACTGAACTTTGAATTTAAATGTGAATTTTTTAACATGACTCTTCTCAAACGGATTTAAATTAGCACCTCAACTGTATTAGAAGGCTAAGTTAATATACTAAACCTGGCACCTGTAGTTATATATTTCAATATGGTTATTTCTTTTCTTTTTTGCTTATGGCTACTAGTAAAGTGATGCTCCAGCACTTGCTCTCAGCCCAGCTTTCTAAGATGGGATATGTGGAGAAAAGAATTTCCTTGTTCTGTGCAAGTATAATGACAATAAAGGTACTTTACCGCCTAAAATCTTAGGCTTATTACATACTAAGGCTTCTTATTTAGTAACTACAGGGATTTCAATGCAAACTGGTTGAGCTATTCGTAGGTTATAGAAGTGTGTAATAAAACTTTGGGCCTGCTGGTGGGCTTTGGCCAATTAAGGGGTTAACTTAAAGGAAGATACGCCACTGGTTGCTGGCCATTACAGATTTGAGACATCTACAGTAAGAAGTAATTCGCTTTTTGCATCACTAAGGCTCAGTTTTGGCCCATTCCTCTTGGCCAACCACTTCCCCAAGATTACAAAAGCCTCTCTGATATACTTGCAATTTGAAAATCATCCATAAATTTTCAATGGGATTCTGGTCAGGAGATTGGCTAGGCCATGCAAGCACTCTCACCTTCTTCTTCAGGAACAAGTCTTGAGTAATTGTGGCTGTATGCTTAGGATTGTTGTACCGTTGAAACGTCTTATCTCTAGATTCAGTTTCTTGGCCGAGAAACTGAATTTCTTCTCTAATATGTTCCGGTACATCTTTTCATTCAAGTTTCCTTCAATGACGTGTAATGCCTGAGTACCGTTTAAAGAGAAGCAGCCCAATGTCACGATGCTCCCACCGCCGTACTTCACTGTTCTTATGGTGTCATTGAGATCATACAAACAGCTGTTTTTTTCTTCAAACATGATGAGCAGAGTTATGTTTTGTTTCATTTGACCAGAGTGCATTGTTCCAAAAGAACAATGATCTGAGTTGCCTAAATGCTTGTGTGCATCTAGACACGCATCTCTGTGCTTCTTTTAAGCAGAGGAGATTTGAATGCAGTGTAGGAACAGAGATGGTTGCAGTGCAGTTCATTGCTTATTGTTCCCTGGTTAATTGTTATTCCTGCTGCTTTCAGATTGTCCTGCAAATCTTTTTTTTCTTTTCGAGTGACTGCTGGCTTCTCTCTTACCTTCTTTATCATTAGTCTGAGAGTGTGTTGTGAAATCTTGCGTGGTGCACCTGTATAGGGACAATTAGTCATGGTTCCATGACATTTTCGCTTGCATATTGTTGAAACAACTGTACAGACAGGAATGTTTGAAGTCTTTGCTATGGATCTGTAGCTTCTTTGAGTGTTAAATAATGTTGTCCGTAAGAACTTTAGGAAGCCCCTACACCTTCAACATGACTGCTACTTGTTGCATGAAATCTTCCCAACCAATGGCAGCACCTTTTATAATGATACCTGGCGCTATTTGCACATTTGTTTGGTAGCGTTAATGTTTAGACCTTCATTTGATGTTATATAGCCTTGAATATTTTATCCCCTATCAATTTTGATTTTAAAAAATACCTTTGTACTTACATACATACTTTTTTGTTCAGATTTAATTTAGTACAAAGTCGAAAGACATATATGTGTATTATATGGGTATATTCTCTGGAAATTAATTAAAAACAATAACAAAAATGTCTGATTACTTGTTTCCCCTCACTTTATGTGTGTGTGTGTTAGACAGATTGGTCTCTCTGTGTGAGACTCCAACAAGTTCTGGCATTCTAATACATTTAAAGATGGACGGTCTGCCGCTGTACGTACAGACTAATGTTATGATTTGTCAAATTCTCAGCATATGGAGCTCTCTAAAGGCACACACACACACACACACTCTATTCCAACTTTCTGTACCACCACTTTCTCTGTGAATGTAGCAGATTATCTCGCTATAATGGCAGATACTTTTGCTTGTTTCAAGTACAGTGCTGCTTGAAAGTTTGCAAACCCTTTAGAATTTTCTGCATAAATTTGACCTAAAACTTCATCAGAATTTTTACAGTCCTAAAAGTAAAAAGAACCAAATTAAACAAATGAGACAAAAATTTTAGACTTGGTCATTTATTTATTGAGGAAAATGATCCAATATTACATATCTGTGAGGGCCAAAAGTATGTGAACCTGTAGGATTAGCAGATAATTTGAAGGTGAAATTAGAGTCAGGTGTTTTCAATTAATGGGGTGGCAATCAGGTGTGAGTGCCCACCCTGTTTTATTTAAAGAACAGGGATCTATCACAGTCTGCATTCCAGCATAAAAACTTTATCCCATCTGTGAAACATGGTGGTGGTAGTATCATGGTTTGGGCCTCTTGTGCTGCATCTGGACCAGGATGGCTTGCCATCATTGATGGAACAATGAAATCTGAATTATACCAGCAAATTTTAAAGGAAAATACATGGGTCATGCAACAAGACAATGACCCTAAGCAAACAGGTTGTTTCTTTCAAAGAATGGTTGAAGAAGAATCAAGTTAATGTTTTGGAATGGCCAAGTCAAAGTTCTGAGATTAATCCTACAGAAAGGTTGTGGAAGGACCTGAAGCAAGCAGTTAATGGTAGGAAACCAACATAACAGAGTTGAAGTCATTTTGTATGGATGAATGGGCTAAACTTCCACCAAGCAGATCTGCAGGACTAATCAACAATTACCGGAAACGTTTCATTACAGTTACTGCTCCACAAGAGGGTCACACCAGATACTGAAAGCAAAGGTTCACATACTTTTGTCACTCAAAGATATGTAATATTGGATCATTTTCCTCAATAAATAAATTACCAAGTCTAATATTTTTGTCTCATTGTTGTTTAATTTGGTTCTTTTTATCTTCTACTAGGACTTGTGTGAAAATCTGATGATGTTTTAGGTCAAATTTTTGCAGAAATATAGAAAATCCTGAAGGGTTCACAAACCTTTAAGCACCACTGTATATTCCTTAAAACAAGCAAAACGATCTGCCAATACAGTGAGATCATTTCACTGAAACACTTCTAGAAATCTGTGTAAAAAAGGATATGTTCTTATAATATTCTTACAGCAATCTCAAAATGATAAATATAGGCACTATTTAACATCCTTGATGCAACCTCATCTTGGAAATCATTGCTTGTGTTTGCATTTTCTGAGGAAAATATATTTCACGCATGACAGGCTATAGCACTACAGCACTTATCCCATCATCCATAAAAATGTGCTGCCTTGAGCTGCTATAGAATGTTTTGTTGCCCTGTTGCAAAGACAGACAACAGATTAGAGTTGCTACAGGACAACAAAATAAAAGAAAACACAGGTTATGAGACAGATATGGTTTACTTTGGTTCCCATTAAAGCCACAGAAAGCATGTTTTCAGGATCATTTAAATTAAAATAGTCCAATATGATGGCTATTCCCAATACATCAATCATTAACTGGTTCAAGCCTAGTCTGTGAACCCAACCTCTCTCTCTGAACTCTTCCTCTGATGTTTCTCTCTCTCCTTCTTTCTCTCTGTCTGATCTCTGGAGGGTTCATGACCCCATGAGAGACTGTAGCATTACCCAACCTGATCTCATGAAGAACCTGCTGGAATTATATTTAAGGAGAGGGGCTTACTTGGATTTCTTAAAGTTCTAGAAAAGTGTATCACAGATAATCTCGCTCATATCCCCTAATTTAACCTTCATTGATACATCATATGAGTAGCTTGGTGTGAATTCAAGTTTGCAGATTGAGCTCCCTGTAGATCCAGTTAGGGACCATACAGGCCTCGAATACCTTCAGTTCATTCTTGCTGTGTGTGTGTGAAAGATCAAACTGCTAGGATCAGGGCTGGGAGGATTACTTTAAAAATGTATTCCAGTACAGATTCTTGATAACATGTTAAAAAAAATGTAATACGTAATCTAATCTAAAGGATTACTATTTTAAAGTAACATAATCTGATGACTTTTTATGACTTTTGGATTGCTTGTCTTGTTAAAGTCAAATTAAATAAAGATGAGTTCAAACAAATTGATTTCCTTAAACAAGGCAAACAGGAATACTTTACTGTTTTATGATATCTGATATCTATAATATCATATCGCTGCTTTTGGAACAAAACCTTGTATCTCCATTTTTGTTGTTTTTCACCTTTTGACATGATTTGAAAATGCCTGTTGCCCTTTATGTTGTGTGTAAATTTCATGATGAATGGACCCAAAGAAATGGCCCAAAATTGGAAAAAAGTCTGGTTCCATTGACTTACATTAAAAGTAAAGTAAAGTTTGCTCTGACAGCAGCAATGTATTATAGGTGACATAATTGCCAAAACTATGCCAGTGGCATAGCTACGATGCATTACGCCCCAAAGACATCATTATAGTGAGGATGACCACCAACAGCTAGCCAGCTAGCCAACTTTATTATAGCTTCTACAGTCAACAAGAAAAAAATAACATTTTAAACTGCTGACCTTGTATTTAACACCAGAGTCCTACCTTGTACAGCACTAACAGTAAACAGTCTAGAGGAGTGGTTGAAGACTGTGATTGTCTCTGATTTTTGCTCACCATGGCTATCAAAGTAGAAGCCTGTACTAGTGACTAGCACAGCTCATCTCAGCTGCTACAGTCAGGAGGAACAGTGGAGCAGGGCGATAGACCTATTGGGCAATACGCCTCTGAAGTCGTCTCTCTGTATTCGGTGAAACTCCAGTTCTAAGCCAGATTGCCATATGGCAAAAATGAATGGGATTTCCAAAAATCGGCACTAAATGGTTCCAAGCTGGATACGTTTAGTTCTATTTATATTTTTTCTCCCAATGTCACTGGATCGTCTAAAGTATGAGGTCGTTTGGGCAACGAAATAAATAAATCATTGTTAACAAACTGTAATAAATGATTTGACAATAAAATCTAATTTTCAAATGATGATTTCTACCATTCAAAGTAATGATTGATTATCTGCCTACTACTATGTAAACAGTTCATAATTCAAATGGTGCCAATTATTAATTCATATGCACAACTGTTATATAATTATTAACAGTCATCTACAAACTCTTTGATAATTATTAAGTTGATGATGATTAGGACCTATTATTATGAAGTCTTACCCAACTAGCTTTAGTGACTAAATTTAGTTTTATAATTTATACTAGTAAAACTGTACATATACAGTATATGTACATAACTGTACATATACAACTGTACATCAGGCTTCACTGTATGCACTTCAGACTGTAAATTCTTCTGTATTTAGATGAACAACATTTTCAAATCAGTGTTTTTTTTCCCTCAAAAGTATTTTAAAAATGACGCCTTCAAAGGAAGCACTTTCTACAACCTGTGAGTTATAAAAACTGAATGAGTTCAATTTGATAAAATGATGCAGAAATATTTACAGTTACATAGACAGACAGATATCAGTCATCACTGAAACATGAGTGGAAATCAGAGGGGTTGGTGTGTGTGTGCATGTGTGTGTGTGTGTGTGTGTGTGTGTGTGTGTGTGTGTGTGTGTGTGCTGTCCTGGGCCGATAAAGAAGTTCTTTCATGTGTGTTAGAAGGATGAATAAAAAGAGCAGCTGCTCTGGCACGTCCACACCCCCACCACACACACACATACACACACACACATACTCACACATACACATAAACACACACACACAGATAGATAGACACAAGTACACAGACTCTTTTATCTCTGCTGTCATCACTCTGCCTCTCTTCACCCCCATGCCAAACACCACCACATGTTACACCACACACACACACACATACATTTACACATTTTCCCCTGTTCATCACTCCACTCATCATAGCCATAAATATCAGAGGAAAAAATGTGAGGAGATTAAACGAAAAGAATGAAAAACAAAGAAGAAAAGCATATCATAGCGTCCCACTACTGGCCGCACTGCTGTGGCCACGCAGAGAGGCCATGTACAGGGAAGCACCGCACTTGTGGAAGGAGAGATTTTTATTGTAAATAAGTTGTTGTTGTTAGCTTAACACATGTGCATGTTTGTTTGTGTTATTCTGTGCTGGGCTGTGGGGTAGTTGGTGCAGTGTTGGTGTCTCCTGTCAGGAGAGTATATGGCAGTATGTCTATGGCTGCTGACTCGGCCCCTTCAGCAGCACAAGGTTTCCTGTGTCTTATTCTGCACTGAAGTTACAATATTTTCTCTTGAAATCTTCACTTAAATCTGATTTATTTCCAGTCCAAAACAGCCACTATGTTCTAGTTCATTGTTTTTCAGGAGATGTTTCTGAGGAGGTTATATATAAGATTTGACACTCACATAAGGAAGAAGAAAGTCAAAGGAAAATAAGTGAAAAGAAAAACAGTAGTTTCCAAAACTTCAAAAAATGTCAAAAGATTTAAAGAAAATAAAACTCCCATCAACCATGCAAGACCTGGTAGACCACCAGAACTTCACCATCACATAAACAGTACTTAAAGCTTTCATCTTTGAGAGAGAGGAGAAAATCAAGCTCCACTCTTGATTCAGTCCACAGGTGTTTCTGTCCATCCTCCCACTGTGAGAAGACAACTCAACACTATGAGTCTGAAAGAATGTGTAGCTGTCAAGAAGCCCTTACTGAGAAAGACATTACTGAAAGTGTTGGGATTACTTGAATCATGAGGGGCAGAAAACGCGACCAACTTCTAAGACTGAACTTTGGAGGTGTGGAAAAATATCACTGCAGATTTCCTTAAAAAACTGAAAGTAAGTATCCTGAAAAGAATGGAAGCTGTAATAAAGGTGAAGAGTGGGCACAGTAAATACTGAAAAATGTGATATTATGTTTAGTTATTGAGGATTTTTTGTGTAATGTGCTGGTAAATATGTGTTTTCTGTTTTTTTCCTGACACTGAAAACTGAACAATTTGCATTAAATGGCTATTTTGATTGAAAATGAAATAAAGTGGCTTTGAGAGTTTTCCACAGTACTTGGATTCCATCAACACAATTGAAATATCCATGCTCTGCTCACAAACGCATTCTATCATAGCAACTCTTGCAAGCTAAGCTTTACCGAACACTGGTAAAAATCTCATTAAACCTAATGAGAAACTGCAGCAACCTTGTACGTTGCTACGTAATGTTAAGTGGCCAGTTTAAAATACGTATCTTGCAGGTTTTCAAGGAACACACACACACAATGTCTTAGCCGCTTATCCTTCTGGGTCGCGGGGGGAGCTGAAGCCTATCCCAGCTGTCATTTGGCGGAAGTCAGGAAACACCCTGGACAGGCTGCCAGTCCATCACAGGGCAGACACACAGACATATACATTTACGGAGAAAACCGGCAGAACATGCAAACACCACACAGAAAAGACCCCTGGTTACTCAAACCCAGGCCCTTCTTGCTGTGAGGCGACAGCACTACCACAACCAAATTGAGTTTATATTGTTGACAGTCTCGCAAGCTACACTTCTGCCTATCATCAGAATCTGGTGCATTTCATTTCTCAGCAGAGCCAGGAACCACCTACTTTGACAGGAAAGGGTTGTTACATTGACATGCAAACTAACCAAACAAAAACCAAACTCTTGAATAACATTAAAAGACATGATGTCATGAACTTCAGAAATTTTTTTTTAATCATGTGACTATATCTTGCTCCGAAAGGCTCAGTTGTGGCATGCAGAGCTGATAACTGCTCATGAAGTTTGCTTCCTATCTGACAGAAAAAAATTGCTGCATGGAAGTGTGATGAAAAAGTTCTGGCTATCTTAGCATACAAAAGATATCAGATGCTCTGTTCACATTTGGGCAAAGCATCTTATGCTTAGACTACATTGTTAAAAAACTTCTGAATGGTGATTCCAAACTGAACAGTGGTGTAGATTCAATCTTTTTTTCTCATTTCTGCTATAAAAGTATACAACTTCCTCTGCCTGCTGCAGCCCATGCTCCAGCATCCTCAATAAGTAAGGTACAGCAGTTATCAGTTATGCTAATTGAAATGCATGTCACATAAGCAAATTACATTATGTAAACGATACGAGGCATGGCAGGCCACATGCAATTCCAGCAATTACCCCCAATGAGCCATCTTCCATGCTTCTGGAAGCATTAAGTTGTGTATCCATGCCACGGCAGCTGAATAAACCTTATTTAATTCAATTCAATTATGCCACTCCTGCTTTGTGGCTCTGCTGGTGAACCGATCTGTCTATTTAGAATTAGCATAGCAGGGAGCTTTATTGTACTGTATTAATGCATGCTGGGCCAGATTGGCAATGCTACTCTTGTCCCAGGATATTTCAAGCCATTGTTACTGAGCCACGTTCATGCTGCATGACAGAATTCAATGAAAAAGATTCATAATATGCACTGAAAAAGAATACGGACTATTGTGCCAAGCTCCAGTTCTCTGCAGACATGTAGACAAAAGAGAAATGAATTATAAGGAGATGGTTTGATGGATTCAAACTCTAGAGTCTGATAAGTTTGGAACTCCTTAAAGTGATAATTCAGGCAAAATTCCTTTCTAAGTTAATTACAATTACAATGACAAATTCTATTAACTATTATCAACATAGCAATTTGAATGAGCAGCAGTAGCTGAAATTTTAACATGAATTTCAGAATTTCTCAGTATTTTATGTGTACTTCTTTTGCTTTAAAGACAGTGTGCACTCAAGCTGGCATGGACTCCACAAGTTCGTGCAAAAGCCTCTGATGAGTAGATCAAATTCTCCTGAAAGTTGTCTGAACATGAACTTCACTGGAAGAGATAAGACTGAAGAAAAAATCTGACCTTTTTGTACAAAAAAATTGTGCAGAATCTTAAACATGTCTTCATTTTACTTTGTTTCAAGTTAAAACGAATTTCCAAGTTGAAATGAAAAAAATCCTACATTTTCAGTGTGGTCTCACACTTTTGGACCCACTATATATTCATAGCTATAAGCAGCAACAGCCATCACAAGGCCTGTTTTTTTATAGATAACTATTTTTATAGATGACATGGACACCAATTACATTGAATACGTTTGGAGTAAGGAGAAAATTGAGTAATTTTGTGGCTGAACTGTCACCAAAAGAAAGGATTAGATGGAAGATGCAAGACAGGAAAGAGAGAAAAGAAAAAAAATGCATTCGGTTCTTCTCATCTGCTTACCACCATCTTATTGAGGGAGACCCAGCAGTCGGAGGGGAAATCCTGCAGCATGGGCACCAGGAACTGCAGGCAGCCATCCCAGTGGCACAGCAGCAGCATCATGGCGATCAGGTTAAAGATCCGCATCACAGCACTCGCCAGGTCATACGTCATGTGGAAGATCTATGAGGGAACACAATGATCAGTGAGTGGGAGTCCAGCCAGGGGGGGTAACCTCCTAGGTCCTTCTTGACATATGCACACTGAAATGCCTCTTTGTATATTATGCTTAATTATTTCTCCCTCGCTGCTCATTGAAACAAACAATTCCTGTTGAAAGTACAGATTCTAAACTTTCGATACATTCCATATTTTTGTTTGTAAGCAAAAGAGGAGATATTTATTATGATCTGAATTTGACAAAAATGTATTGTCAATGTCAATAGTCAATGTAAACTGAATGGAAATGTAACTCTTCACATAATTAAATGTAATTCTTTATGTAAATATTTAAATATATATAGGCAATTCTGTAGTGTAAATCAAATGTATTGATTGATTTTATTTCATGATTAAAATACAAAAACGATTCCAAAAAGGTTTGGATAGTATGTGAAATGCTATTAAAAACAATGATTAGTAAATTCTGTTTGACCTGTACTAAATTGAAAACAACAATGTTTTATGTTTAGCTTATGAAGGTTGTTTTTCATAAATATACAATCGTTCCAAATTTGATGCCTGTAACACATTCCAAAAAAGTTGGGACACGAGCATGTTTACCACTTTGTTACATCATCCTTCCTCTTAACAACACCTAATAATCATTTGTGGAGTGAAGACACAAATGATCCAGTTTGAAAGCAGAATATTTTGCCATTCTTTTGTTATACAAGTTTTAGCTGTGTAGCCATATGGGGCATTCAGTGTTGCGTTTTCCAAATGTTTTTAAAGATAGACAGCTCTGGACTGCAGGCAGGGCAATCTAGAACCCGCATTCTCTGATAACACAGCTGCGCTGTTGTAACACATACAGAATGTGGTTTGGTGTTGTCATGTTCAAATAACCACGGACGTCCCTGAAAAAGACATCATCTAGAAGGCAGCATATGTTGCTCCAAAATGTGTTCAGTGTTATTGGTGCCTTCACAGATGTGCAAGTTAACCACAATACCCCCCCAGACCATGACAGAGCCTGGCTTTTAAACTTTACACTGGTAACAATCTGGATGGTTCTTTTCTTGTATGGTCCACAGAACATTAAGTCCAGTATTTCCCAAAACAATCTGAAAGGTTTATGTTCATTGAGAACTTTTTGTCAAAGAATTCCAGAGTTCGTGTGGTGGTGGTATCCACCACAGAAACATGTCGGTTTTTAATGCTGTGCGGTCTCAGAGGTCGAAGATGCCAAGCATTCAGTTGTGGTTTTCATCCTTGCACAAAGATTTTGCCAAATTCTCTGAATCTCTTGATGATATTATGCGCTGTAGAGGGCGAAATACCTAAAATCCTTGCAATTGCTCTTTGAGGAATGTTATTTTTAAACCGTTGGATTTCTTGCTGATGCATTTTTGGCATCAGCAAGTGCCAAGCCTTGACCCTTCCTCGCCTATAAAGGACTAGGCCTTTCCTGTATGCTCCTTTTATAACCAAACATGACTGCATCACCTGTTAAGAGCATTTATGGAACATTTCACAATGTTTCTGGTCTTAAACTGAACCTGTCTTAACTTCTTTGGAACGTGTTGAAGGTAGCAGTTTCAGAATGAGTGTATGTTTACAAAAAAACAATTATGTTGATAAGGTAAAACATTACATATTTTGTCTTTGCGCTGTTTTCATTCTAACACAGGTCAATGTCTAAATTTATAAATCATTGCTTTTTGTTTTTATCTATACTTCACATGCTTTCTGATTTTTGGAATTGGTTTATACACATAACACTGAAGACTAGCTATTACACTGAAATCACAGAGCATTAAAACACAATAAAGCCTGTAAATCTGACACAATGCAAGAATGTTGTGTAACTAATCCACATTAATATCTCTGAACATCTAAGGGTTGACCTGATTCTTTGAGGCGTATTTGTGTTTAAATGGTATGCCAGAGGTAAATTAACCCTTCCAGTAGGCTATTCGATTAAGTCCACATTAACTGCACATCATATGAAATTAACATTACAGGGACACCCTGGGCAAAATGAAAAACTGAACCTTCGCTACATCTGTTTTAAACATGCTTACATGCAACAGTGGTGCCACAGTATTGTGTTGAGTTTTTCTAGTGCAAAGACTAGACTATAGATGATGTGTATTGAAGGTGGGAGGAATGTTTAAAAACTACAAGTGATCTGGGGTGGATTTTTGGGGGCAGACACAAGGAGAATATGCAAACTCCACACAGGAAGGACCTGGTTGCCCAGCCGGGGAATCGAACCCCTACTTGCTGTGAGGTGACAGTGCTACTCACTGTGCCACCATAACTGTAGCAACCATCTTCAAATCATTATTACAATGGAGAAACTAGGTGTTATTCAAATGATAGATGAGTAGGACAACAAGCTAAAAGCTGAAGTTAACAAGGTAGCTAATCTGGCTATCTAGATACCACACCTTTCTGTGGCTGAGAGGGTTAAAACTTGCCTCTGGTGTCCATTTTGTGCTGAAAAATGATTGAATCTCTGTTTTCTTTATAATTGTGTTCAATGCCTGAGGTAAGAGTTACACTAATGCTAGCTTAGTTGTATCTATGAGCCGGTAGATGAGTGGCTAGGCTAGCAGTCAGGATTGGCTAACACCACAAGGATTCCCAAAGGTTATATGAAAAATCGTGAATTCTGTCCAACCAAGGCTGAACTAAAATACTGCAAAACACAACAAGTAACATATCAAACTCTAGTTTCAGGCAATAATGCCCCTTTATAGGTTAATTCCACACTTCTGGCTTTGCTGTTCATGTGAAATGTCTAGATTTATTGACATTGTTGCTTCTAATAAGCTTTCTTGATTCAAAGATCTTTTAGAAAAAGCCTGCCCTTTCAAAGGTAAGGAATTTATCTCAATAGAATGCGACAGTAAAGATAAAATATTCTTTTTTTATCTTCTGCTTTCTCCACAGAAACGGGAACAAAAAGGTTCAGTGCTACTTTGACCAGCACCTTTCCCTCATCACTCCTTCTTCTCCTTACTTTTTCTCTACTGTATGAACAACAGAGCTCTTGTGAGTTTAAGCAATGGAAACATAACTGTTCTGCAGCAGACGAATGGCTAATCGAGCCTCAGGCAAGTCTAGTGAAGTTTACCCAGAGGGCCCTGTGCTTTTCTCTCTCCTGACTGTGCTTTCCATGACAAAGCTTTTTCCTCTCCAGTGCATTACAATGTGCATAAAGAACCAAAAGAGCAGGCAGGACAAAGGCAAGCAAAACATGCCACTGTAACTCAACTTCTGAAGATGGACAGTACTGTGCAAAGTCTTAGTCATCTGATAAGATATGTAATTCTATCGGTCTGGGCAGCAAGGAGGTAGGTTTTATTTATTAAATTACAAATAACCAAATAAACAGTACATTGTGATGTGTCTGAGTGTGTTAACTTGTGTGTAAACTGCCAAAATGTGGCCTGCGGGCTTGAACTGGCCCATGAGGACCTTTGATTTGGCCCACCAGAAAGTTACCCAAATCCCACCCCCTTGTTCAATGACAGAACAAATATTTTTAATATTCTATATAACTATATATACAATTCTGATTACCCTTGTAAATTGTGATGTTACTAAACACATTTTAACACTCAATTGTAAACCTGCCTGCCTACCTTTACATTACTTACTATATACATTGCATTTTAGCCCTCAAGATAAAGAATTTGGGCTCCTCTGGCTCAACCATTTCCAAAGTTCTTCGGAGGAAGTCCAGTATTTATGGTTACACTTTAAATTACTTCAAATAGTAGATCATTTCTACACTCTTAAACAAAGAGGTTCTTTAAAGGTTCTTTAGTAAACGCAATGGCAATATATATATAACAAGAACAACTTAAAGTTTTGAATTGTGAATGTTTAAATGGTTCTTTACATGGTTTTATGGTTGTTATCAGTTCTGGAAAACCTGTTGTATATGCTTCTTCAAAAAACTTATGAAATGGTTCTATATAGCACCAAAGAGGGTTCTACTTTGTTTTGGTGCTATATGGAACTATATGTGTGGATGTGTGTGTATCTATCTATCTATCTATCTATCTATATGTGTATATACACACACACACACACACACACACACACACACACACACACACACACACAGAGTACTGTGTTTTTACCACTAAAAACACCATTTAACTATAAAAAGTAACAACACAGCTTGTTTTTTTTAAACATTATTTTATGAGCTTGTTTGAAGAACAAAGATTTCCCTGTGGGGTATTGCAGGTTTCTTCTCGCCAGCCCCAATTCATTGCATTGATTTGTTTCATTTCCAGCACAGCTGATTTAACATATGATGTAACATACTGACTAGCCAGGTATTTGGTATATATATTGGGTACAGGGTGTGTATCATCTTATTGGATAACTGTTAATTACCATACTGATTACTTGACTCCAGCTGAGGAACTACCCTCATTAAAAGTGAATTACATATTTCTGGAGGGATGCCACTAATAAAATGACTCACACATATTCACCTACTTTTTACTCATTACAGCTACCATTTTCCTCACCTGCTGTAGTAAATCATTTCATATAAAGTGTAAATATGACTAAGATCAACATAAAAGAATAGGGATGCTGTGCATTTACTTCAGAGCCAGATCTGTGTGAAGCTTCTTTGTTAAGAAAGCTATATAAATCAAAATGAATTATTCAGCACAATGCATTCAAGTTCCTTCAGGTATTGGATTCCTGACTGAAACTCGGGAAACACAGGCTGATTAGTTTTGATTAATCGGACAGCTCCACATCAAATGTCCATCAGACACAGGACATTTGTCACCACCCGATACGGCCCATCAATCAGCGACAGGCGCTCTACATTTATTCACACCTAACCGTTTCAAGAGAAACACACCGCCTGCTTTAGCGCTGCATATGTCAGCAATCTCTCCACAAACACACGTTCATCCAAACAATCGTTGTGTTTGCAAACTGTTTCTCAGAGGGTGGCTCAATTACTGAAAATAATGTAAGCAGTTCAGGAGGGAGCTGATGAGTCTACCGAGAAGGTAATCAGGCTTCGGTTTCGCCTCTGACTCAGAACGCACCACACGCATACTAAACAAATTGCTTTGCTTAAACATTGACAACAAGCAAAACAAATGACTTTATGGGCAGAGTATTATAAACACACATTATACCGTCACAGAGCATAAGAGAATACTGTGCATAAACCAAGCTGTCACATCAACTAATACTCAGGACTTTGGTCTGTGGACTGTTGGCAGAGGATGGCATGATACCAATGGGGAGCTTTCAGGGCCTTCTAGGCCTTCACAAAAAGTCTAATAAATTTCTGGGAACTAAACAATACAAGTTGTTTTTAGTTCAATTTCGTTCAATATAACCATCAAGCTCATTCTATTTAAATGGGCACACATTGTAATATTACTCTTATTTTTTATTGTTAAGTTTTGATTGAAAACAAGGGTTAAATTATTGAATTGCACAACAGAAATTTGTCCAATTGGGAGTTTTTTCTCTGTGGTATGCAAGTAGATACAGCCATGTGAGCTCTCCCATTGGTTAGGACTGAAGGCCTTACATATTAGTTGAACTAGCAACATAATTAGGAGCTGGCAGTGGAAACAACCAGATGTTTTGATTTACAATGGATGGGACCAATTTTGTGTTACTCTAGCAAAGAATTCCTAGTGAGAAAGGAATCAACAAATGCTAGCATCCTACTGCCCAAAATCTGTTTTATGTGTAGAAAAATGAAAAGATACCAATGTTTTCTTTGATTTCTAAATGGAAAACATCCCTCCTCTTTCTAAAATTAAAGGACATTCCCTCATAAATGGTTAGAAACCTGATTAATTTGTCATTTTTAGCCATTTTGCTCCACTCGCCCCCATTTATTGAGGACTTACTTGCAAGTGACCTCTAGGGTTTTGCAGAGATAGGGTTTTGATATAATGGGAGAAATGAGAAGCGGCCAGGCTCCACTTCAGCTGGCTCTGACTCTAGGCTCTCTGGAAGTCCTCGATACATCACTGACTGTGAATACGAGCTGTAGTCTAAACAGGTTTAAGTCAGTTGTTAGAAATGGAAACAAGGTCATGGTAAAATTGCTACAAGGTAAAATACTTGTTAATATCTTTAACAAGCTTCAAATGCCCATGTTTAATCTATAATGGCCAAAGAATATTCATGTGCACTCGTGTTAATTATAGCACTATGATAACATTAGAAGTCCCATAGAGCTGCTAGCAGAAATTCATTTGAATTAAGTGGGTTTTGTCTCATCTTTTGACCAAGTTTCAACATTCAAGGCCTAACAAGGACTATTTCAAATAAAGGAACTGTAATTCTAGTATAGTATTAAACTAGCTAACCCACTGTTGTGATGTAAACGTTAGGCTACTTTTATCACATGACCTACTTGGCTTTATGTTATGTTGTGCATGTGCCATGCAATTTTGTGATATCTTAGACAACATTTAATACAAAATTGTACAGGATTCATTTGTTTTTGGTCCTCTGATGGTAACACTTTATTTGGATGATAGATGCTCAGTTTATCTTTAACTAACATTTAACTAAATATCTGTCAAATGCAGCAGAACTTGAAGTTGTGTGTGAAAGGTTCTATTAAATCTAACCCTTACCCCTTAAACTAGCCCTAACCCTAACCTCAAGGCAAAACCTACACCTCCTTCTATACCTAACCTTAATCTTAATGTTAATGAACCATCACCGGAAAGTTTGTTAATAACATATGTATCTGTAGATCATCTATAGGGAACCATCCAAATAAAGTGTGACCAAGTTACTTTATAGAAACATACACTGTGTATAGTAGATCCGTCTCACACAAGTCTAACATCACTTAGTATGAGCGTCACTGCAGCAGGAAGTGAAACTGCCCTTTGGTCTACAAGACCTGACCGTTCAAACTATCCCTGAGGGCAAGCTGATGGAGCCTGACCTTTAACATCGAAATTTCCTGACTTAATTAGAGCTAAGCTTCATCATCAGTGGAGTCCTGATGACACTGGCAAATTCTGTATGACAATAAAGGTACATTGCAGATGACTTAGCATTTTCAGAAGGCTTTAAGTAGCACTAAAGCATGGCAGTTGTTCTAATCTGGTTGTGATTAGCTTAGAAAGCACTTTATATTCTAATATAGTAGCCAAATAACTTTGTTTTATCTGTTTGTGTTATGTGGTTTTCAACATGGGTAAAACACTTTGTTAAAATTGTTTTGAAAGTCCTATACAGAGATATGCAAGTTAAATTCCAGCTGATTCCACAGTTATCCACAGCCAGGAGACAGCATAATTGGCCTCATTCTCTCTGGGTTGGTAGGATGGCCATCCCTCTTCCCTCATCACTCAGCACAATGCTCGTCAATGCAGGGGTTAGCAGACGTAAAAGAATTGGCATTTAGCACTCTCCTCCAAACGTGTTGAGCTGTCCAGTGATGCTGCATCAGAGGCAGTTTCTTTTAGCCACAGTGGCGCTTCACGTCTCAGAGAAAACATGTACTAGCCTTCATTCTCCCGGGTTGGTAGCGTCTTGTCATATGGGAAGACCTAGCTAATAAGTGGAATTGGCCATGACTAATTTGGAGAGAAACATAAGTTTTAAAAAAAAGTATAATTTTACTAGATTTCAAAAAATTTAATTGTACATAATAATTAACATTGCATACAAGCAAACTGACCCATGCAATGCTTTTCTCCACCATTGATTGCTTCCATTAGTACTTTTGAGCAAGATATTTCTTTGAAATCCCTTGAATTATCTATGCATAGTTATTTATTTCAAGTTCTCAAAGTTTTCTCAAAGCATTTCTTCTTTAAGTTTTTCGTTCGGGCTCATTCCACCCAACAGGCCTGTACAATTTGAACAGATTTCCAAATTACAATGAAATCTTTGAAAAAGTGGTTTTGTGTGGATTCTTTAGTAAAGGGAATGGTTCTATTTATAACCATGAATTCTATATAGAACCATTTCATGCTTAAATTGTTGTTTGCATGGTAAAATCGTTCTTCAGATTGACGGAGAATGTGTTGTATATGGTTCCATATGGAACCTTTTCAAAAATGGTTCTATATAGCACCAAAAAGGGTTCTTCTATTTTTATGATGTCAAGCTTGTAACAATGGCAGAATCCTTTTTAGTGCCACATAATACTTACATAGAACTCCATCAACCTGAAGAATCATTTCACTAAGCAAAGAATCATTTCAGCATGAAATGGTTCTATATAGAACTCATGGGCGCTAACCTGTAATGGTGGCAATATTTAAGGTGGAACGGAAAATTTGAATAAGATGCTAACATCAGCCTTGAGAGATTAGCGTATCAAGTTCAGTGTGATGGTGTAAATATGGTAATGGCTGACACAACAGGCAGCGCTCTACAGAGTTCATGACTTTTTTGGCATTAGCAATGTATCAATTTTCATACATGACACATGTAAAGATGGACTAGAGCAGCAAGAGCTGCAAAAGAAGGAAAAAAAAACAAGGTGGCAGGTACAGAGAATACAAAAATGAAAAAGCTACGTAAGGCAGATGAGGACATATCCGAGCAGGTGGGCCGTGAGAAAAGCTGGCCTTAATGATTTTGTCATGTTTAATACAAAAGTTTTTTTCCAGTTTTCATTTTTATAGCTAGCCACCTTGGTTATCTCAGTGTAGCATGAAATAATAAATAAAAGTAAGAAGTGAAGAAGATAAAAATGCAGTTTGGGGTGGCTAGTCTACATCATGGCCCAAAAACAAGCCCCACTCTGGCCCTGGTGGTAGTACTGACCGAGGAAATAGGATATAGGGTGGTGTGGGGGATTGTGAAAGCTTCATCACAGGAAACAGAAGAAAGAGAAGGGAATTTTTAGAGTGTTGGATTGGAAGGTAGAGGTGTTTCAGACCCAGTCCTCCACCCAAACTTAAGTTAATTCATAACTCCATATAGTGTAGCACTAAATCCTTTTACTAGCCATTTGTTCTCTTCTCTTCTTTCTTCTCTTTGTTGCTATTGTTGTCATTAATGCTGTTGTTACCTCCATCCATTTGTTGGTGTAACTGTCACTTCACGGCCGGATCCTGCCCTGTCTCAGTGAGCTCGCTGGGGGCCTGGATGCATAATCAGAGTCACTCTGTGAGGAGTGTGTGTGAGTCAGAGCCGGGCGGCCGTGGGGAAAAGGCGGAGAGGATGGCCCTGGATGGCAGGATGCAGGATTATAAGGTTAAAGCAATTACAGCAGAATACAGCTCTGCCACTGCGCTCTGAATGTGTAATCACTAACGCCCCAAATGACTCCAGCTCGTAATTTACCAATTTACCGGAGGACGCGCAGAGAAAAGTGTTTTCGGTACCACGGACAGCTCAGATGAAAAACCCTAAATTACAGGCACTGCTGAAACTGTGCCGGTATAGGTGACAAAAGGCGATAAGTGAACAGTTAAAAAAATACATGGACACTAATGCGGCTGCACTATGTGCTGCAGTTGTACTTTAGAATGTATGCTGAGTTAATACAGTACGAGTGTGATCCAAGTGCGTTTTTGAATGGTGACTTTCAGCACTGGACAGCTCCTCTGACTCTGGAACTTAAGAACTAATATTTCTATATGTTTATACACAAGAACTTGAGATACGCTCTTATCCAGAATTACTTTTTCAATGTTTTTTCTTACATTCCCTCGCCAGCTTTGGCTCACCACTTGGAAAAGTGTAAAGGCCACGTTACACACGTGGTCACTCACAGTATGTTAGGTAGGTTATCTTCATTGAGCTAAAAACTAGCTAGAATTTTGCAGCCACATTTTTTGAGAAGTCTGAACAAAACCTACATAAAATTTGTGAACAATTACTTTGCCAAGTGGACAAGGGCTTGTTAAAACTGGTTTTGGTCGGTTACAAGTAAAGTAGGTGAATGTAATGTAAAGTCTTGCCCAAGGGCTTTATTGGTAGAGTATGGTGAGCTAGCCTGGGTAGCCCCATGGACGAGAGCGGTATTGCCGGCTACGCAATACTGACTAATCAAAGGTAATGACACCATGACCCAAGCAGCATTCACAAACTTGTTCTTAATTGGCCGCTATCAACAGCCCTGAGACCGAGTGCTTTGCTCAATCCAATAGACAGCATCTAATCTAATGTAATGGAATACTCCATTTTGCAGCCTTATGCTTATCTGCCGCATCTGTATGGTTGAATGTCGTGGACAATAAATTCCTTGTACTTAGAAAAGAGCAGAAAATTCATTCCCTCAAAACACACAAATGGACACTTGTGTTCAGTGGGCTAAAACAGATTTAATATCCTTTTCAGTAGAAATCAGCAAAGTCGAAACTTTCTTTTTTCGATGTTGTTTTTTTAAAGCTATAGGCTGAAATGTGAAGTTGTTGCCCATTAGCTCGCTGTTATAATTGAGTTGAGTTTTAACTAAATACAGCAAAACACATTCAAATTATCATCCGTTTTAGCTGACTGCATGCAGTAGATGAGGCAGATAGAGATTAGATGAGGAAAAAAGCAGGTTATTCCTTTAACAGTGAAAGGAAAACAGAGAGTCAATATGATCAATGAATGTTGGATGATAAACAGATTTTTGCACTGGATTTAATTTGTTTCAGTCCATTGAATACAAAGAAATGAATAAGGAAAATAAATGTTGTCACTATGCTAACATGATGAAATACACCCAGTCTTTCTAAGCTCATAACTCTGAGGGTACATTGTGGGAAAATGACCAATTATTCCATCATTATCATAGGCACGCACTCATTATTGCATTAATGGAGCCCACCTGATCCGGCCCTGGCTCCATAATTGATCCAAACATGTTGACTTCAGTGCTTAAGTGTATCTGGGGATTAGAATAACGCTGAGGAGACATTAACAGCGAAGCTGGGGAAGTCTCGGCTGCCAGCCGAAACAAGCTGCTAACTGTGCCGCTACACAGACGCGACACTGTACCGGGCAAACAGCCTAGACTTACATTCAGAACAGCAGCCACTGGGAGGTAAGTTCAAGCAGTAGTAAGAACAACGTTTCCCCAAGCAAGAGGCCTTTAATCGCTTTCCGATAAGCATCGAGTAAGGCACGGTGAAAAAAATTTATTAAATGTTAATTAAGGAAATGACTGAGGGATTAACAAGCTAAGTTAATTAGAAAAGCCCTACATCGCTTATAAAGATAAGAAAACAGAACATTAAGTCTTAATGCACCTCTGCATTCTCTCGCTCTCTCTGGTTCTAAAGCGACCTCTGTGTCTGCGAAAGCCCGACTGTGCCGAGTCATCTTGGCAACCCGTGACATGAGGGCCATCAGCATCTCTGTGATCAATTAGGCCTCAGTAAACTGTCCATCTGTTCGCAGGATGGCCAAATCACAGTCCTGTTCGGACCTCTACACTGGTACACTCTCAAGTTCTGCCATAAGTGTTCAACTGGGCTGAGACCTAGTGATTGTGAAGGCCGTAGCGTATGAGTTGCATCATTTTCATACTCATCAGACCGCTGTAAGTACATCAGACCGTTATCATGCTTCAAGAGAACACTCCTATGTTTCATCACAGGATAAAGAATAACTTTGTAATGATTTGCAGTGGCCCTTCCATCTGATGGGATGAATTGGCCAAAACCATGCCAGCAAAATGCCCCATACAGCATAACAAAGCCACCAGACCCTCTCTGTATAGGGGTCAAGCACTGAAGCCTGCACTGTTCTCTTAGTGTACACTGCGCATGCACTCTCCCACTTGTGGAGAATGTGGTGAATGATGATTAATCTGACCAGATCATATTTTTCCACATCTCTGTATCAATGCCTTTGGTTTTTACACCTGTGAACTCCCAAATGTGCATTTGTCTTCGTAATGAAGGGTTTATACACTGCAACTCTACTATAATATCTCTCTGTATGTAGCTGTGGATGGATTGTTCTTGCTGTCACCTGAGGAACAGCTGCTTTTCTGTTTTTCCTTACATTTCACACTAAGGCAAAGAGCCTCACAATCATTTCCAGCTCTATTTGCTCGTGTTTTTTTCCCATAGATCTATATGCAGATGTCACTGTTCCTATTGAAACTCTAGACAGTTGAGCAGTCTTTGTGTCCACCATTTAGATCTTTTCCTTTAGGCATCTTGATCCACATCAAGATCAGCTTGGCCTGTTCAGCATTTTAGTACATACCACAGAGCATGGCAGCATGTTAATCGCTTAAGTTTATAATGCAGCAAAGCTGTCTGCAATTATCTGCACTCACAACGTTTCTTCATTTGTTCACACTTTTACTTTAATTTGTTACCCATCTGTATATCTTATATTCTATTATAGATAAACCTACCAACTATTATTCAAATAATCCTGATTACTCTTTCTTTGCTGCTGCCATTTATGAGGCAGTGAATCAACAGAAGCTATATCATCCCCCACACTTCCTTTAGGGTATTGCAATCTGTCGAAATGACAATTTTGTTGGCTATACCTATACTTACAATCAGTGATGTTACTTTGGATGAGGGCAAAAATTAACACCCATCAGTATCTCACATGCTGTAGCATTACATTTGAGAGCCCCAAGCTAACTACAGGTCTCATTTAAATGTATAAATGTTGATGTACATTACCTAATGCTACAGCAAGCTAACAGAAAAATCAATATTTCATAAACAGAACATGATGAGCTTTAAGTTCAAATCATTACTGAATAAATGATAAAATATACACTGTACGGCCAAAAGTATGTGGACACCCCTTCTAATTATTGAGTTCAAGTGTTTCAACCACACCCATTGCAAACAGGTGTATAAAATCAAGCATATAGTCATGCAAACTTCATAAACGTTGGCAGCAGAATGGGTCATACTGCAGAGCTCAGTGACCTTTTACATGGCATTGCCATTGGATGCGTCTGCCACAAGTGAGTTGTGAACTTTTTGCCCTGCTAGATCTGCCCTGGTCAGCTCTAAGTGCTATTATTGTGTAATGGAAGCGTATGGAAGCAATAAAAGCTCAGCCATGAAGTGATAGACCACACAAACCTTCAGAGCGGGGCTGCAGAGCATAGAAATCACATATGCTCTGTTACATCACTCAATAAAAAGATCTAAACAGCCACTGGAAGCAACATCATCTTAAGAACTGTGCTTTGGGAGCTTCACAAAATGGATTTCCATAGTCAGGCAGCTGCAGTCCAAGATCACTACGTGCAATGCCAAGTGTCGGTTGGAATGGTGTAAAGCCCACTGCCAAAATGATCAGCTTCCAGTCATTAAGAGCAAGTTGTTACATAAAAAGGCATATCACTGTTGTCGGAAGAAAACCTTGTATCTCCAAAATGATAACTTTACAGGAAAAGGAATAAATCTACTTTACTTTACTTTAATGTAAGTCAATGGAACCTGACTTATTTTTCAAGTCGTTTTGAGTCATTTCTTTTGGCCCACTCTTCATGAAATTTACACACAATGTAAAGGGCAAGAGGCTTTTTCAAATTATGTCAAAAACTGAAAAATGGAGATGCAAGGTTTTCTTCCGACAGCAGTGATATGCACCATGAGTCTTGCTTTACAATGCTTTGACTCTTACCATACAAAAACTGTAATGCATCAATATATAAGAATATGTTCTATTTCAATTTTAATATAGATCAAGACATTGCGATACATTCCATTTTTTATGGAATGACAAAAGCAATCCCAACAAGTATTGACAAGTCCTATAGAAACACACAATGTGTTCATATTCTGCATTTTCCGCAGTGTGAATTTGGAATGCGCATGTGGTTGGCTGCATTGCTACTGCACACATTGTCTCCTGTGGCTAAACCACAATTACTCATGCAGAATAACAGACTCTGACTGAAGCCTGTTCACTGTTAGCTCCCAGCGGAAGGTGCTTCAAAACCTCATCTAAATCTCACTGAAGATTGCAGATGAGTGAGAAATATTACAAGCCACACAAAGCTATGTGCTCAAACCACAGATATTTCGTCAGATTATGCCAATTACGTTTAGGTCAGTAAATGAGTTCAACAGCTGATGCCGAAATGCTGTTTGTTAGCGGTCTAAATGAAGTGTGTATTTAAGAAATCAGGAGTCTAAAAGCCATTTTGTTTACATCTTTCACCTTTTGGTTCACAGACGTGCAAGTCTGAATAAAGTTTAAAGAACCACCATGTAAAGTAGAAGTTCTATACCAATTAGTGGTTCTTCCTTAAGTAGTCCAAGCAAAGAACTACAAAGGAACTTGATTTTCAAAGGAACATTCTGGCCTAAAACTAGAGTTTAATGCGTTAATTGTTGTGCAGTATTCTGTAGCATTATATTCCTGAGCCTCACCAGGTTGAGAGAATTCATGATTTAGTATTGTTGTCATACATCAATGTTTTCTCACCACAATACCCAGCATGCATTACGCGAATACATCATACAACCATTGGGAATCCCAGTGATGTTAACCAATCCTGACAGCTAACAAAGCTACTCATCTATAGGTTAATAAATACAACCAAGCTAGCATTACTTTGACTCTTACCTCTTAACTTGTAAACTTGACCTGTAAAAACAGTGAATCTATATTTATTTAGCACAAAATAGATGCCAAAGACAAGTTTATCACCCTTTCAGCCAGAGAAAAGAAGCCAAACTGAGGCAAGGCATCTAGGTTAGCCAGGTAACTTTGCTAACTTTAGCTTTTAGCTTGTTAACCGCCGCATCTGATGAATCATTATTGGTAAAGTAATCCATTCTCTCCATTGTAGCTGCAGTAGGATATTCGGCTTCCTAGCAGTAACCTTCAAGGTACATCATCAGAATGGAGTTTTCCTAGTTTCTAAAATGGAAGATCTCACTGTAGCACTGCTGTAGGATGCGCGTAAGGACGTTTACAACAGATTTTCAATTTTCAGTTACATTTAGGGTTAAACAATTTGGGGAAACTATCTAATTGCGATTTTTCTGATTAATATTGCAAAAGTTTTGCGATTATTTTCTATAAATTAAGGTTCAGGACTAATTTTTTTAACAAAGAAGACTAGATTATCCACTTTTTCTGGCTTAAGGCTTGACCCATGCATGTAGTGGTCGTGATGTCACAACACTTGAAGGTTTGGTTGCCTCTGATCAGTCTAACTTATCTACAGGCAGTTCACAAGCTTTGTGTTATTAGGATAAATTTCCCCTCATAAATTTAAGACAACATTTCTGATAACGTAGGCTATAATAAAAAAAATTGCGGTTCTTGCGATTTAAAAATTGCACTCTTGCAATGCGCTTTCGATATAAAAAACGATCTTTCTGCCCTAGTTAATTTTTCATTTTGGTTCTAGTGTCCTTTCAAGAGTGTAGATTATTGAGTGACTATAATGTTTACAGTTCTTTTATTCTACAACAGTCTTCTCTGTGTGGACCTGATGTATGTGGTAGTATTCTAAAACTGCTGTTTATTCAGCACTAGACTGAATGTAGGTTACTGGAAGCCTTCCATACAGACAAAGCGGAGGGCATCCTACCTCCTCCCACTGGTGAATGTAACGGATGAGCCTGGAGAGTCTCAGGAGCCTCAACAAGCTGAGGATCTTTGTGAAGCGCACGATCCGCAAGGCCCGCGCCGTCTTGTACACTTCCGAGTCTATTCCCTTCTCCACGATCAGGAAGATGTAATCCACGGGGATGGACGAAACGAAGTCCACCACGAACCAGGTCTTCAGGTACTTCTTCTTGATGGTCTTGGGGTCCAGGATTATGTCCGAGCTCTCCTCTATGATGATGCCTGTGCGGAAGTTGAGCACCAGGTCCATGAGAAAGAAGGTGTCGGAGACCACATTGAAGATGATCCAAGGCGTGGTGGTCTCATCTTTGAAGAAGGTGATGCCCACAGGGATGATGATCAGGTTGCCCACCATGAAAAGCAGCATTGTAAAATCCCAGTAGAACCTGGATGGAGGAAGAGAGGAGAGGAAAGGAGGCAAAATAGATGATCAGAGCTACTGTGGATCAGTTACATAGGGAGAGTGTAACTCCTGGTCACCCTGCACAGTTTCAAGTTCTGCCATTAAGATGTATAAGATGTAAACAGTCATTTAGAGCGGTGTGGAATGCTCCATTCTGGAGAATTTTCAAAGTCAGAAATGTTCACAGTGGTGGTGATAGGAACCAGATATCTGAAGAGCCACTTAAATGGCCAGGGCCCACCAGCAGGCTGAAGTTTTATTACACACTTTTATAACCTAAGAATAGCTCAGCCACGTTTCATTGTAGTCCCTGTAGTTACTGAATAATAAGCCTTAGTATGTAAGAAGCCTGGGATTTTAAAGGGGTAATGCCTCTAAAAGCTCCATGACAGGAAGATACTACATACAATAGTTACAGATATGCTGCCTGATGCCTGAGACATTGTTTTAGGATTGTTTTGATATGAAATTTTGGTCTAAAATGCATTTTTTATAATCCAGTCATGCTGGAGAGGTGCATGCAGGGCGTTCTAAAGGCAAAATTCTAAGGCAAGTCCCGAAATAAAACTTTTTTTTTCAGTTTTCCACTATTTTACCATTATCAACAAACTCAGAAGACACGTTCTGAATAGTAAATAAAATGGGTACATTTGCATTGTATACATCATGATCCTTGGTTCCTACCACCACCACTGAAAAGTTGGTAAGTTTCTCTAAAATGAACCATCTCACATCAAACCACTGTCTCAACAATGTCGCAGAAATGTAGAAATTTTGGAAAATCAGTGATCTCCATGAGCAGAGGAAACTTTGTACATATTTTAAGAATAGAAGTTAGTGCTGTCATTAATTTTTTAATTCATTGATGTTTATTATTGTCTTGTATAATATTAACATGCACTCAGGCAAGTTTATCAGAAACTCTTACATTTGTAGCTCCACCTTGCTGGAGTACATTTACAGACTGTAGCCCATCTATTGATACACAGTTTATGTTAACTACTACCTAGACTTTCATCAGTGGTCAGTTTATGGTCAAAGAGCTGTTGTTGGTTGGATATTCTGGGTGGTGGACCACTCTCAGCCTCACACTAACACTGATGTGTAAAACTCCAGTAATGCTGCAGAGCCTGATACACTCACAATGCCACACCGTCTCTCTCTGTCAGTGTCATTGCTGTGTTGAGAATGGCCCACTGGCAAAATAATATCCTGTCAACTGTGGTCCTGTGGTCAGAAACCAACTAGTGATGAAAGGAGTAGAGGGAGACTGGTAAAAGTACAAGGTGGGTGTTTCTAATAAAGTGGCCATTTAGGGGAAGTACAAGGTAGGTGTTTCTAATAAAGTGGCCAGTGAGCAGAAGTACAAGGTTGGTGTTTCTAATAAAGTGACCAGTAATTGTTTAAATCCAGAATTAAAGCAAATATTCTACCACCTGATTAACTGCAGTGATTTTGAATACGGTATTAAAATAGGGGCTAAACTGGCTGACCCAAAGCCTCCCCTACAGCATCTGAACAGGTCAGAGCAACTGCGCACCCTTAACTGCCCCTCTCGGCGGGAGAGGAAGAAGAAGTCTCCGTTTCCGCGCGCGGGGAAAACTCAAGGTCACAGCAGCGCGCACTGCTGACTCATAACTCGAGGCTGACGAGACTCGTGACCGCATTTTTTACTGCGCGTGTTCAGATTATCTAACACACCTTAATGACGTCTGACTCGTGGTCTGATGACCCACTGTTCGGTGGATGTAAAGAGACTGAGCCTCACTTCCCCCCCAAATGCAGCCGCAGTGCTGAAGCATTTAGGCTGCCGGTTAACGGAAGGAAACGTCACGATAGCTGACACATGACCACGCTACGGGAACGGCTAGTACATTTCCATCAGCTGCGTTCAACTTGTGATGTTGTGACGCACATGATAGCAACGTGGCTCGGTAGCGTATCAACAGAACCCCTCCCTGACGCCCACCCATCATCTCTATAAACATATAGGCATCCATTACCGCATTAGCAATTTCTAACGTGAACGCTCGAGATATATTCCAGTAACAAACTGAACCCACTGTATTTGACCACTTGACAACTTCTTACACAGTTACCACGTCATTATAAGCGTGGCTGTAGAACTCCTGTTGAACTTACATTGATGTTAACGCGGTGGCGCTTTGCGCTGTCCGTGGTGCTGAACCTTACTACCCAAACCCAACTGGAATCCACCACAATGCGTCATGATCAGTAGATAACCTCAGCTTTATTTCAATCGGAGGAGCTCCAAAAGCTACTTAGAGTCTAAAGCTTACTATTATTGCTATCTCAAGATCCAGTGGCTTGTGTTATTGATAAATATGCACAGCAATAACATTAGAGAACATGGCATCAACAGAAAGTGCACCAATACTAACTTAATGTTCATATGATTGGTAAATTTAGCACAGCAAAAACACTGGAGAACATGCTTCCAACAGAGACTGTACCAATTTTAACTTAAAGTTCATATGATTGGCAAAGCTCAGCAAGAACACTGGAGAACATGCCATCACCAGAAAGTGCTACAATAGCAAATTAATGTTCATATGATTGGTAAAGGCAGCACAGCAAGACCACTGAAGAGCATGCTATCAGCAGAAAATGCACTAATAGGGTATATAGTGAATATTTGCTGGGTAAAGGCACATAGCAATACAATGATTATATGAGTGGAAACCGTGAACGGTAAGAGTGCTGGACAGCAGACCATCAACAAACATACCAGCAAACTCCTGATTTCCCTATAAAGTGGGTGGTAAGAGCGGTTTACCCAAGATTTAAGCTCTGTAAGGCAACACATTCTTTCAGATAAAGAGCCTCGCCATCATACGACCTTATATACCATAAGCGCCAGGCGCGAGACTGCATTCTCTCCCCAAACTCTCCTTACCTGAAGTCACTGTAGGGGTGAATAATCCAGTTTCCCGCGCTCTTCACCCGCTCCTGCTCTCTCTCCACGGCCTTCTGGCTGCCGTACATGCGCAGGGAGAACTTGTTGACCCCCGGCTGCAGCATGCTCCCGAACTGCCTCTGCATGAAGCTGCCCTGGCTGCCGCGCACCTCCGCGTCCTCTCCGCCCGCCGCCGCCTGCACTCCGTCCTCAGACTTGAGGAAGGTGACGGAGCTGCGCGGCTGCTGCGCTCCGTGCGCCGCAGAGGACGCTTTGCGGCTGGGCGCGTTGGAGAACGACACGCGCGGGTCCCTCTTGTCCGGGAAGTCCCGGTCACCGGCGGGCGTGCTGGGGCCATCCGCGCTGGCCGTGGAGTTGCACGCGGCGCGCCTGGGTCCACCGTCCTGTCGGGACATGATGGAGCGGAGGCTGCTCGCGCCAGAGTCCCGCCGGCACTCGCCGTTCTTGCTGCACTTGGTGCCGGACGGTGCCGGTGCTTCGGCCGGTCCTTCCGGCGTCACGGATGAAGTTGTTGTCTTTCCTCCACCTCCTCCGCCTCCTCCTCCTCCTCCTCCTCCGCCGCCGCCGTCGTCCGTTTCGTTTCGTCCCGGAGCATCACCGGCACGCGCCGGCTGCTCCTTCCTCTCCGTAGCGCTAAAGTTTTTCATCCGGATGCTTCCTCCTCCTCCTCCTGCTCCTCCGCGTCTGAGCCTCGCAGGCTGAAACTTAGCCTCTCCCTCTCCGTCCTCCGCCTCCTCCGTGGCGGCGTGGCTAGAGGCGCGCGAGCCAGACTCGTCCACGCGGCTCTGCGCGCGGCTGGAGGCTGCGCCTTTCTTCTGCATGACGACTTCAGAGGTGGAGGAGGAGGAGGAGAGCTCAGTGCGCTCCATAGAGGAGAGGAGGGGGGATATTACCTACACACACAGAGAGATAACCAATCACAGAGAGAGAGAGAGAGAGAGAGAGAGAGAGAGAGAAATGGAGGGAAGAGAGAAGAGAGAGATGAAGGGAGAGAAAGCAAAAAAACAGAGAGGAGGAAAAAGAGGATGTGAGACGAGGGAGAGATGGAGGGAGAAAGAGAGAGATTTTGGGAGGAAAGAGCAAAGCAAAAAGGGAGGGAGGGAAAGAGAGAGAGAGAGAGAGACAGAGGAGAGAGAGAGAGAGAGAGAGAGAGAGAAAGCAAAAGGACGGAGAAAGAAAAGAGGGAGAAATGGTAGGAAAAGAGAGGAGGGAAGGAGGAGAGAGAGATAAAGCAAAAGGACAGAGAGAAAGAGAGAGAGATGGAAGAAAAAGAGAGGAGTGAGAAAAAGAGAGAGTGAGAGAGAGACAGGGGAGAGAGAGAGAGAGAGAGAGAGAGAGAGAGAGAGAAAGAAAATACAGCGAGCTAGATGCATGCATAGATAGATAGATAGATAGATAGATAGATAGATAGATAGATAGATAATTTAAAGGCATATATTTATCTCCTTATTTGTACAGGGCCTCCCTCTCTCCCTCTCTTACTTTGTCCGAACTTCCCAGGTTTTCCTGCGTCTTTTCTCGCTACACTGAACTCCACTAGACTAATCCTCCAGTCTGAAAGCGCAGTTCATCTTTAATACAACTTTTTCAGCCGCTTATTAAGCAGGATTTAAAGATCAGCGCTGCAGGTGACTGTAGATTTCAAACTAATCAGCAGAAGTGAAGAAATCGCAGCGCCGTCGTTTCGTCATTGAGGTGGAGGGTGAGCTCAATGACAGTTTCCTCACAGCAGCTAAAAAGCCTACCGCCCCCTAGCGGCAGAGTAGCGGATCTACATCCTCAATCTGCTCTTGGAAAGAAGCTGAAGCACCTGTGTGATCAGTCAAAGCCTCAGACCTGTTGAGATGTAAATTTAATACAATTTAAAAAACTGGTAATGGTGTATTGTTGATGATGGATGTGGGCGTCTAAAAAGTTACAGTTATAAAGTTATAATTTTCTCAGCATTTTGGATCCAGAGGTCTGTCTCATTACGCAGTAGTTCTTGCTTACCCAGCTAACTTTAAGCTTGATGTGATCTAATCCTGGTGGCCACAGCAACAGCGCTGCTCTTTTACCATTATAAATGCTTTACTTTCTAATTATTTAGGTAGTTTGATTTCTTTTTCTTTTTTTTTGGTGACTCCTCCTCATGCTTTTCCTGTACAGGCCAAAACAAATGGCATGACACTAACACTATAAAACAAATACCTTTATCATTAAGCTTTTTTTCTCATCTTTTCTTCTTCTTTTTCATGATCCGGCTCCAGATGCATATGTTATTTTTTGAGACGTGATTAACCAGCTGCTATTTTCCTCTTACTCAAGCATCTTAGACAGTATAACTGTACAGTAATAACCCAGAAGTTATTGTTGGGGGGCCCCCTGGCAGTCTTGAGGCCCTAAGCAGCTGCTTATGTCGCTTATTAGGTAGAACCAGCACTGGGATGAGGCCTAGGTTATCTTTTTTACCTGACTGATCTGGGCACAGGGCGCATTACAGCAAGGAAGATGAAATCTATATCGTTTGCTTGGAATCTCAATCGATCCTTCCGTGGCAGCATATATAGGTCAGACTGGGGCTGCGTACAATCAATGACCCTTTAAAAATAACCCTACACATCCAAGAGGTGATTACTCTACACTCAGTGTGCCTAAGCTTTCTCTAAATAGGCTAATAAACTATACTGTGGCCACTACATGCCTTTCACCAAATACAGAGTCAAAGGAACACACTTGAAATTAGAACATGCATACATATGGAAGGAGAACGCCAGGTCCATCACCCAGCACAACACACTCTTATTAAAAAAGATGCCATAAAGGTTTCTTTGAGCGATGCTATAGCGGAACCGCTTTTGGTTTCCTAAACTTACAATGTATGATTGAGATCTGTGAGTGTGAAGAGGTTTAAAGAACCTTTGCGTTATGTAAATTAAAACTACACTCTTAAAAAGGTGCCACAAATGTTTTTTTAGCAATACCATAAAAGAACCCACTTTTTTGGTTTCCATAAGAACCATTTTTGTGAATGACAATTGTAAGTTTAAAGAACCTTTTAAAGGTTCAATGACTTTTAACATAATGTAGAAGTTCTTCACAAGCTTAAGTGTTCTTCCAAGAATGCTTACATTATGTGGACGTTCTTTAAACCACTTTTGGTTCTTTAGGGAACCAAAAGTGGTTCTTCTATAACATCATGTAAAGAACCCTTTTTGGCTCCTTCATTTTTAAGCATGTACACAAATTTAAGGGTTCTTCCTTGAACCTTTACACTGTGTGGAGGTTCTTTAAACTTTAAAAACATTCTTCACAATCTCATTTAGAAAAATGGTTCTCCGAAGAACTATCCATTGAAAAGTTCTCTAGGAAACCAAAAGTTGTTCTAAAGTGTTGTGTAAAGAACACTTGGCTCCTTCATTTTTAAGAGTATATGCCAATTTAAGGGCTGTTCCTAGAACCTTCACACTGTATGGAGGTTCTTTATACTTCAAAAAAGTTCTTCACAATCTCATATATCATTTACAAAAACAAAAACAGTTCTCTAAAGAATCAGCCATTAAAATGTTCTATAGGGCACCAAAAGTTGTTCTGTTCTCTATCAACACATCACACAAAGAACCCCTATTGGCACCTTCATATTTATCAGTGTATGGCAACTTAAGGGTTGTCCTCAGAACCTTTGTATTAGGTTGTATAAACTTTAAAAACGTTCTTCACATTCACAAATCTCATGAACTAACATGGTTCTCCAAAAAACAATCCACTGAAAAGTTCTTTAGAGAACCAAAAGTAGTGGTTCTATGGCATTGTGCACAGAACTCTTTTTGGCACCTTCAGTTTTAAGAGTGAATGACAATTTAAGAGTGTTTTCCCAGAACTTTAACTTTGTGCACACATACACTTAAAAAATGTTCTTCACGTTCACAAATCTCATGAACTAAAATGGTTCTCCAAAAAACCATCGATACTAAGATTCTTTAGGGTAACAAAAATAGTGGTTCTTCATAGGAGAACCACTTTTGAAAGCTGTACCACAGTGACAAACCTCCTCTGTACATCTCTCAACTGTCTCAAATACATCAGTTGCCAGACTCATCATCATCCCCTGGTCATCCCTAAAGCTTCTGTTGCAACACCAGGGGGCCAAGCATACCTTGAGAGAACCGCCGTTTGTCAATGACATTGAAAGGTTGTCCGAGTCCAGTGGTCCGAAGCACTGTGTCCATGTGCCAAGGAGATTTTGCCGCCTAAAAGGGTCAGCATGCTGTCACGGCATCCGCTTTACTCCACACTTCTTACCTTCAGCTGCTGCTTCTGCTGCTGACTGTAGACTGCACAACACTGTGTCTCTCCCTCTCTCTCTCTGCAGTGTCAGACTGCCAGCACGGACTTCCTGGTATGACACAGAAGTATGATGCTCTGGGCTTCATTTGCATAAAAGGCAGAGTTCCAAGAAAAGATTCTAATTGATCCTGGAGAGGAGCCAGACGCGCGAGATCTTGAGGAAGATAAAGAAAGCCGAGCGAGAAGAAGGAAGAGGAGGTGCTCTTCAGAAGAAATCTGATAAAGGGTGACGCTAGTTTTCCTAGACATACAGCTGTTCGCCTTTAAGAGCAAAGCCATTCAGAAGAGTCTGAAAGCAGAGAACTGTGTGGAATACGCACAAATCCTGTTGTGCACAAACTGGTACGAGACTGTAGTGCAATGGTTTCCAAGCCCATAACTGAGGAAGCCATGTTCGTTGTTCAGGGGCTCATGACATTCATGAGTTGCACCAGATGAGTCAAGGCAATAAAAGGGCAAGAATTTCTAGAGGTCTGCAGGACTGCACTCTTAAAAATAAAGGTTCCTAAATGGTTCTTGGGTTAATCACATGGTTCTAGGAAAAGAAAAGTTGTTGGTAGAAAACGATATGATGATAAGGAGGCTCTTCACACTTTAATATCTCATTTTAAATAACTGGTTCTGGACCCAGCAACTGGCAGCATTGTCCAGTCTTCCCTGCAAAGGTACTTGTGGTTGCAGGTTATAACAAACAAGCAAGAGCACACCTGAATCCACTTGGTCAATCTGCTGGTCTTAGTCAAACAACTGTTCATGTGTGCTTCTGCTTGCTTGGAATAAAAATCTGCAGCCATCGCTGGCCTTTTGTGGATAAGACTGAACAACACTGCTCTAGGGTATTCCTCCAAAAAATCCTTTTTGGCACCTTTATAGTCTTAAAAGTAAAGGTGCTGAAAGGGTTCTTTGATTCAATGGCAAATAAATAACAATTTTTGCAAGGGAGACATGAGGGCATGAGGAACCTTAAAATTTGCACATAATTTAAAGCTGAAAGGTTTTTCCTAGAACCATACATCCAAGCCAAGAACCTTCAGGAACCTGTTTTAAGGCTGTAGAAATGTCCCTTAGCTCTCCTCCTAGTGGACAGGGCTTGACTTTTTTAATCTGGCTAACTAAGAAATGCTGCTTTGTGAGCACAACTGTGTCATGATCAGCCAAGGAGGAATCACCATTCAGCTTGAAGGCATTCCCATTATCACACACAACAAACATGTAATGGGATAACGACAGGGATAATCTCCTGTAGCTGTTCCCTACAGGTTCCGTTTGGCTTAAGAGCCTCCCATGCTGCAGAAGAGAAGAATGAATCATGGAGTTCCCCAGGGGGCTCTTCTAGGCCCAAAGGGTTTCACATTTTGAAAGTGGCAGCACTCAGTGGATACTAGACCTTCTGCAAAAGAGCACCAGAGTGTTTTCTAGGTAACATACAGTGGTCTAGCTCAATTAGGATCAGGATGTAGCTGTGGGTGGTCAAAGAGGTCACTGTGTTAAAGATAAGAGCGCTAAAAATGGGTCATGATTAGTGACAGCTGAAGGAGACCCAGCAGATTACTGTTTCTTTTTCATCCCCTCATGCACACCAAGAGCCGATAAGAACAAGCCTACCTAATTAGAGAAGAGCGTGGGAAATTTTCTTACACACATGTGGAGACGCAAGTGGCCGCAAGGTGTTCAAGAAAAACAGCTATGACATTGGCCAGGTTTCCATTCAAACGTTTCACAAATGTTTATGAAAGTACAGCAGAAAAAAAGCAAATTAAGTCGTGTTTCCATCCGCTACAGTTATGCAAAGAAGCCTTAGATGACGTAGGGTACCATGACAAGGGGCTGCATTGAAACAAGCAAGATGAAGGGATTTTACTTGTTTTTTGCTTTAAGTTGAATTATGTTTACAGCCATTTGCCATCTTTTTATGGCTGTGTTATTTGCAGCTCGGGCCGGACAAGCAACAGCCCATCTAACGTGGCCTGAAATCTCCATGCCACCCTAACAAAGTCCACGTTGCACCTGGGATCGCAAATGCACGAGACGATTCTGGGAGCCACTTTTCAAACAAGGATCAGGCATTTCAGATTGACAAAAGTAACCTTCGTAAAGCTATGCGCAACGATCACACCATCTGTAGGGCCAATCACTTCTCACTTATGGCTTGATACGTCATCGTTTATTCGAAAAACTCTTTTCCGTCACCCTTTTTCACATTTCGCCTTTATGGATATTCTAACTTTTCCACCTCATCGTACTGCAAAAATCTTAGTGATAATTGGTTGTTTTTTTTTTTTAATTTTTGCCTTTTTCCATTCAGGTTTTTTTGTGCATTTTCAAAATTCGCAAAAAAACTGGTGGATAGAAAACCCACTATTTTCTATTACAGGCATGTCAAACTGGAGACCCTCTGGGCCAAAGTGCTGCGGAGATTAGCATTTATTCTCATCCCATGCTCTGAATTCAGTTCAGGAAGGCCTTGCTAATTAGCTGATAAGTTGAATTAGGTGTGTTTAATGAGGCAGCATGCTGGAGTCTGCAGTGTTTTGGCCCGCAAGGACTTGAGCCTGACACGTGTTCTGACCCCTTCAGTCTGCAGCTGTTACTGTACTGGATTCATTCAGAAAGTAAATTAGCAGATAATATCAGTGAATTGTTGGCTGTGGATTTAAAGCAGTAGTTCAGTGAAAAATCAAAAAGTACTGTTTTCCTTATAGCCCAAATGTAGTCCATCAACTACAACATGTTTAGTGTCGGACTTGTGTTTAGTTTTGCAAAGTACCTAAGGGGGAAACCCACTCCTCAGACACTGACACAACTGCACACTCATGATTCACACAAAGATCCAGTTTTTAACATTCTTCACCAGTTAGCCTCCATCAACAGTACACAGCCTTGACATCTATTTATCTCTTATTCATAATACGGCTCATCCATACTGTTTTTAAACAGATCTTTTATAACTTGCGACATGATATACACATTTTTTAAGGTCGACACATTTAATCTAAAATCCTAAAATATCAAAACGGTTCCGTTCAAATGATTTGATATATCAAAACAAGCATTTGATTAAAACATGCATGTCGCACAGCAGTGAACAGTATTTAACAAATATTCTACACATTTAAGCCATCTAAGACATCTAAGTTGCTTATCCTTCAGGGCAGCGCAAGGTGATGGAGCCTATCCCAGCAGTCACTGGACGAAAGGCTGAATTTAACACATTGGGGTAAAAATAAAATAAAACAGTGAACTGTACATATTTAAATTTTCCCCAGCAAATAAATAGAAATTGGGAGAAAAATGTCATATTTAAGACTGCTTCCTGCAGAGCAGTGGTCACTAGTCCTGCTCTTAGAGGTACCTTTCTACAGATTTCCGCACCAACCCTAATTAGACCCCGGCCGGTCCATCTAATCATTATCTATCTCCTTCAGACGTCCTTGAAGGAAGTAGATTTTGGTCAGAGGTGAAGCATACAGGAAGGCAGATCTCCAGGAGGAGGGTTGGCCACTGCTGTGCCTAGAAAATCAACAAAACTTGTCCTTTGACCAGGGGTGTTCAAACTTTTGCATAAGACTAATAATTAGAGTGCCTTGCAACAGTAAAAGTCACCAGATTTGTCTGGAGTATGAATGACACTTTATTTCCTGCAGCTATATTTCATTTCAAAACAATTAATTAATTTAAATAGTTAAGGCTTTTATAAATAATAAATATTGTCACAGAAATTGCTAACAGAAAAATGTCATTTGGATAA
The DNA here is from genome assembly GCF_904425465.1 of Colossoma macropomum. Lineage (NCBI taxonomy): Eukaryota > Metazoa > Chordata > Actinopteri > Characiformes > Serrasalmidae > Colossoma > Colossoma macropomum. The sequence goes on along the minus strand of NW_023494807.1, from coordinate 17,406,577 downwards.
GTATTCAACCCCTGAACTGTGGGAGCTCCTAGTTCACAAATGAACACAAATGAAAGATATTGCCCTATAATGCCTATAATTAGCTTCTACCAGTGAATCATTAAACTTTTCTGAATAAAAGACCCCCTTAATTAAAGTACCAATGATCAGACCCTTAATCTGATAGAAAACTAAAAATTAAGACCAAAGAGCATTCTAAGGAAATTAGAAAAAGTTATATACATGCACAAGAAAAGAAAGAAAAGGCTACAAAATAATACCAACTGTGAGGAAATAGAAACTGCACACCATCCGGGCCCTGTCTATTTAAGGCCGTCCCTCAAAACTCAGTGTCGGAGCAAAAAGAGGACTGTTTGAGTGAAGCCACATAGAGGCAACCAATCACCATAAAGGAACCACAGAGTTCAGTGGCTGAAACTGGAGTGAATATGCACCAGTCACCGATATCAAGAGCTCTGCATACAACTGGCCTGTATGAGAGGGAGGCTAGAAAGAAGCCGTTGTTGAAGACACTGTCCATTTCTCAATAAAACCATGAAAACAGTGAAGCATGGGGCTGGATTGTACAAAATACAGGGAGATACTAGAAGATAACCTGCTTCAGTCTTTTAAAATATTAAAGCTTGAGAGAAACTTCACTTTTCAGCAGGAAAATGACCCCAAGCACAGGGCAAAACAACAAAAAGATGAATGTTCAGCAATGGCCAAGTCAACCTCAGCATTTCAACCCTATCAAGAATCCATGTCACTGTTTGAAAATTGCGGTCCACAAGGGCCATCCAACTGACCTGAACAACCTGGAGCAAATCTGCCAGGAAGAACGGGTGAAAGTCACTCCCAAACAGTGCGCAAAGCGGGTAGAAACTAACCCCAACAGACAGTGGTTCTACCAAATACTAGTCTGAAGGGATTGAATACTTAGGCAAGCAGCATTTTGACAAATAATGAATTTTGACTTTAATTAACTTTAAGAGCATATTGGTTTTCAATTAAAAAAAAATAACAATCTGGAACAATCTGCGTGAGTGTCATTTGTAATCCAGACAAATCTGATGGTTTCTAATACCTGAGTACTTTTGCAAGGCACTATATGTAGTTTCTGACACTGTATGACAACAGCAAAACAAAAACAAAAAAAAAAAAAGCTTCATGATGGCTGCTCCAACCGTTTTTAGTTATGCAACCTGTGTAGGTTTATATAACAATAACAATAACAATAAAGAACGTTTTTACAGCCCATTTTGCTCAAGTTTACCAGGGGTGCCAATATTTGTGCAGGGCACAGTACATTTTTTCCGGAAGCAAAAAATCTCCACAGCCAGTTACCCAGGAGATGTACAACTTAACCAGTGTGCTTTGTTTTTTTGCATTTCAGTCTTTGTTCCTCAAAACATTTCATGATCAGAAGCAGTACATTCTTCTTTCACTTTATTATGATTTACAAAAACAAATCATTTAACTTAGAATAAGTTAAAAAAAAGGGGTTTATGGAACTGAGTCACTGAATATGTGAATGGGAAGATGGGAAAAAAAAAGTAATAATAATAAAATAAAAAATGCGAGTGTGGCTGCATTTAAGGATGAGGGAAATATGACATTTATTACCAGGCTGTGTGGGTCTTAACTGAAGTCTTAAAAAAATGCTGGATAAACTATATATATTTAAAAAAAATTAAAGTCTTAAAAATCAAATGCTCGATGGACCACTCAATCTCATTCTAACTGTAGCTTCACCATCTTTGTTCATTGTTCTAATAGTGAGGAAAACAAAACATTGTGCAAATAAATACTTTATACAGAGATGAAAGCAACACTTTTTTTCTCCTTTGTGAGATGTTCTCATATCAGTTGGCTTTTTTTCTGGTCTAGTTCTTGTTTTATTCTTTTATTTCCTTAATAAATATCACTGTATGTGTATTCACATACAGTGCATCACTTAGCCACCGATATATGAATAAAAAAGAAATCAAAATCATATAATAAAAACACAATATAAGAAAAACAAAAGTTTCTAGTTGAATGTGTGTCCCGTTTTCGGGATGCAAGAAAGTCTCCGTTAAAATGCCTTTCAAATCCAGTCGGTTATTGGCTGGCTGAGCGAGTGGGTATGTGTGAGACTCTAGCTCTGGAAGAGTTCTGTGAACGTTCTGCACTTCTAACTTTCTCCATGTCTTTCTCCCCCTCCTTCTTTTTCAAACCCCACACTTTTTCAATTAAAATCACCAAATTTGGACATGTATTGCCCACCATGCTTTTAAAAAAGAAAAGAAAAATGGACACAAACCATGAGGAATGATCATTCTCCAGTTCAATGATAAAAAAGCACTGTAGTATTGGTGACGGTATATTGAAAGTGGCATGTGTTTTTTTCCTCCTCTGCTTGGTTAGCAAGGTATCCTTTGGCGCTTGTCCCAGTGAGTCCGATGATGATGACGACAAGGCGTCTCTGGCTCGCCACCAGAGGGCGCTGGTGTGGTGCCGGCCTTAAAGGGTGCACTCTGGACGATCATAGCCAGGTTTCAGCTCAGCCCCCGCCGTGATTCTATTCCAGTAACTGCAGAACTGAGTCTGATCTGGCTTTCTAGAACAGTCTAGAACAGAACATTCCCCAGCTCTCCAGAGCAGTTGCTGCATTACTAAGAGATTTGGAAGAGGGACAACTCTGTGTATATGTGTGTGTGTGTGTGTGTGTGTCTGTGTGCATGTGAGTGCATGTTTGGGGGATTGGAGGTATTCAAGCTTTAGGAGGTTCTGAATTACGCTGTTTGGCCACACTAGCACTGTCAGACTGAGATGATGATAATGTGTTTGAGGGGTTGTGTGTGGGTATGCGGGGGAGGACTTATTTTTTATTTTTTTTAGGAGTTGTTGGCAGCATTCTCGTTGCTGGGGGAACTGGAGGAGGAAGAGGATGACGAGGAAGGAGAGAAGTTCATTCCTGATAAGCCCGGAGGATCTGTAGCTGTGTTCTGCCCGCTCAGGCTCTTCCTGCATACTGGACACGTGTCGTGCTGCAGAAAACAAACACACACACACACACACACACACGCACGACCACTTAACAAGATGTGTAATCACTTGTACTGCGGTTAATTCACTGGCTGAGATTCAGACCTCGTCCACATGTATTTGGACATTTTTGAAAACGTACGTAGCCTTCTCTCTGCGCTGTGGCCTCCCATTCACACAAAAATAGGCTTTTAGGTGCTGAACAGCTTTTTAAAACAGCTCTCGAGGGTGGAGATTTATGAAAACTTTCGCATGCCTGTTGATGTTTTCATTTACTGGGCACATAGAACTGTCTGAAAAGCGGCTGAAGACTGGGTTTCTGTGTGATTTGGAGGAGTTGATAAGTTTATAACTGAACTAAGCTCTACTTACTCATTAACTTGCAGTGATGTGTCAGGATGTACTGCGCACAGTTCTTTGAAATCGGTTGTCAAATCCATTGCAAATATTAAACCTCAATGATTCTAAAGATATATGACAATCATTACCCCAAAAAATATATATAATAATAATCCTAACTCATAATTTAAATGGAGTCAGTGCTGTAGCAACCATACAAAAGCAAGCAACAGGTTCCCTTCCGCTTAGGCCTGTGTTCATTATGAAATTTTTGCTGACAATCAACTGTTGTCAAGATAATAGCGATTAACGATTTGTCTTTTCTTGTTCATTGGATGCATATTAAAGCGCAAGCCTAAAGTGGCAAAATTAGCCATTAGCATTAAGGCACTCAATTCACATTCTGCTTGTTTCAGCATAAAACAACTGTAAAAATCTAACAACTGTAGAAAACATTGCAGTCATCTTAAATAACTGATATCAAATAACTGCACTTAGGATATAATGTAATAATTGGGACAGGCTTACTTTTGCTTTTTAGAGCTTTTATTTTCTAGCAGAAATTAGGACTTTGAATCTGTGTTAAATATCAGATTATGGACGTCTGATGGCCTGCAAGTCAAACACTACTGTGTTTGTAACACAACACTGTCACTTTGTTAGAAAATGTCTGCTTTAGCGTCTCGCTCTATATTTTGCACGACACGCTGCAATTAGCTACATTTCCATCCAAAGAATTTTTTGCGGGGAAAAAAAAACCTTTAAGCGCTTCAAAAGGTTTGCCAATATGTTACTTAAATGAAAGCAAATATTCTGATCAAAAAGAACCAAAGCATTGTGTGGAAACATTTCAAATTATTGGATGACAGTAAAAATGCTGAGTGTAAAATCTGTCACAAGAGGTTGGTGTAGCACAGTCACAAGAAGTTTACTGAATCATTTCAAGTAACTAAGTATAGTGATCCTTTCCAAGTACTGCTTGGAGGGCTATATGTCTTATTTGACATGACACACCAGCGTAAGTGAAGCGCAAGCAACTGTACCTCTGACAAAGCTTCATCACGAAACAAAAAATGCTCTTTTTTCTCCTTTTCTTTTCTAACTAAACAGCTTTACAGCAGCTTAAAAAACATCACAGTACACACAGTAAATCTGTCCATTGCACCAAACCTACACTTACAAATTTTTACCACTGCTGTTCAGGCCAGCCCTAGTTTGTACATATTTGGCAACTGCTCTTATTCAGAGTTACATACAGTGGTAGGAGAATGCAACATTAGAAGTTTTGTACATGAACTCTTCTGCAAAGTGTGTATATTCTTTTATTGGTACAGCTGTGATGCCCTGAAAAAAAATAAAAAATCTCTGATCTTCTATGTGTGGGACAGTGGTGTTGTCCACTATGCTATCAATTCCATTAAGTCGTTTGTTTGCAAATTAATCTTTGGAAAAATAAAAAAACAGAGCAGTGTGTATGCAAGAAAAAATGGGGTGTCAAGTTATTAGCAAATAACATCTGCTAGCATATAGTGAAATCCCTAAAACCACGGTGTCTCAATGTCACAAAATCCAACTGTCAGCTGAAAGAGCAGTGTTGGAAAAGAACAGAAATGAAAGTAAAGCAGCAAGCAGAAAAGCAATGTTACCTGTTCCAGCCAGGGCACTATACAATCATTATGAAAGAGGTGATTGCATGGAAGTTGCCTAACGCTCTCCCCCTCGCTGTAGTCTTCTTTACACACAGGACATTCTAAACCAGCACCTGATACCACACAAGGAAAGAATGGTGAGGAAAAAAGTGAAGGGAATATGGAAGGCTGAATGTGTGTCTGCAAATCTAGCCCGTGGTGTTTGTTGCGGTCAGAGATGATAACGGTTGATTTAATCCAGTAGTCAGCATCAAAACACAAGCTAATTAGCCAAGTCATTTGGCATGACTAAGCTAACTGAAAGCCCCATAGCAAAGAAGGTCTTAGAGTGAATCTCAAACAGCTCCCTAATTCCTACATAGTGCACTACAAGAGTTACTATGGCTTCTACACCCAAAGGGATGCACTGTATATCCAACAGGGAGACATGTAGCCTATGGAGGTCACAAATGACTCTCTTAGACATTTAATGTACTATTTGGGTGTAGAAACCACGACCTACGAAGTGCAATACACAGGGAGTAAGTAGCCATTTGAGATTCGGTCTCAGAAATCATAAATAACATGCACTGACCAGTATAATTTCAACACCACACAGAATCAAAACAATTAAGAACATATTGGGGGGAAAAAAGAAAATCAAATAAATCCACAAAACAGACTCGAAACCTGAGAAAATAACATGAGCACCGTCATTCAAACGTCTCTCCTCTGTCAGGTGTCCTCTGCAATCACATTCCACGCCATTTGACTGCAAAATGGTGTGGTGTTTTTGAGAGATTCATAGATAAGGCTACAATTATTTCTATAACTACAAGGGAAAAACAGTATACATGTATACAGAATCAGTCAAAAGTCTGGACACGCCTAATTGTATGTTTTTTATCGTAATAAAGTCTTTTTTGATTAGAGCTGTCATAATTAACAGCTTAAAAGGATTCTTTAACATCATTAACATGTTTGTCTCGATTTAGCCTATCACACCAGTGGTAGTACAGGCTGAAGCACAGCTGCTAGCACATTATATGGTGCTATGAAAGAATCTGTGACTGTAGCCCTCTTGTTCAAATACAGCTTTTAAATGGCTTTTAAACCGATACCTTCAGCAGACTACGCCGAACAGTGCTCTCAAGTGATAAATCAACAAGCAGCAAACTAACAAAATTAAAAAAAAAGAGGAAAGGTCCAGTTCCCATTGAGAGCTCGCACTGAAACTAATGAAAGCGAGAGGCTACAATCATTTGGAAGCTGAAACCAAGGGCTTTAGTCATAGTCATATTCCAAAGGGGCAAAGTGGGTCAAAATGTTTTGTTGATTTTTTTGTTGAAGTGAAAGTAAAAACATCCTCTACAGGAAACGCACTTCTGCACTTCCGAATTTAACATGCACATAAGATTCGCAAAACCTGAAAAAAGCGTCCCGCAGTCATATTGTTGACATTTCGTCAGCATAATGTGCATGAGCAGTCGATACTGGCTATGACTTACAAACCAAGACACTGCCAGCAGTAACAGATATGTATAACTACCTTGTAAATATCAACATGCACATCACAGGAGCTAAAAGCACACAAATAACTAGAATCATCTGATTATTCATATATCAATCTCTCTTGACCATCAACTACATGATCAAACATCATTTTGGCCGCAAAAGTGAGTAAAAGTTTTCTGTCGGTGTTGATGGGGTTCAGTATTAGCTTGACATTAGCTTCAAGTTATGTGAGCCCTGTGAACATTCTGCTGTTCTCTCAACTGTATTCATTGTCTAGCTAAAGCATAAGCGATCTAAACATAAAGAGTTAAATACCAAAAGTCAATCATGAATTAGTGTCAGTTGTCAATGGTGAACAACTCTGACCTCTTGAAAATGATCAAACTACAGAATTCATCCCTCACCTGTCTACCTGTGACACAATGATGAAAGCAAACTTTGGAATATGTAGATAGCTGTGGGTTTTTCCTGTTTTCTGGTTTATTCAAACAATTTTATCCTAAGATTTCCCTTTCACTGGCTCAGCTCTTCAGCCTCTTTCCCCTCACAATGTCAGACAGCCGGGATGCCATAAAAACATACTCCGCTTTGTTTTTTTTTGTTTTTTTATTGCTGTTGTTACTACAGCCATGAACTACACAGCACACCAGGGCTATATTTTACCTGTCAGGATGCTTTATTAACTAACAATGTACAAACAGTGGCTTTACGAGCATGTGACATCAATCGAGTGATATCTACTGGGAAAAAAACAACAATGTGCTTTTTACAAAAGGTCTGGCACATTTTGCTTTCACTGTCTGGCACATTTTACACTTTGTTTTTTCAGTATGTTGAACTCAGCAAATAAATAGGATTTTACTCAGAAAATCAACAAAATTACACAACACCAGTGGTGCTCAAACTTTTGCATACAACTTTATATGATATTTACAGTTATTGGTTGGAATGTGCAGCCACTGTTGCCCTAACTTGACGTCAGCGTTCAGAAAATAGGGCAATTAATTGCGACTAACTAAAAATTTTTTGACAGCCCTAATTTTGACCTGAAGGCTTGGCTTTAAATTTTGTTCCTAAGAAAACTATAAATAGCAATAAATAGTGGTGAAGTTGTATGAATTTGTAGATGAGTTTGAAATTGGAAATTTTAAAATTAAAACTTCTTTAGGTATGTTAGAAAAACATCCTAGATGGCTCCTAAGGATGCTGTTTGAGAGAATGCCAAGGGCCACTGCATAACTCCATATGTTTTCACTTTTACTAAAATGGGAAAAATAGCAAAGACAAAAACTACGCCGTCATGTGGAGGTGTGTCCAATCTTTTGACTGTTATTGTGTATTTTGAGAAGTTTTGAGGTAGAAAGTCTTTCAATTTTCAAAAAAATAAACAGTTAATGCAGACGCATGTTAAGAGCTTCGGGCTGGAACAATATCACTCTCACAATTACAACCCCCTACACACATATACACACACACTCAGAGCTTCCATAAGAGCAAAGAAACTTTCTACAACACAATCCCCTGCGTTGATGTCCTGGACACTGAATGGTGATATAAATACTTCAGCACAATTTTTTGAAAAAATCTCTTCAAAGAATATTTAGACTAATGTCTATCATCCATTATCAGTTATGCTTACTCTAGAACAAATTTACATCAAAGCTTTCTGTCTTTTTGTCTTGTGTTCTTGCACAACCTCTATGTACTTATATCACTTAAAATTTGCCTAGTAAAAGCTTTAAGTCACATAAATACAGGCAAATAATATGTAAATGTGACCTGGGAGCTTGCTGTGGTAACCAATCAAATGAGCATGTGTTGCATTCACAGTTAGCACAGGGTTACACAATTGCAGCCATGTGCAACTCTGACTCAGCTTTCATTCTCATAAAGGAGACAATAGTAAGTGATATCAGAAAACAGCCTAGATAACAATTATACCAGTTAGCTACTTATTGAGCTAAAGTTAGCCAGGAGTTTCCCCTGTACTTTCCTACGACGCAATGGTCATAAACAAATTCTGCAGGTGTGTAACTCACCCACGTGCTCTTCTGTGATCTGAACTGTTGGGAGGCTTTTGATTTTCTCTCTGTCTGCTGGAGGTGGACCCGTATTTTCAAACTGATTCAATAACTGTGAAAAGAGGGACAAAAAAAAGGAAAAAAGAAGAAAAATGCCAAAGAAAGTTTATAGTCATTATTGTGATACATGGTCGCACATAACACATACAAACATAAATAGTCAAGTTAAGGCATGTCACTATAAAGGTGTCATACCTGTGTTATAATAGCATCTAATCCATTGGCACCCCATGCATAGTCCATTGGATTTGAATGTAGCATTCCCCTATAAAGAGAGATCAGTCCAAAAACAGTCACAAAGGTGATATTCTATCAAGTTCAGTATAATCCGAATATTTAAGTAGAAAGTCTCTAAAATAAAGAAAAGTTCAAATCTCGTATTATCATACCATGGTCCCATGCCCATGTTTGGCATAGCTGTTGGTGCGATGATTCCATTTACTAACTGCTGAATTATTCTGTTAAAACATGAAGCATTACATTACATGTTATCTGGAGTAACTCAGACAATACATGAGGTAAACGTGGGCTGAGTCTTCAAAAAACAAGTACTTTGTACTTACAGTGCAAATGCAATATGACTATGCCTAATATGACCACAGGGCTTCCTCCAAGGTATCTTCAGACCTACTTAAATCTGATATTTTCTAGCGAGATCTTTTCATTATTTTCATATTCATAGCAACAAATTTATTAAGCCCCATGATCCAAGATCAGCAGCATATCTAAACTAAAAAGTCCAGTTGAGTTACACAAATATAAGCTACTCATGACTTCAGCATGACTACAGTATGCTGTGAGCATCACCATAAAGAAACCCTAGTTATGTCAGAGACACATTCAGACATGTCACGCATGGAAATTGCACAACTCAAACACAAAATGTGTTCAGCTTCCAGTGTTTACAACCCCATTTCCAAGAAAGTTGCCAATGAACCACCAGTTTTTTTTTGTTTTTTTTTAGCATTACACAACTTTACTAGCCTTTTGCTGCCCCGTCCCGACTTTTTTAAAACACTGTTGGCATTAAATTCAAAACAGGCAAATATTTTTCAAAAAACAATAAAATGTCTGTTTCAACATTTTATATGCTGCATTTGTACTATTTTCAATGAAACATAGGGTTTAAATGATTTGCACGTCATTGCATTTTGTTTTTATTTACATTTTGCACAGCGTCCCAACTTTTTTGGAAATGCGGTTATACTTCTAGTTTTTGTTAACTATTTGTATTCCAAAGAGTTCATTCACATAAATGTCAATAAAGTCAAATTCGTCATGCACTCATGTATACACTACTATTCAAGAGTTTGAAATTGCTTTATAAATCGCTTTATAAAGAATTTATTTAAAAGGTACTTGTGTGTCACGTTCAATATTTTGGCAACAACAGGCTCTTCTGGGATAAATAACATGATGTATTAAATATAACTTAAATATACAATTTAAACTTTTTATTTATAGGATTTTTGTCAACATATCTGCCTTGAGATTTGTTTGTTACTTCTAAAATACAAAATACAATAAATATGTTTTTATTCAGCACTTTCCAGTCATTTTAGAATTATCTACAGATATTTTACAGCTTCCAACTAAATATTTGTAATTACGTAAACTTGAAGTTGCACAGGATAGTATATTCAAATAATTTTATACATTTATTTGTCACCATACTGGTTTTGTTGTTGTTGAAAGCACTGAATCCAAACGTTTGAACAGTATTAGTATAATATATGTAATATGCAGAATTATAACAAAATTTTATTGCAAACAATGCTGAACTATTTCTACAGGTCTATGGATTTTTTTAACCAGTAAATGACTATTATTTTTAATTTCCAAAAAAAAAAAAAATTATGAGGTTCTGATATGATAGCATTGAAGTGCACTTGGCCAGCAAAGTGATTCTGATTCTGTCCTCACCCCTCTAAAGTTGGCACCCCTTCATGCCGCGTCCCTTGTCTCCGGGGGACATGGCGTCCCCGTGGCTGTCTGGCTCCGTAGCGCTGGCGGGAGGCCATCTCCCGCTCTCTGCGGTTCTCTGCCTCACGGTTGTCCTCAGTGGGCAACCCCGCCCGCAGATCAAAGCCCTCACCAAAGATCCCCAGAGCAAACTGACCATAGCCATGCGGGAAGGTAAACAAGGTCTGGTCCACATTCTGAAAAAAATAAGAGCCATAAGGTTATTCTTCTTCAGCACATTTTCAAGAAAGTATGTATATGAAGTTGGACTCATAGGTTGACAAGCTAACACTGGATCCAAATTAGAGTAGCACTGAATTAGTGATGGTTAGGCAGAAGATTAAATTAACCCCCAAAAGTAGTCGATCAGCTAAGACATATTTGGTGTCTTAGGCTGGCTTCTTTACGTGCACTGGAGCTACCAGACTAATGTAGCTAACAAGTAACAGAATTATCAACGAATTACTGGATGTCTAAATGACCACACACTAGCTTCAAACTGAGTTAAGTAATTTCAAACAGACTTGCTTATGTGGTTCCTGACACTGTGCTGCTTTCTATAAAAATAGAGTGTCACACAGTTAAACAGTTGTGGCAGCCTGCTTTAGTCTGCTTTGTAAAATGGCCAAAAGGGCATTTTAAAGGACAGTGATAAATCTAAAAGAGTCCATCAAAAAATTGGATGGAAGTCATGCCATAATTAAATTCTCCTTACCCATATGATGCTGGCAAAATACAACAAATAAAACAAAAGCCACTTGATAGCGATATAACAACAGAAACAAGCCAAAAGAAACATTGCTTGTTCCCTGAAGAGGTCAATTAGCTCACCTCGAATGGGGGACGGTTCTGATCACTGGTGGAGGGTGTGGATGTGGACCCATTCTCTGCACTGGAGGCAAAAACAATCCGTTTCAATGCTAATATAACAAAGAAGGCAATCATTTAGACTATTCCACCTAAGGCAACGAACGTGTCCCATTCTTAACACACAGAATCTCAGATGTGAACTATAAAATACCACTCAACACAGGCAGCCAAGTTTGACATTCTTTGATATTTCCATTACTTATACAGTACTGTGCAACAGTCAAAGACGACCTATCAGTTCAACTTCCAGCCAAAACAGCCATTAAATACAAGTTTTTCAGCGACAGGAAAATAAGCAGAAAACATTTACCAGATTACGTAAATCACACTAAAGCCTAAAAAACTAAATATAATATCACTAATTCACTATTTAGTTTGTCTAACCTTTGTTATAGCTTCCATTATTTCCAGGAGACCTGCTTTCAGTTTTTCAAAGAGATCTGCAGGGATATTTTTCACACCTCCAAAGTTTGGCCTTAGCAATCGGTTTCATTTTCTGCCTCTTACAATCCAAGTAATCCCAAATACATTCAAGGATGCTGAGGTCTGGACTCAGCGGGGGTGACCCATCCATTGTTCTGAGAGCACTGAAGATTCTTTGTTTGCCAGTTTTCTTCTTTTTGGTCTATTTCCTTTTCTCAGTCAAAGCTTCTTGACAGATACACATCCTTTCAGATTTATGGCATTGAGTTGTGTTCTCACAGTGGAAGGATGGACAGAAACATCTGTGGATGTTTTCAAATTTGAAGCAACAGTGGAGCTTGATTTTCTCCTCTCTCTGAAGTACTGTTTATCCAGATGGGGACAGTTTTGGTGATCTACCAGGTTTTAGGCGGTTGTTAGGAGTTCCACTTTCTCTGCATCTTTTAAACTTTTTGTTTAATCTCCTCAGTAAATGCTCTTAAAAAATGAATAACTTATACTTAACGGCCGCCTTCACTGGAAAATAAATCAAGGATGGTCTCTGATATTTTACACAGTACTGCAGTTGATCTGTTCTACGATGCTTTGTTTAATATTATCATAACACTCCTCATAGCTGCTGACATTCAAGGTTCTTTAGGGAACGACTGAATTCTCTAAGTTCAACATGATTTTACTCAATTTGCCTATTCTGGAACAATTCAGAAGTATTTTTATATGCAAACATGACTGGTGGAACTATTCACACAGTATTAAAATACAGATAATAGAAGAATACACAAAGCTGTTTTTTTGGGATATTTCAGTTTAAAAATAGCCTGATACATTTATATCGGTCAAAAAGTAAGCAAACAGCATACATTATTGAATATTATTATAATTATAACCTTCAAAAACTAGCAGAGACTATTCACAGCCTTAATAATAATATGCATAGTGTTTACTTATGGTTTCTACTTGCAACTTATAAGCAATTATTGTACGCATTATTTAAAGTTTAATGCGGTTTTTGATTATGGACCTTAAACTGAAGTGTTAAAATTATTCAGCATGAACTTCTCCAGATACAAAGACCTGACCTGGAAAACAAAGTGATTTTAGTCTTAAGGACTGCAGTCTAAATCTGGAGGAACTGTGTTCTAGAGGTTCAGTGAAACAGGTTCAGAGACACTGCAACACCAACAAGGCTTATCAGAACAATCAGCAGCTGCCTAAATTATATGAATTAAATAAAACATGGCTAGAGATCACACTGCTGCCGAAATGAGTGTACAAGTTGCTCGTGTATTGTTTTCTATCCTCTGTCAGAGTCATAAAAATGCAATAGACCAAAAGGCTGTATGACAAAGTTTTATATATTAAGCCATTTTGGTTAAGCAGAAATGCTCAATACAATTTCTCTCAGCACAAGCTCCTTACTATTTTTCTATTACTGGCCCGGTTAATGTAATCCTTAGCTACACAGAGATTTGTACAACAATTAGATTTCAGAACTGAATATCAGCTGAACCATGTGCATCCTGTTGAGAGCGAAAAACTGTAGGATTCTGTTTTTCCCAGAAGCTTGTGCAATTCTTGGTAGTCTGTGTGGTCACTTGGCAAACACAAATGAGCACTTCATGTTCCTCTCCAAGCAACTTGACCATAATTTTTTTTTTCCTCAAAAGCAGGAAGACATACCTTCTCTCCTCTGGTAACTCTTCAATGAAGCCGGATTCACACCGTGGACAGGTGTAATCCTAAAAAAGAGGTAAGCATAGTTTTATAAGTTGGTCTGAAGGGCCTACATAGTCCAGAATACTAATCACTCTTATTAGGGATGGGTGATATGTTGTCTGCACTGGTAAACCAGTATAGCTGCCATACAACAATATCCATTCTTAGTTTGGGGCACTGATGTATAACAAAAATGTAGTAACACAATGGGTGATTCAGGCTGCTTGGAAAGTATATAAATCACTAAATAAATAGTAAGTTTCCTTTCTGAAAACTGAAAAAATCTCTTCAAACTTTGTGATAACACTCAACAATCATGGCCTTTTCTAAGCACCTGAGGATCTGAAAATGAAGCTAGTGATGCCTGCAAAGGGAAAAGCTGTAAAAAAAAAAATACAAATAAAAAAAACTCTCAAACAGAAATGCCACTATGCTGACCAAAAAGGCAAAGCAAAACCCTCATATGACAGCAAAGGACCTGACATTACCAAATCTCAAAAAATTATTTTCGGGCAACATGACTTGGACCTTTAATTAAATAGTGTGATGAAAGCTATAGTGCAAGGTGGAAAGACAATGAGAAGTGGTAGAACAGCTGACTATAGAACAATTTCCCATATACTAGATATTTCGTTTAATTTAATTAAACGTCATACATTTGGAAGGCAAACAAAAGTTGGCTCACTTATGATGAGAGATTTAAACCAAGCCTGACTGAACGTTCTTGAAAATAGGGAACAAACGGGAACACTGCAGCATGTAGAACTGTCAAGAAAGGAAGTGTGAAGAGTTTCCAGGAATTAAAAGAGAATTAGGAATTAGGAGAACAGGCTTTTTTTATACATATTTAATACTAACATCTTACAACCCAAACATAAAACACACAAACTCTCAAGTCTTTAAATGCAATTGTAGCTGTTGTGAAGACATACAATGGGACAAAATTTAAGGTGACGTCCCAGCTTTTCCACAGCCTGAGGGAATGTCACGCTTCCTCCACTCTGTACATTAAAGCTAAAAGCAAGAGAGAGCTAAGTATAGATACTACAGAGGAAGAGTGGACTAAAATGTCTGTAACACAGACACACAACCACTAATTCAAGGACAGGGACAGAACTTGGATTGAAAAATATTATCCACTATTTCATAACACCTGAAATAAGGAGTAAACAAACTGGTCATTAACAAACGGAAATGTAATAAGTTGTACTCTTTTAGGGAAAATGTATACGAGGTGGTTAAAAACATTCTAGTCTATTCAGTTCCCAGAGAATGCAAGTTATATACCTTAGAGATAGAAATGACTATGCTACAAATAATGACTAATATGTAACGAGTACACTACTGATAGCCAGCAAAAAAGCAATAACATTGGTAACAGGTTGGTAAAACTTGTATAAGATTGAATCTCCTTCTATAGAACAGTGGGCCAAAATTGCAAGACAAATTTATATACTAGAAGTACATGATAATAGGTGGCAAAAATGGAAAATATATGACACCATAAATGCATATGGATAAACTGACATGAATGCAAGGATACTACACCTTTAAATACACCCCTCTGTTGAGAGTTTTGCAACCACAGGCAAACCTTTTTTTCCCTTTTCCCCCTTTTTGAAGTTTTTGATTTTGACATGTCCTTGATATATATCTATGTATAATTTGAAAAAAATCTCACTAAACATTTTAAGTGACTAAGAAAAACGAGTTCACTTCCAGTATTTTAATTTTGCTTTGCACCATGTTTATCTGGGTGAATTTTAAGCCCACGAATTTGTGAACCTCAGAAGAATAGACCAATAGAAAACAAGGAGGTCAGGTTCAGAATTTTCTTTCTGTGGAACTCATTTAACTCACTAATTTTATTCGCCGCCCTGCTCTACCCCAGCAAACAAAAAACGCAAGGCGAAAGTCCGGTTTTACCGCATTATCATTAAATTATTTTTTTCAGCTTCTTACAACGGAAATGTTTGAAAACATCCAAAGTAGAGGTCTGAACGGGACTGCTTTCTCAGTCCCACTTCCACCCACCCCTGCAAGATTTCATCTCAATCCCACCCACTCCCACAAAAAATCGGAATCATTTGTCCCGCTCCTGCCCACAATCGAGATGTTTTGGCCTGCTCCTGCTTGTGCAGTTCCATCAAGGCGAACTGACATCCAATATGTGACATAGTCTATTCACAAATACATTATCCTCTGCTGAAATAACACAGTCATGCTCGCCAGGCTTACCGTGAAGTAACTTCACCCAGTAAATATAAAGCAAGAATTAAATCACGTAACAGTTTATTTTGGTATTTTGCTGGGTTTGGCAGCTGCAGCTGTCGGACTGAAGGCTCCGCCATCTCTGTAAGCTACAAGAATTAGCATGTTGGTCACCTGATCAGTTGTTTCGCAAGTCTTTAAATTGTTTTACTGTTATCAATTCATATTGTTTAAGTATATTACTTAGTGATTGCTCTACTTTATTTAGGCTATTCAATAATTTGCAGGATTTCTCTTCATGCATGCTTCACACCCACTTCCTCCAGCACACAATGTCGAAAATTAGTCCTGTGCTGCAAGATATCCCGTTGTTCCAGCAGGAACCCTATGGGAATGCAGACCTCTAATCCAAAGGATGATCCACAGACTAAGGCTTGGAATCGCTCAAAACTTTTAATAACGTTACTTTGTACCATAGACATTTATAGTAAAAATACAGTTTTACAAAAAAATAAATAAAAAACAGTTATTCCAGATGTAAGTTCCAGTCACAGCATGGTACCCAGCAGTCTTGGTTTCTGAAGACCGTGTAGTGGTTTGTTCAGTCACACTGATATTTGTATTCATGCTTGTATTTGTTCAACAGATTACTGATGTTAAAAGGGCTGACAACTTTATTTGATTACAATTAGCTGTAGGCTCCTGCACAAATGAACTACTGACTGCCAAATAAAGAACAATGTTGGTAATTTCAATTTTGCCCCTGTTTCTTCAGTTGGATTTTAGTTGGGTGGGACTATATTGGAAGATGTTGATGTTAACCATTCCCTCAAAACAGATTTTTTCATCAGCAACTCCTTTCCACTTCCCCACTCCACACAAAGAGAGGGAATTAGTTAGCACCTTAACTCTTATAAAACACACAGCCTTAATTAAAGAAAAAATGTCTGCTGTGCCTTCATTGCAAAAGTGCAATTCCACTATTTCACACAAGTGAGACTGGGCTTTAGAGAGCTTGTTTACCAATGCTTTGTCTCTTCCTTTACTTTCACTGGAAGAGCTGCTGGGCACAGCGTGCAAGTAAATTAACTTCTTCTGCGTAGTCTGTTGGCTGGTCTAACTTAGCCAAGTAATGCTCATATTGTTTGAATTATCTATTGGCCATCACAGCCACCAAACCACAGCAGTACATGCTGAAAGTGTTTAGATGATTGGAAATTTCAGCCTGTGTTAGTCACTAACACCATTACAGTTAATGTATCCACTCTATGTTAAACATCGCCGTAATCTGATATCTCGCACAGATTCAAAGCCCAACTTCTGCCAGAAAATAAAAGCTTAAAAATGCAACAAAAAAAAGGCCTGTTGCCACAGAGTTGTTTATGTTGCCATGGCCACTCCACCGTTAATCACTGTGGGGTCTAAAATGACCACACAGTCCAGATCTGGCTGAGAAGTTCAGTTTTTTTAGCATTTCACTGGAAATATCCAGCCCCTTTAATAACACACATATCAACCAATCACCACTCTAGATAAGACAATTAGATACGGCATTAAAATTAGGTATTGAATAACACAGTTTTGATATTTATTGGCATACTAATTCCGCTGGTAGCATAAAAGTATTGATTTTCAACACCCACCCCTACATGAGCCCCCTTAAAATCATCCTACATCTACAGCTTAAAACCACTATAAGCAGTTATAAACCTAAACCCACATTATGCCTAACAGGACCCATATTATGCACAGGAGATTGGCAACCCAATCAGCCTGACTGCATTTCCAACATCAGCAACCTAGAGACCACCATGACATGGAAGCATTAGTACCTGCAGCTCTTCTATAGTGCTTTCACAGTGGCTCCATACTGTGCGAGTTCATTCTAGAGTCCATGTACAATGAGAGGCAAAAAGCATCTGAAAAGGATGCCAAACGGAGCACCAAAGAACCTTTGTTAGACCATTCACCATCCTTCATACAAGGAGTGAAACATGTGATGAACTAAGAGCTGAGGAATATGACAGTATATCATTATTGTGACAAACGACATCACAAAATGCTTCTAAAACACTTCCCAACTGCACGTCTGATTACAAAGAGAGTATAATGACTCTTGTTTAATTGGATTTAATATAGCATAGTGTGTGAAATGTTAAATACAAGTAACAAGATTCACAGTTTGACTATTTTAAAATGTGGCAATACTTTGTAGTAATGTTTATCGTGACATATTGTGTATTGTAAAAAAGTTCCTGAAGAATTGGATAAGGCGTTTTGCCCAGCTCTAGATGAACTCACTCCTAATGAAAAGACTGGATAAAGGACAAATATGATGATTATGAAACGGACAGGCACTCACTGCTTTGCTTGACATCACTTGCCACTTGAAGAAGCCTACAACCATTACAATTAGACACGTTCGTGCTGAAACTGCCATAACTGCAATGACAGATGAAGCACTATAGCCAAAAGTGACAGCTTGGGAACTTTTCTGACTCAAACTTGGCAGCTGACACTTAACCCAAGCCCCAAAGGCTCAGAGCACCACCGGTCCACCGGATGACAGAAAATGATTTAGGTGTCAAGAATAACAGGTGACTCTGACAGCTCTCACAGGAAAGCCACAGTCTTCGCGCTGTCAGCTATCTGGTGGTTGAAAACTCGTTCAAACCTCTTTCTAGATAAGTGGCTAACATATAAAGGCTGAAGGTCTGTGTTTGTATATTGCAAGGACTCAAAAAAGAGAGCTTAAATATAGCAATGCGTCCACAGATCCGCCTACTATACACACAACACGAATTCATGCAGACCAATCTAGCCATACCCATGTAGCCGCTTCAGTCCGCAAATCAACCACTCAAACGCACCATATTGGACACAGCTAATCTCAGTTTCACGCCACATGCCAAGAGCTGGTAATGTAACGCCAAGCCAACAGTAGGCTGAACTTGACAACTAACCACTGAACCTTTGAGCTGTGCAGTAGTACTACACGTTAGGCGTGTTAGCTAGCTAGCTCAAGTAGCTCACAAATAACAAAACACAGACTCGGAGGAGCCGAGGAGCTAGCTAATCCGCTAATAAACGCCTTAAAAAGAGCAGGGGACCCTGTACGTTCATGGTTAGCTCGCTAACGAGCTAAAACCCCTCAAAACCACAAAACACGACTCACTAGCAGCTAGCTAGCCCTGCTAGACGGCTAACTTGCTAAGCAGCTAAACGCTAGTGAACGTTAACGCCGTTACTAACGACGATGCTAACAAGTTAGCCAGCTAGCGGCTACGCTATCTAGCAGCAGCTGCTCGACCCCGAACTCTTGACACTCGCGGAGAAAGTGGCGTTTTCGTGAGAAAACACGCGGCTCCACAGCTTTAACTCAACACAGCTCAGACCTAGGACGTACCGGGAGGCGAGGGCTGATCTCTTCTGAACATCGGTGACAGAAAAACCGGCAGGTCCGTAGGGGAGCTTCCGCCATCTTCTGATTCACTACGGGACTCGGAGCGAGACACGGCGGCTGAACGGCGCTCAGGCTGGGACATAAAGGGCGAACACGGAGAGAAAGCGAAGCGCAGCGAGAGAGCAGGTCACGCACTGCGAGCAGGCAGCAGTGAGGAGCATAGCAGGCAGTGATAATAGCCTCGGGCATCAAAAACAGTGAACGTAAACCACGCGCGAAAATAAGTATATATATATATATATAAGGCTTTGAGTCGTAACTGTAACTGGCCTCATGTTATCGGGATTACGAAATTTGACAAAATTTAACACAAAATAGGGACTTGTAAACAGAATATTTTAAAAAAGACACTGTTTTATTTGTTTTTTAAGGATTACCTTTTCACAAGACAATTTACATAAAGCAGGCTATTAATTCTAATTTACTAACTGTGCCCATAATTGTGTGTGTGTGTGTGTGTATATATATATATATATATGTATATATATGTGTGTATATACACACACACACACACACACACACACATATATATATATATATGTATATATATATATATATATATGTCATAAATAAATAATCAGTATTCAATGTAGAGTTTTGTTGTATTGTTGCAAAAGCACCCCAATGATAATAAATATGATGCTAAAAAATGACTATTAATACCTATTAGGGCATGAGTAAACAAGTGATTACTGTATGTTTGTTAAACTATTAAACTAGCTAGCCTGTTTAATAATTGATATCTGACAACTCTTTTGCAACTCAGCTATGTACTTTTTTGACATCCATCCCATGATTATTTTATTTCCAGTCCAGATGTGCATTAGCACAAGTCATTTAATCCACTTGCATAAGAAAGAAAGTCAATGGAAAGTCAATGGAAAATAATTGGGAAAACAGCACTTAAACTTTCATCTTTGAGAGAGAGAGGAAAAAAATCAAGCTCCATTTTTACTTCAGTTCTGAAAAAATCCCCAGGTGTTTCTGTTCATCCTTCCCCTGTGAGAAGACACTCAACACTATGAGTCTGAAAGGATGTGTAGCTGAAAAGTCCTCATTGAGAAAAGGTAATAGAGAAAAATTAAGAACATATCCCAACCAAACAAAAACATGCTGGTGTTCTCAGAACAATGAACTGACCACCAGTCCAGACCTCAATATCCCTTAATAGGGATTAAGTGGATCGTCAAAAGCAGAAAATGCAACCAACTTCTAAGACTGAACTTTGGAGGAGTGGAAAAAATATCCCTGCAAACTTCTTTGAAAAAACGAAAAGAAGTCTCCTGAAAAGAATGGAAGCTGTAATAAAGTCAAGAGGTGGATAATAACAATATCTCATACAATATGATCAAATATAATAAAAATCAACACATAAAACAGCAACATGTTTATCACTAACTTGCATTCTTCCTTAAGTTGACACAGATTTATCATCCATTACAACATTGAGAATGCTTTTTTGTTGGCTTTTTATGGAAATGACACACTGCTGCCATCAGCTGGATAAAAAGTGTTTCATCTCTGGTTTATATGAGGCAATGCTGTTCACTGTGAATTTATGAGGGCCATTTTTCTACTAAGCTACTTTTGTTTAGAATTAGATCTACATGGAGTGCAGAATGGAGGCCGGAAAACCAGCCCATGACCTTTCAGCAGCCACTAACTCTTATCTCTCAGAGTGCCGGGGCAGGCATTTGCTTTATCAACCAAATATAGATTGCAGTCTAGAAGTCAAGCTGCCCCAGAAGCATTAAATTCCACTTTTCTAGGCACAACTCTCATAATGGAAACAGGAAAGACACAGTTTGTACAATATTTATCTATATTCATGTATAATAATCATCAGGGGTGTAACAATACACCCAGCCCACGATTCGATTCAGTACATGTTGCTGGATTCATGATTTCATATTCTCACTTTATTCTTAACTAAATTTGAATGAAGTAAAATGATGCTTGAATCCATACTGTTGCAAAACCTGTTAATGATGATAGAGCTTAGAGGCAAGAGGAGTGTGTAGTGTGATGTGAACGGAGTGAGCAGGAGTGAGTTGTCGAACGGAGTGTGCAGGAGTGAGTTGTCGATCAGTGCTTTTTGTTTGTGAACTTTGGTTTCAGAAAAGATGGCATAATAAATAGTGTGCCAGTTCTCCATGATGCATTGTCACATTGTTCATGGTGATATCACAATGTCGCAATGCGTGGTCACAACCACGATAATCATAAGTGTGGTTTCCACTGGCGACAGTATCTGCTCTTTTCCAAATCCAGCTTTCATTGTCATGTTACTCCCATTTACATTGTTATACCACACTTATTTCCACTGTTACACTAAACCAACTACACCAATTTCTATGGTTATGATACACCCATTTCCATTGTCACACTACATCAATTTTCATGGTTACCCTACATTCATTTGCATTGTTATGCTACACTTATTTCCATGGTTACATTACACCAATTTCCAGTGTTACACTACACTGTTTCCAAGGTTATGCCATATCCATTTTCATTGTTATGCTACACTGATGTTCATCGCTATTGCTACAGTTATTTCCATTGTTATGCCACACCCATTTCCATGGTTACACTAGATTAAAAAGCTGAGAAAGAATGCACCATTACCAACTATAAGCAGTGGTCAAATTGTAAAAAAAAACAGGAGTGGTTGGTTCAAACAACTAAGGAGCTGTGAACTGTAGCCTTCCTTACTTTGTAACTTTATTAGCACAGGAAAATACTTTTCAGAGATCTCTCATCTTAATCTGTGATTGCAGATATCAAACTTTTATATAAATTCACATTACGACTTTAATGTAAAGGTGAAGGTGATACCAAAGGTGATTTTTGGCATCCCCTTGCATCCCCTCTCAAATTAGCTATATGCTTGTACTGTTGAGCTAAGTCAAGTGATTTGTTTAAAATATTCAAAATATTGAGTACAAAATTATAGAACTTATTACATCTTCATAGTGCGATATAACAAAATATGTATGTATTTGGCTTTTCTGATCTTAGATTGTGAGTATATGGAGGATCCAGAGAGCAAACAATAGATGAATGGATGAAAATACATTATAGAAAAGACAGTGTTATCCAGGGTAATTTATATTGTTCCCACATTTATTTTCAAATGTATTAGAGCACCCTAGACTCTCCATAGGAGTACTTGTATACAAAAGCTGAAAAAGCCTGTTAGAAGTGTGGAATATGTTTCAGACATTAGCACCAAGTTCCCAAACTGGCCTGCAGATGGCGCTGTACTGCCTATAATGTGAGGAACACTGAGAGAAACATTCATGAAATGTTCCAACAATGAGGCCTGAAAGTCTGAGAGGCTGATATCTACTCTTAGTTTATTACTGAACCAAAAACTATGCATTCATATAATTTAACTTCCTGAACACTTATTGTGGTGAATATTCACTCACTATAGGCAAAAGTATGTGGACACTCCTCCCAATTATTGACTTCAGGTGTTTCCGCCACACCCATAGCTAAGAGGCACATAAAATCAAGCACATAGCCATGCAGCCATGTCTACATAGTCGGTGGCAGTAGGATGGGTCATACTAAGAAGTGGTGTAAAGCACTCTGCCACTGGACTCGTAAGCAGTGGAAATGTGTTCTCTGGGGTGATGAATCATGCTTCACTATCTGGCAGTCAGTATACCTGTATATTAGGAATGGAATGTCCAATAAGCTCACATAGGTGTGATGTTCATGTGTCCACATAGTGTAACGTGCATTATGAGTTTAGAAGTGACATATATATTGTTTGTTTTTATGTGCATTGCAAACACAATAAAAATGACAACCTTCTTATTAATATGATAAAAAGTAGATTTAAAAAAAATCATTTATAGTCTTTTGGCAAAACATTTTACAAGTGTATCAGCCAGCATTACTTTGAGATCGTTCTCTCGTTAGTTTTTCATAAAAATGGCACACAAATTCAAATTGTGACAAAGAATACATTATGTTTCTTCAGAAGCACACACACACTTCCATAGCTGGACTGTGTGCCAGTGTTGCCACTGCTTAGCGAGCTCTCAGCTGGCTGTCGGAGTGAATTTGCACCTGGCTACATTCAAAAGCTTTGACAGAAAAAAAGGGCAGCAGTGACGAACTAACCTGAGTAAACTCGCTCCTCTTCCTTCCTTTCAGACTGCTGTAAAACACCTGTGACTCAGAAAGGCACTCAAGTACCTCTTTTATTCAGCGCTGAGTGAGGTCAACATGGTTTCTTTTTACTAAAGCAAAATCTTAAAGAAATGGGACACATAAAGTAATAGAATTAGGCATGCAGTTAATGTAAATGGACTGCAAAAGAGAATAGTGTCATTTATTGAGGTTTTGTGACATGACATTACTGTATAACTTTATTTCCAACAAATCTGCAAAAACTTTTTAAAACTTACCTTAATACATAGTGCTTGTCAATGAAATATACTGTAAAGGATCAATATGATTGCATCCATAAATATGCAGTGTGCCCAGAAAGAAAACATACAAAATATCTTACAGGTCAACAATAAAACATAAAAGAAACAGACTTTAACCCTGAAATGCATAAAGTCGTATGCAAAATTTTGGCTGCCCCATATAAAATTCTATGCTTTGTCGAATTGAAAGTGGAAATGTGTTACATATCTTCTACAGAGAACACACTTCTGCACATTTTAATGCACAATTACTGTTTATTTGATGAATAAAAAAACATTAATTTGGCCTGTGCAAATGCTATGGCACGTTTTATAGTTTATTTTATTTTTTTCCAATATGTTAAACCTATAAAGAGTTTTGACAGTTCTACTCTAGTGATGGTCACATAATTTTGTGCTTGAGTAAAAAATTACTAATCAATTGCTGAAAAATGATCTGATATAAGCATATAATTGAGTTTAGCTATAGCAAATGTACTAACTGCCACTTGTCTTGCCTCATG
This sequence comes from Colossoma macropomum, assembly GCF_904425465.1. NCBI lineage: Eukaryota > Metazoa > Chordata > Actinopteri > Characiformes > Serrasalmidae > Colossoma > Colossoma macropomum. Next base: position 17,382,409 of record NW_023494807.1, on the reverse strand, counting down.
TCGATCGGTTTTGTTAGAAATCAACTTTGTTTGACAAACTTTGCACATATCATTCTCTCCAGTTTCTCTGAGGGTAAAGTCAACCCTGGTCAAATGACATGCTTTGTTGATTTTCTAAGTAAAAATAAGTTAACACATAACAAAGAGCACATTTCTGCACATTTTAATGTACTGTTTGCTAAATTTTACATATAAAAAATACATATGTGGCCTGCGCACATAAGCTAATAAATAGAAACTGTGGACTAAAATCTGCAGAAAAGTGTGTTCTCTGTAAGGATGTGTTAACTCAAGACATGCCAATTGACTGGGGTTGTCCAAACTTTAGCATACGACTGTGTGAACTGCTGGAGAACACCTGTGCATTTAAGGGTTACAATATAATATACTCAACAATATAATACTGAACACACAAGCCCATCAGTAGGTTGGCCAATATGATGCAGTGACTGCATGTCCGTGGTTTTAGAAGAGACAGTTCATGCATTTGACAGACTTGCTCCCGTAATCCAGACACTCCGGCCCGATGCACTCACAGCAGGCGTTGTGGAACCAGCGATACTTCGAAGCGCCCATAGACTCACAGTACTGCTTACACTGCCGTATGGACAAACAGTCATCAAAGTAGACAACCGTGCACAGATTATCTATAACAGCAAGAAAAGGGGAGGGAAGGGAAGGGAAGGGAAGGGAAGGGAACGGAAGGGAAGGGAAGGGAAGAGATCACCAAAAGGCTCCTCTCACGGAAAAATGTACTGTCACTCCACATTACATAAAGTCCACATAAGGAAACTAAGCCACAAGGCCCATTTGAAACTATCATGATTGTGATGCCGCAGCCATGGACGCATTTGGACGTCCATTCATGCTGAGGTCATATGGAGTGTTGTTACTGCAGATAGCCTGTAGTAGTGTAGCAGTAGTAGGAATGGAGGATGTGGGGAAAACAGTTAAGCTGGCTTTTCACAGTAGCACTTTCATGCAACTTTAATTGCCTGAAACCTACATGAAACTAACTTGCACTTAAGTTGCATAATATAAAGCATGTGCAACTCACTCGAAACTTAGCCGTAACAGTTGCAACTGCGTCAACTTTGTGAAACAAGTTTCATGAAACAGCCAATCAAAATGCAAATAACGCATCATGTCAAACAATAAACTTAATAACATAAACGATCACTTTCACCACATCAATGGACAACAAAAGTGTAAAATACACATGGATAAAACCATCAAGTATACAGTAAGGAGCTCTTGATAGATAAGACAGAGAAACAGATGTAGAAAATAGCAATGACGGCTTGAAAAACTTAACCTAGATGATAAAAATGCTGTATGTAAATTACACCTTGCAGATGAAATTATAGTAAGAATAATACAGTTTATCATAAAAATATGAGCTGCTAATTAGGCTAACTAGTTAAGTAACTGAGTGTGTTGTGTCAACTTTGTTTTTGAATCGTTTGTAAATGCCAAGTTGCAAAATTATGTTGCAGGCAACACACAACATGCAACTAGGTGCGTGAAAGTTTCACCATATAAAGCCAGCCTTAAACACTGTGCTGTTCCTGACTTTCGGGAAGCAAATGTATCACTGCAGCCTTCCAAAATATCCACACATCCATAAGGAGTGTAACTTATCACCACTTTGGAGGTACTTGTTTGGACAGCAATAATGTATCAGTCTTAAAGGCACAATAACAAAAACAGCCTGTTTAATTCTAGGGTATAAAATGCTTAGGTATAAAGAGAGATTAGAAATGGCCATGTAAAAATTAAATATGACTGTTTTGGGTACATAAACCACATAAGAAGTGAACTTCAGGGGAAAAAATAAAATGCCACAAAAGCCCTTTAAGTAGTGAGATGGGAAAACAGATTCACTGTCTCTGCGCTTATTCCAATTACAGGCCATTATATTACTCATCTCCTATTAAAGTCCATTTTTACACAAACACTGTGCTCAACCCATTCATTACAGCAAGCAAAGAAAGTAGAAGGAAGAGCTATAATTTAAGCCTAAAGTGCAGTAGCTCATACAGCATCGAAACGTCTTTCACACTATATCTACTATAATTAGACATCAGACCAGGGGTGAACAGCTCTGGTCTTGGAGGGCCGGTGTCCAGCGCAGTTTGGTTGTTGTCCTACTCAAACACACCAGCTAGACCTGGCAGTTAACAAGTGTAATCAGGTGTGTTTGAGCAGGTAAATCACCAAACTGTGTTAGACACCGGCCCTCCAGGACTGGAGCTGTGCACCCCTGCATTAGACTTTATTCCCAAGTGATGGTATCAGTCTAGAGTGAATAGACACAGGCTGGCATGATCATGAATTTTTATCTGACTATTAATTGACACACTTAATCCATACTTGACTTAAACCATACAGTAATAGCTGTATCGACCACAGTGGTTGATTAGCTATTTTGGTTCCTAGCTGATACTAAGTAGCTCCCAAATGACAACAGAAACAACTCACCGCTGTCCTCTAAACATGTTAAGTCAGAAGTCAGAGGAACTTTTGTTGTTAATGTAAGACTTATCTCAATATATGTGTTTTCTGATTTATTTTATTCTCATGTATTTGCCTCAAACTAACTGATAGAAATACTCTAAATTCACATTGTGTTTGTTGACTTATAGCAAGTCATACTGTGTTCTAAACCATGTATTTACTGAAATGGTTTGGGTGACTACTGATTTCCAGTGTTTGTTCGCACTGTTAGCCTAGCAGCTTCTAACTAAAGATGCCAAACATTTGATTTTTCACCTAAATATTCCTTAAAAAAATTACTTTTTAAAAGGTCCATATTCTACACTCTTTGTCCATTTTATCAGCTTCACTTAACAAATAGTTGCACTTTGTAGTTCTACAATTACAGACTGTAGTCCATCTGTTTCTCTCCACATTTTGTTAGCCCCCTTTTACCCTATTCTTCAATGGTCAGGACCCCCACCACAAAGCAGGTATTATCTGGGTGGTGGATTATTCTCAGCATTGCAGTGACATTGATGTGGTGGTGGTGTGTTAGTGTGTGTTGTGCTGGTACGAGTGGATCAGACACAGCAGTGCTGTTGGAGTTTTTAAACACTATGTACACTTACTGTCCACTCTGTTAAACACTCCTACCTTGTTGGTCCACCTTGTAGATGTAAAGTCAGAGACGATAGCTCGTCTGCTGCTGCACAGTTTGTGATAGTCATCCTCTAGTCCTTCATCAGTGGTCACAGGACGCATCCCAAAGGACTCTGTTGGCTGAATATTTTCGATTGGTGGACTATTCTCAGTCCAGCAGTGACACTGAGGTGTTTAAAAACTCCAGCAGCACTGCTGTGTCTGATCCACTCGTACCAGCGCAACACACACTAACACACCACCATCACGTCAGTGTTACTGCAGTGCTGAGACTGATCCACCACTCAGATAATACCTGTTCTGTGGTGGTCCTGTGGGATCCTGACCACTGAAGAACAGGGTAAAAGGGGGCTAACAAAGTATGCAGAGAAACAGATGGACTACAGTCTGTAATTGTAGAACTACAAAGTGCACCTATAATGAAGAGTGAACGACACTTTCAGAAACTTTAATGTTCACACAAGACATAAAACTCACTTAAAAAAGCAAGGAAATGTCATTCTCCATGATATGAGCCCTTCACAATTTTCCACTGATCCTGGTACCTTTATCATAGTTGCTGTGGATGCTGCTGCCAGGCAACGAGACGTTCTGGTGCTGTTCGTCCAGCGTCTCCAGGAAGGACACAAGGTTCTCGTGGTGAGAAAGCTCTTCAGCCACAGGGAAGGAGACCACCATCATGTTAATGGGGGTGTCACCCTCAGTGAGGGCCCTGAAGAGCGATGGGATTGGTCGATGGAGATCCTCTACAGTGCTTTTGGAAGTGGGCGGGGTGTCGCTGTAGTTTCTGGGGTTGCACATGCCTGCATCAGCCATCAGAGGAAGAAGTACATGAATTATTAATATCAACCTCTATATTTATCCCTTCATGAAAATTCCCTTAGAATGTACTCTGCCTGTCAAAGATCTGGGGACACTGAGCTTTTCCAAGAAATTTTGTTTTCCTTCTCCTGGTACCACTATTACAGCTGCTGTGGGTGCAATAACTTAATAACATATTAAAGGAGAATTCCTACTGTTCAGATTTTCAGCATAATTCTATGTATTGAAGCAAAACTTACAGACTCAGATTTCTTCCACTACAATGGTAGTGATCAGAAACAGGGGTCAAGAATGTAGCCATTTATTTACTATCCAAAATAACTAGAGACTCACACATGTCCTACATGAACCTATCCAAGTTTTATCTGTAATGTTGATAATAGTAAAATTGTTGTAAATCTAAAATTTTCCTTTGTTTCTTCAGGGACTATGTTGCCTTACAAAACCCTACATGTACCTCTTTGCCATGAACGTATTTGAACCCCTTTTTACAGTAGCCCTAAAATGCAATTTCTGTCTGCTTTGGTCCTTCAGTTTTAGCACTAAGCACTTCAATAATGTTGATGGAATATATTTAGACAGAAATTATTTACATGATTTACATATTTATTTGCATGATTTACAAAGCTGGGCGCAAATTGATTTTTGTCTTTGTAGGTGGGCAAGCAAAGTGACCTCACACAGTGTGATCAGTTCTAGCACCGAACACTTACTGCAATATGTATAGAAAGTTTGTACATATATTTTATATCACTCCTTACCACGCATTCCAAACAAGACTTACTTCTGACAAGATGTGTTCTAAGTGCTCTTTGGTCACTGTTAGTACATACATAAATGTTATCTGGCAGTGTCCACCAATGAAATGTCTTTGGGAAAATGCAGCAGCTTTGTTGTCTTTGCTTTTAGAAAAAGATCTTTCTTTTTGTCCGGTTCTGCTCTCAATACTCAATTTAAATTTTTATCAAAAAACACAGTTTAAGTTTTTTCATTGTAAAACATACACCGTAACCTAATGGCTTTTTGTACAGGCATGATATCTGCATGCTGCAACAGCACAGAGTGCCCCCCTCCCCTCCACTCTGAGATTATTCAACCAGTGCATTTCAACAGCTGGAGTTTCAGAACAATGGTTTCTGTGTTAGGTAAAATGATTGTGGTATTAGTGTAGAATATCTCGTCACTAAACACATTTATAAGTTCAGTTATGTTCACATGAGGGAATCTTAATGTCTTAATAAAGGTTTGCATCAAATCAATAAACGAATGATGGTTTTGTAAACCGGCATTTACTGTTACTGGGGGCTGAAATGAAGTGCTTCAATTACAAATTGAATTGAATAAGCTCATTTTAGAACGCAGTGGAAAAAAATCAGATATGTACCATATATTCAAGGTTTCAGTATCAGAAAAGAAAAAGTGGTATTATGTGCCATTTCTAATTTTTACTGGTGATAATTAACAAAGCATTATACTTTGCAAAGCGAGACTACATCTTACTATCATGAATAGGCTGGCAAATTCTTCTCAAAGCTGAGGCTAAAGGAATGGTCATTTTTGGTCAAACTATTCCTTTACAGGGAGATTCTTGCATCTGGTCCTCTCAGCTCACACCTTCTTCTCTGTCAGGAGAGAATGAGCTGGCACTGAAGCTCTGTCCAAATCATTCTCACTGCTAATACGCTGTACGCTAGCACACTGGCCATGTAGAACAGATATAAGAAGACGCTAAAGTTATTTGATGCAGTCTACAAGTAACTGGGCAGTAAATACATTTTCATTGTTTTGACTCTGTACTCCAGCACACTGAATTGAAACAGTGAGGTTAAAGTGTAGAATATAGCTTTCTGGTCAAAATGGGTAAATATGGACCTCTCTACCATATTAGTTCTAACTGTGGTCCCACAGTTAAAAAAAATATATAAAAAAAAAAAACAAAGTATTCAGACCTTAGATATTTACAAGGATTATGTTATGAACTATTTAAACTCAAGTCATTAATTGAGACAGTAATAAGTTAAATATATACAAAATCATCATTCATAGAGTTCTTTCTACTTGGAGGTGACAAAATCACAAAATTTCAACTTCTAAAAATAATACATTTTTTAAATGTTTTAGAATAATCTCAAATATATTTTTTAATTCTTTTAAAGTTAAGTTAAAATTTGTTAATTATAAGTTTATTTTTTAAAATAAAAACAAACTTTTTTTTCATGTCTCTACCAAAACACAAAGAGTTTTAATCCTTAGGCAGAGCCTTATTCCACACCCCTGCATTTTAGAGCAGGAAGTGACACTGCATCCCTGGCCCTCATGGCCACATGGTGAGCAGTTAGATCCCATTGTTTTGAAGTAAATGTATCTCAAAGTCTACAAATTCAGAGTGTAAGAATTGTCATTAGCGAAACAGATTTTCTGCAATGAAGTGACTTTTTTGTTTTTTTTAAATAAAACATTATGATATTATGTGTGTACAATTATTCAAAGCAGTATTTGCTAGTCCTATGCTGGCTAGTGTTCTTGAATTATGCTCAAACTTAGCTAAAATTGTCACTACTGAAACATTCGCTTTTAACAGTGTTGAGATTGTTTTGGTAGTGACAAAATGGAATGTTCATTCATTAGTTTAATAAAATAAACAAATTTAAGGTATAAAATCATGGAAAGCAAAAGGATTTTAGTCTACAGTTCAAGTCTGAAATGTTATGAACTCTACTAATTCGGGGTATTTTTTTTGCAAATTAATATTTCAATATTTAATATTTGAGCAAGACTTTTAATACAAACAACTTACACATCTCTGCTACAAATAAAACATAAATTCTGCTTTCAGCACCTACCATTTGTGAACAATGCAACCACATGTTACAACTTCCTCAATGAGTCCAATAAGTTTTGAAACATTTGGCTGCATCTGAGCAGATAATATATTCCAATATAATTCAGATTGCCAGCATCCATATTAGCAATAAATGCAAAGGAATCAGTTCCACTGGCAGCCATTCATGCCCAAACCATAACACTACCTCCACCATGTTTGACAGATTAGGTGGCATGCTTTGTATCATGATCAGTTCCTTTTCCCCTCCATACTCTTCACTTCCCATCATTCTGGTTGATCTTTTTTTTTTCAAATTGTACAGGCTTTTTTAGGTGTTGTGGCAAACTCTTGTTTTCCTGTTTTTGAGGCTTACCAATGGTTTACATATTGTGGTAAACCATCTGTATTTACTCTGGTGAAGTGTTCTCTTGATATTTGACTTTGACACAGATACGCCTGCCTCCTTTTTATCTGCTTACTTATAAGTGAAATAATGAAGGAGTAACACACACTTGGTCATGAAGCATCTGAGCAGCCAAATATCCAAATACTTTGAGCCTCTAAAAATTGGGGCGTTATGTATTAAAACGGTTGTAATTCCTACACTGTTCAAAATATCCTCAAATTATATTCACTTTGAGATCATATTCATTATTTAACTCCATTTAACCTCAATATGCTGCGGTAGACAAAACATCTTTGTTGACATCCAAATATTTATGGACATGCGTGTGTGTTGTTTGAACCATCTGAGCTTTCCTGCCCCTATATTTGCACACATTGAGTGAACCATATGAATCCCAGTTCCTTTTTATTCAATAAGTACCTGGACCATAAGTTACTGAACAATAGACTGATTTTTTATTTCTATATTTTATAAAAACCATAAAAAATCAATCTGAGGCACAGCCCAAACTCTGGTTGGTGAGCTTAGCAATAAAAAAAACTTGGCAGAAGATGAAAGACTTGGAAGGTTGAAGAATACTTTCAATCATAAAGACAAACTGTTGACTGATCCAGGATGCAGCATAGTTGTGTCAAAGACTGAAAAGAGATGCTGAATACTGATGTATGCTGTTAAAAAATGTACACCATTCCTGAACTGTGAGTCATTTGGCATAAAAGGTGTGTTAAATTAATAAATGTAATGCACACCACCGTTCAGAACTTTGGAATCACCACTCAAACATTTGGACTGACTACATCAAATAATACAAAACAAATTTGTTAAAGATACCTGTATAAAATGCTAATATTATTATTATTATATAATATTATTCTACATTTTCATGTGTTTCAAATTAATTAGTAGCTGTAAAAGAAATGTGAAAAGTCAAATCTCAGGGCAAGGAATTATTATAAATAGATAGATTTAGTATATTATTTCTCATTTAGTAGGTTCTTGATGTTCCCAAACACATTAAACATTAAATAAAACATCTTGAAATAGTTTCTAGTTATAGTCTAAGTTATAGTATTTCTATCCATGCTATTTAAAACATTACTAAATAGAATAAAAGCAGTTATTAATTTGTGTGATTCCAAACTTTTGAACACTTGCGTTAGGATGATCTCAGGGTCCACCAGAAGATGCAAGAACAGAAAGAGCAAGCTCACTGTCTGTACAGTTCTGGGACAAAGTCTTATGGACAGATGGAGATGAAGGTTTACCTGTGCCAGAGTGATGGAGTGAACAAAGTGTGGAGAAAAAATAGAAACTGCTCAGGATCCACAACAAACCACCTCACGAAACATGGTGGTACTGGCATATACGACTGCTAGCAGAACTGGTTTAACTGTCTTTTTATGACTGCCAACAGCAATGACAGAATGAATTCAGAGTGAACAGGGGTACAACTACTCAGATTCAGACCTCAAAATTCACTTCAGTTTATGGCAGGGTGATGACCCCTAAGACACTACTAAAGCAGCTATGGAGTTTTTCAGGGCCAAAACGTGGAATGTTCTTGACTGGACAACTCAGTAATCTGCCTTGAACCCCACTGAGCATGCATTTCACTTACTGAAGACATGGCAACAAGCTCCAAAAACAAGCATGAACTGAAAATGGCTAGACTACAGAGAAGATACAAAGCATCAGGTGATATATACTAGTTATCTATTAGTCAAATCCCCTTGTCATCCATTAACATGGGTAAAAACAAAGAGCTGTCCATTTAAATGAGACTGAAGGTTGTGGACTAGAATAGATTAGAAGAGGGTTATTAAAAAATCAGAAATCTCAAAGATCACAAAAAAATCAAAGATCACAGTTTCAGAACTGCACAGTTTAGTTCAGCCACTGGCAGACATCACCTCCATGACCAGAAGCTTTCTAGAGGAGTTCCACAAAAGAAGCCTTTCCTAAAGAGCAGAGCCTGAACTTTTCAGAATGTCATTGGAACTACATATGGAATCATATGACGTGGTCAGATGAGACAAAAATTAAATCTTTTGTTTATGTTTGGCAACTGCATACAATGAAAAGCACCTGATATCCACTGTCAGATATGGTGGTGGATCATTGATGCTTTGGGGTTGGCCCAGGGGCTCTAGTGACCACCAATGGCGTAATAAATTCCACTAAATACCAGGATATTTTAAGCTAAAATTCGCCTGACTCTGCCAGAAGGTTTGCTGTGGGTGGACTTTTCAGCAAGATAATGACCCCAAACACACATAAAAATCCACACAGAAATGGTTGCAGGAAAACAAAATCAGTTTTGCAGTGGTCCTCATAGTCTCCAGATTTGGGCCAATTAAAAATCTATGGTGTGCATTGAAGAGGGAAGTTTACAAGCAAAGACCAATGAATATCAAGGAAGTGGAATCGTTCTGAGTGGAGGAAGTCCAAGATCGCTAAAGAAGTGTTTATATATATATAATGTATATATATAAACACAATATATATGTTTTTATTTTCATTATATATAAACCACTCATTGCATATGTGGTTTATTTAATATATTGATTTAAGCTCATTTAAACTCATAAAGGGTTCCAATAATTCTGGAGTGGACTGTATATAAAACACAGGACAATTTAAAGCAGAGTCACTTAAATCTCATAGTCACAGTGATGGGAGTACTGAGCCAAAACAATCATTTTGATCATTTCCAATTACTTGTATTACTCTATGTGTTGTAAAAAAAAACGTAACACTGTAAACAGGAAGTCGTGTCATTGGAAACCTTGACTAGTTATTCCACATCTGATGCTGTGAGGGGATCATATGTATATAACAGCAGCACACCATAACTGCAGACTCCACACACTCAGTAATGTGGAGGAAGTGCTGTGTGTTATTATATCTGTTATTAATGTTCATGTTGTTCATTTGATTTCACTGCAGTGATCATTATCAACTCACCCACACAATCACAGCACTCCTCCCACAGCGTGCTCAGACACAGCATACACTCTTTACAGCAGGAACAGTTTCCCTCTGACGGGCGACACTGGCACAGGCCCTACACACACACACACACACACACACACACACACACACAAACACACAAAAACACACATACACAGGGATGTACTTCATGTAGTAACATAAATAAAATGGAAATGCCGAGGACATTTTAAAGGCTGGTGAGCAACACATGCACTTTAGCACATAAATACGGCCTTCAGCAGAAACCATCATGCTACAAAATGCTGGTTGTGTCACTTCGAATTACATGGTTAAAGGAAAGACAAACATTAGCTGGTCCAAGAGTTGCTATGGATGAATAAAAGCGTCTAAAGGGAGGCCAGACAAGTCAGACACATAAATAAATCCCAGAGGGGAGTAAAAATCGCTCCAGGAAAAAAAAATAAGACTTGGAAATATCGGTGTAACTCTAGTATGTTTACACAGAGGTCAAATATGATGGAAATAAAAACTGTCGCACGGCTGAAAAAATGTCAAATCACCCAGTCAGGAAAGTGAACAGACCCTGGGACACACCGAGAGAGAGAGAGGAAGAAAGGAGTAACAGAGAGGAGTGAGAGAGGGAGACAGAAGGAAAGAGTGGAGAAAGAGAGAGAAAGAAGAGAGGGTGTGTGTTCTGTGGTCAAAGGCAAGAGGCAGCCAGATGTGTGTGAGGTTGCAGCAGAGTGAGAGGAAATGAGAGCGATTTAGAAGACGTAAAGTTAACAACAAAGAGGGAAAGAAGATGGAGGGATGGATGAAAGTGAGTCTGTGAACGTTGGAGACAGGAAACTGAAAACTTCCAATGAGATATGCAGAAAGGGAAGAAGGAGAAATGAAATGAAGCTTTAGATACAACACAATCAAGACCACCTTCTTCCAAAGAAAATGACCATAAACCTCTGAACATTCTCAAAGGATGTTTTGCTGATGGGCCTATCTGTGATTTTGGGCATTGTTTCAAGCCCTCAAGCCCTTAGAGCCTCTATATGTCCACACTTCAGTTCCACTCGTAACTATGTACCGTCATATGCAAAAGTTTGAACACCCTGGGTCACATTACATGATTTGTTGATTTACTAAGAGAAAATAACACATCCTCCACAGAAAACAAACTTAAATATGACATTATTAACTAATATTAAACTAACATTAATCACTAATATTAGTTTCATTAGCTACTAGAGGTCAGTATTAACTGTTACACATAATTAAATTGAATTCTGCCATTCTAAATATCTGCATAATTAAATAATTAAGATATAAATAAATGGTATATATACATATATATACATCACTGTTGTCGGAACAAAACCTTGTATCTCCAAAATGAGAACTTTACAGGAGAAAAAACACTCTACCTTTAATGTAAGACAATGAAACCAGACTTTTTTTCCAAGTAATTTTGGGTCATTTGTGTTGGTCCATTCATCATGAAATTTACACACAATGTAGAAGACAGCAGAAACTGTCAAAAACTGAAAAACAACAAAAATGGAGATACAAGGTTTTGTTCCAACAGCAGTGAGATATATATAGAGAGTTTATATATATATAAATATGTGAAAATATTTTTCAATATTTGAAAAAAAGTATGTTATATAAATGTCCATAAGTGACAAATATTAATTATTAATTGCATATATAAGGGAAAGCCACGTCATATATCTGAAATCTATGTATTGCTATATAATAAGACATCTCTGAATTTAAGCCTTAGCATTTTATTTTAGACCAAAAGGAAACTCAGAAAGAGTTTATTTACCAGCTAAAACTTAACCCAAGTTGCTGTTTCCTAAGCTATTTTAGCATTATTACACTGAACTATGAACAATGCTTTACCTGAGTATGAGTTTAGGGTAAGCCAACTATCTCTGGTAGTAATTCATTAAAAGTAGTATGATATAAGCCTGTTAAATACTATACAGCTCACACACTTTTCTTACACACAAGTATCCGAGAACACACTGAGAAACACCAAATGCATGTACAAAATGAGGACGTTCTCCAAATACCTATTATCCATTCACACTCACTGTTATTTGGATCGAAGCTCAAACAGGCTGTGATTGATCAAAGAGAAGACGGCATATGCTGTCTTTAAGACGATTAAAGCCAGCAGGTTTACTTTTTCATTTGCCCAAAAACTACACGCAAACTTCTACAGCCGCCTTCTTCATTCCCTACAGTGTAGAAAGCTGCTGGATTTGTTGGGTGACTTTGCGATCATTAATGTGGGCAGCGACTGAGGAACGCTTGGCCTGTGTCCATGTATAGCCTACGCTGCTCGTCAAAAGTCGGGGGACACTAGTGTAATGAAGTGCCTCTGTGGTCAGTATTCAACTGGACTTTTGATATTTTAGGTGTTAAAAATGTCTTCATTCTGCAGAGCTTTCATTATATACTACACTGGTTAGCTTGCCTCAGAAAAATGCTCATTTTATTTCCGCAACAGCATGCAGGGATGTGCATTCTAACTCTTTCTGATATTCAAGACTCATTTGGATAATCGAGTATGCATTTGGTAAATGCAAATTTGTTCACCTGCAGGGAAGATAAAAACATGCTTTTCACTTGATATTAATGTATCATAATACACAAACAACTGCTGCACTGGTGTTGGCATGCTAAAGTATTCAGCGGCATGAAAGATAAACTTCTGAAAATGTCTTATCATGTAAAAACAGCCAAGGAGATACTTTGGACACTTTGCTTGAATAACAGAGGTCGCTCCTTACAATGAGCTAATGAGCTTACACTAGAGCTAACTGGTGCAGTAGTAGGTGGTCATGACTGTACAAGAGGTTTATTCATCTCAGTTGTTAATGTGAGATTCCTCTGTTCTCAGCGTTACCTTGACCCCTGGTCTAGTCTCAATCAGTCCAGGGCTCGCTTTTGACTCGCCTCTAGTGGTCTTGACTGCAACACTAACTTTGGATATATTCAGTGTTGGGCAGAATATTTTCAGAAAGCAATGATGGCTGAATACTGCATTCATACTGTTCCTCACTGTTACTGGTTGGCAGTTTTCCTCATGTAATTTTTTGTTAATATGTTTCATGAAAAATTCACTTATGAAAATTCTCAACATTATTATGGCTCTCACCGCCTGGTGCCTGTATTCTGTATTCTGAATATATATTGCCATAACTTGTATTGCAGTACCCTCAAATATGGGTATATTTGACAACTTATGATGATCAAATTGTCTTACTTGGTATAAACAGCAGGTTTTGGACAATTTGCGAGGATTCCAACAAAGCTCTTTCGGCCCAGAGGTGGTTTAAACACCTGTAAGGGTGAGTGCTGATGAGTGCTGACATCATAACAAAGAGATAAAATGGGTGGGGTACAGCATTATTCCCAAAGTACACTCTCAGAAAAAAGGTGCGAAACCTAGGGGCAGCACCCCTTTTGTCATGGTGGTGGTACTCTCAAGGGTACACCTCAGTACCTTTAGTCAGGGAACATAATTGTACCATAATCCACTGAAATTAATCTTGTGTCAAGGCTTTTTATTTTATTGTTCTGTTTCAAACATTAGATTATGAAAAGGTACAAATACACACTTTTCCACTGGGACTTACCTTAAACTTCTTTAAGGTAAACAATTGGACCTTAAAACCACTGATGTACCTTTGAGGGTTCATTTACATTGTTTGTACCTTGATGAACGAAAAATGTACCTGCACAGAACCTTTATTTCCAACAGTGGCTTCTGTTCTGCAGTTTTACAAAGAAAAATGGCAAAATCTACACTGTTCAAAATGCAAAGTCATTGCAAACAGACAAAAGAAACACGGTGGTAACATTCTGAAAAGCGAGATGTCTTCAAATTTTTGACTTCTGGCAGTTCATGCCAGAGTTATGAAGAGCTGTCTTCTGCTGGCACACAGGGAGATTAAAGAGATTGTTAGGAACAGAGCTTAGATATGTCTGAAATGTGGAGAGAGAGAGAGAGAGAGAGAGAGAGAGAGAGAGAGAGAGAGAGAGAGAGAGAGAGAGAGTGAGTGCATTCCATACAGAGGTAGGTCACAGCTTTTAGTGTGGGAGGGTACAGAGAGGGAAGAGGAAAGCAAACACCTGGAGAACACACTGCTTTCCTCTCTCTTTGTGTGTGTCTCTCTCTGCCTCTCTCTCTCTCTCTCTGCCCATCTCTCTCTTTCTTGCTCATTCTCTTAAGAAACACATGTTCACCATAAACACAACATCCCGACAGAGATCTGACTCACACTGTCATTACAGATCCACCACACACACCCACACACGCCTCCACACGCACGCACACACAGCTGATAATCATCTGATAATGACCTTCATCCTCCCATGTGGTTCAGTATCATAATGCTGGGTTATGAGACAAATGTCAGACTCCCGCTTGTAGAAAAACAATAGAGAGAACTGAACAGTAGCTCATCCACACAATATAAAATGCCTGCTTATTAATAAAGTACAAACGCTACAATCTTAAATTCCTATAAATAATCGGTTTGATACAGTTTCACAATCAACTGACCATTACTAACTACTGAAGTTGCAACATCAGCCGTTGGAGAAAAAACTCAAAACTCGTTCTCAAGAAGTTCAGCATGAAAGGGACCATCCTCAGCTGCCTCCTGTCATCAAGTTTTCTTTCCCACTATCGAAAATAGGTAAAAGAAGATTATTACCACAGTGAGAAAGGGTTCTGTTGGACAAGCTTTAGAAAATGTTGGCAAACGTCCCATTCAACCTAATAAGAAACTGTACCGTACAAGTCAGTCTTTGCCAAAATACCGAGATTTCAAGTGTTATTAATTTCAAACAATATTTACTGTGCATGCATGTGAAAGGTCATACAGTTAAGAGATCAGATGAGATGTAAACGTTAGCGTTGTGGGAAATTCACTGTTGTTTCCAGCTGTCCTGGTTTTGATCAGCTTGGTAGTGCAGCGAATCTCAACTCCAATATAAATTCACCCTGCCTGGGTTTTTACCTGTAAAGTCTGTCTAATCTAACAACAGCTGCTAAGACAGAATGCATCTGAGGATGGAACATGGGTAGATCAATTCAACGCACCATGACATTTCATAATTCATCATGAATCAACTTGATTAATATTAACTCCATTGTTTTGGTGCAATTGGGAATTATTTGTATTATTAAATAAAAATAATACACCAAAGTTTTCTGGGGGCTGATTTTTACATTTGAAAACCAGCTGAAACTTTTACATTGGGTAAAAAATAAGCACATATTACACTGAATATGATTATAATTGATTATAAGTGCTTCTAGCCTTCCACATAAGATTAATGTTACAGCAAGATGACAGTTGAATATCTTCACTTCGCTGCTGACTATAAGATGCTGATGGCCAAAACTGTTTCTGCTGGTTCTAACTATTTCCCAAGCTAAATAATATTCAGTAATTGTAACCTCTCATTTATATTTTGGTGTGTTTCAGTCTCTGCATGCACTGCTCGTCTGAAGTTACAGTAGGGCTGGGAATCAGGGAAGCCTTCGCCAGATCTCCTTCCCAATGCCTTGAGAAAATGACTGTGTGGAATCAACTGTTGGAATAAATTTGACTGATTCCTGCCACTTGCAATCCGAATTGTAATCGATTTCAAAACTTCTGGAATGGAAGACCCCTAATGTTGTTAAACTTGTGCTCACACAACGATTTACACTAATAATAGTGCTGGGCGGTCTCCCCTATCTAAACACCTTTAAACGGTCACCAAAAATTACAGCGGTATATGGTATTACCAGGGCGACTGGTGATGGGGCACTTATAACACTTTCTGTCGTTTCATCTAGTGTTGTTTCAAAATCTGAAAAAAAAACTAGGTAGCTTTAAATGGGTACCAAATAAGGGAACACAGTATATAATTTTCAAGCCATCTATCAAAGTTTAGACGATTAAAAACAACAATACAAATCTGATAGAGTGAAGTTGAGCAACTGCTACAGAGACAGAAAGGCAAAATCAAACCTGTTCTGTGGTGTTTGGGTCTGTAGCCTGATAGGCTACCTTATTGTTAGCTGAGCTGGCAGGCTACAGACCCAAACAGTGCCACCCATCACAGCAGGTTTGATTCTGAAAACTGGTTCTCTGTTGACACAAATGTAGATGATAAAATGTTTGAAAGAGTAAAAGTAGAGTGCCAGTAAGCCGAAATCAAACCTATTCTGTGGTCTTAGTTAGCAGCTAAACGTGCTACGCCACAGCACAGGCTTGGTTGTAGCTAACTGATGCTAAAATGACAGCCATTTACAGGTTAGCATACCCATTTTCTGAGATTGGTGAACAAACTGGAATGTAAAAAATCCTCCCACTGAAAGAGTCACTGTGAAACTGCTACAAGGTAAACATAGAATCCCATTAGCACACTAGCAGAAATTAGCATTACTGTAAAGGTGTTTTTCTTTTCATGTTTTGCCCAGGTTTTGACATTTATGGCCCCAATTGAAGGACTAACTGTCATAGTCAAGGTTCGCCACCGATACCATCAGATTGCCCACCTCTACGTGCAAATACTCCACAAGGCCCATTGTTCAGGTGCCTGTGATGAACACTAGCAGCACAAAGCAAGTGTATATTAACAGAAAGCAGGTTTGAGAAAGTGCTCTCCCCTGAGAGGACGTGCGCTGCCTTGCCCCACAAACCATCTGTGAGTCTTTAAATGACTGCAGCCCCACCCACACATGGGGGCTGAGCATATCCAGCTGGAAACACACACACACACACACACACACACACACACACACTGTCCCAGTAGAGTTGCTCTATCTCTGTCTCTCTTGTTCTCCCTCTGGCTTTCTTCGCTCATGTAAATCCTTCTTTAAACTATTCTATCTCTCTATATCTGTGTCTCCTGGCAATTAGCCCCAGTCTGTATAGACCTGGGAGACCACCGGGAGCCAACAAGTACCCTTTCACCTTCACTCACTTCCCTCCCCCAAATCCCTCTCTTTCTCTCCCTCATTCTCTTTAAAAACAACATGAGGGTAACATAAGCTGGACTGTGGTGGGGGCAGCTGCAGTGTTGCAACTCTGCAATACGTGACCCTTAGAGGTCTAGAGTTGGCGTCATTTTGTACTATTTAAATGTAGTTACATGATAATGTAGCTAGTTATGTCATTAATTATATTTATATTCTGTATCGTCAACTTTCGATCTCAAACAATGAAAAAAAACATGGCAAAAATGTAAATGTGCTTTGGAATAACTGAAGACATTTTCATGATACACAATAAATGTAACACCACTCTGATGTCCAAATCACTATTTTTTCTTAATATAAAAACAGTTAGTTGAAGATACATATATAAGATGATTCAAATATTACTCTAGTACTCAACTTTACGGGCCTCAGCTGACTGGAATAAATGTTAGATATGTGCCGAAAGATGACCAGAGCTGAATATGTTTCTTTGATAACTGAGAAAGCTGCACACATTGAGAATTAATTTTCACATGATTTTCCAAACAGGCTGTTTTTGTTACTGTGCCTTTGAGACTGTATATGTTAATGAGGTCTATTCTGATTGCCTATCCTGTATTGTACCTCATTCAAAAAGTAGTTCAGGCTGAAACACTCCTTATAACTTCAGCGCAAATGGGCAGGGCTAAACAGCTGCAGGCTAAATAGGAGGACATATGACATCACAAAAACACGCACACATTTTCTAAACTGCTTATGTTGTTGAGGGGGGGAGAAAACTGGAGCACCCGGAGGAAACTCACATAGACACGGGGAGAACATGCAAACTCCACACAGAAAGGAGCCTGGTCGCCTGGCCGGGGAACTGAACCTACAATGTCTATATAACACATCAAGTTCTTTTATTTAAAAAAAACGTTCAGTAAATTTGTTTTTCCACGATTGTTTTTCACACAATGCACAATAAAAGAGAACTAGCTTGGGCCAATTATGCTCTCAATTATGTGGAACCTCTTCTTGACTTCTACCTCATGAAACATTCAGTTTTTCAGTGTTCTAGAAGAACCCATAACACAGCCAACTCAGCCAAGCATACTTTGCAACAGTTGAAAGAGACAGAAATACTGAGAGAGACAGACAGAGAGACAGGGGGTGGGATAAAGAGAGACGTACAGAATTAATCAGCATTTGGATCAGGAGCCGGTGAGCCTCAGAGAGAGAGAGAGAGAGAGAGAGAGATTACAATCAGGACTGATACTCGCTCAGCCAGAGCAACAGTACAGCTCTTGTACCCAGGAAATTCTATGACAGAACAAAGCCTGAAGGAAACGGACCCCCTTTTTTCCACACAAAATCCAGCCACAAACAGAATACGACAAACACTCTTAGTACCAGCCTAATGGTCTACAGTCATACTTAGGATTCACTGCAAGGTCAGAAAAATATATACAAAATACACAAAAATAAATAATATTTATACATACAATGCATGCAAAAGTTTGGGCACTCGTGGCCAAATATCATATTTTGTTGATTTCTGCAGTGAAAAGAAATAAACACAATCTCTGCAACAAACTATTTTAAAAAATAACATTAGCATATTTTCTAAAAGTTTCGGCTTGGATGTCTTGAAGTAGTTCATGGTGTATTCTGAGGCATGTTTTGGATCACTGTCCTGTTGTAAAGGCCAGCCTCTTTTCAGCTTATGTTTTTTGACTGACTGTGTCATATTCACTTCTAGTATCTGCTGATATTTATTGGAATCCATTATCTGTGCAGCGCTTCCTTGGCCACTACCTCCAAAGCATAGATCTACCTCCATGCTTACAACGAGACAAGGTGTTCTTTCCATCACATGCTGCTCCTTTTTCCCCCCAAACATGATTGTGAGACCTGATTGTGATGAAAGGGTTTAGTTTTTACTTCAACAATTCACAACACTTGTTTCCATGTTTCTGGATTATCTACATGTTGTTTTGCATACTTCAGACATTGACTTTTGCGATGAGATCGCAGGGTAGATTACTGTCTGATGACTGTTCCATGCAGGTTGTGTTTCTGCACAGTAGAATGATGCATCACTACTTTTGTGTCAACTTAACCTTCCTGCAGGTCCTTTGCTGTAATATGGGGGTTTTGCTTTACCCTTCTGGCCAGCATACAAGCAGTTTTATCTAAACGTTTTCTTGGTCCTCCAGTTCTTGCCCCACAGTTCTTCTTAACTGCCATTTCTCTGCCAAAGTTTTATTAAACACTTCTATAACCTAAGAATAGTTGAGCCAGTTTGTACTGTAGTCCACATAATTACTGAATAATAAGTCTTAATATGTAATATGCCTGGGATTTTAGGGGTTAATGACATTTCAGATTTCTTTTTATAGCCTTGCACTGCAACAGTTAGCTTCATCTTCAGCTCCTCAGCCAGCAGCTTAGTGGAGTGGTTGTTGAGTGTTAGCACAGGGTTTAAAGAATCAGATAATGTATTATGCTCTGGAACTTTAATTAGCTTATATTTCCTAATCACAATTCTTGACCTGCCATCAACAGTCCTAATGAGTCTATTAAGAGCTAATGAGTCAAGTTGTATGATTAAAAATGGTGTCCAAATTTGTATGCATGCCACAATTCCTATTTAATATTCATAAAATTACTATTTTATTTCTTTTCTTTTAAGGAAATTAATTATAGAAGTAATAATGCATTAACATTTGCAGAAAAAAAATATATATATATATATATATATATATATATATATATATATATATATATATATATATATATTACAACAGTTTGCTGCAGAAGTTGTGTTTACTTCTCTTCACTTCGAAAATCAATAAATTATGCAATTTTGCCAGCAGTGCCCAAACTTTTATATACAACTGTTTATTTATACTGATCACCAGTTAACGACTGTACTCACCTCATACCTACACTCATTGGATATTTTATCAGAAACACCTACTACATGGGCTACAACAGCAGAAGACCACGTCAGGTCCCAGTTTTGTCAGCCAAGAACAGAAAGCTGAGGCTGCAGTGGGCACAAGCTCACCAAAACTGGACCGCTGAAGGCTGTAAACACATAGCCTGGTCTGATGTATCTCGATTTCTGCTGAGGCACACAGATGGTAGGGTCAGAATTTAGTGCCAACAGCATGTATCCAAGGACCCAACCTGCCTTATGTGAACAGTCTAGGCTGGTGGAGGTGGTGTAATGGTGTGGGGAATGTTTTCGTGGCACACTATGGGCCTGTTAATATCAATCAATCATCGCTTGAATGCCACAGCCTGTTTGAGCATTGTTGTTGACCCTGTGCAGCCCTTCCAGGCCACAATTTACTCATCTTCTAATGGCTACTTCCAGCATGATAATGCACCACGTCACAAAGCAAAAGTCATCTCAATTTGGTTTCATGAGCATGACAATGAGTTGTTCTTCAGTGATCTTCCCAGTCACGGACTTTTAGGATGCAAGAGTTGCAGCATGAAAGTGCACCTGAAAAATCTCAAAGAAAAAGTTCCAACATCTTGTTGAATCCATGCCACAAAGAACTAAAACTTTTTTGAGAGTAAAGGGAGGCCCTACCCAGTGTTAATAAAGTGCTCTGTGAATGTATATGCATACTGCGGCTGTCAGAGCAAAACCTCATATCTCCAAGATGGTACCTTTACAGGAGAAAGAAATAACCCACTTTACTTTTGATGTAAGACAATGGAACCAGACTTTTTTCCAAGTCATTTTGGGTCATTTCTTTTTGTTCATTCATCATGAAATTAACATATAATGTAAAGGGCAATAGGTATTTCCAAATTGTGAGTGAAACTGAAAAACGTAAAAAATGAAGATACGAGGTTTTGTTCCGACAACAGCAATATATAAACAAAACTGTAAAACAAAGTGAAAGCTTGGAAGCCAGATCAGCCTTGTCTTATACCTTTCTTACTTTAGTGGTCCTGATCTCGAAGCTCTACAAACCCACCTGTAAGAGGCACTTGCTGACGTCACTGGCGCACAGTGCTTTGTTGCAGGCAGAGGAGACGCTGATGAGGGACAGGAGGATCAGGAAGGAGGCGCAGGCTGAGAGGAGGAAGAACACAGCCCTCATCCTCATCACTCCAGCACCTACAACACCACAGAACAACCTTATTACATACGGAGACACTCGTTCATGATCAAGCAAACATCAGCTTTACTTCAATATACACACTTAAAAAGATGGTTCTTCAAGGGTTCTTTAGTTAAGGGAATGGTTCTATTTAGAACAATACATTTGATACAGAACCATTTCATGCTTAAATGATTCTTTGCATGGTGAAATGGTTCTTCAGATTGATGGAGAATGTGTTGTATCTGGTTTTATATAGAACCTTTTTTAAATGGTTCTATACAGCACCAAAAAGCATTCTTCTATATGCTTGAAAAAGATGGTTCTGCAAGCGTTCTTTAGTTAATGGAATGGTTCTATTTGGAACCATTTGTTTGATATAGAAACATTTCATGCTTAAATGGGTCTTGGCATGGTGAAATGGTTCTTCAGACTGATGGAGAATTCACTGTATGTGGTTCTATGAAGAAACATTTTGAAAATGGTTCTATAGAGCACCAAAAAGGGTTCTGCTACACATTAAAAAAAAAAAAAGTTGGTTCTGCAAGGATTCTTTAGTTAAGGGAATGGTTCTATTTGGAACCACTGTTTGATATAGAAACATTTCACACTTGGTTCTTTGCATGGTGAAATGGTTCTTCAGATTGATGGAGAAAGCGTTGTATAAGGTTCTATTTAGCACCAAAAAGTGTTCTTCTATTGTTTAAAGCTTGACACTAACAATACCAGAACCCTTTTAGGTGCTATAGAGAACCATTTTCAGAAAACGTTCTATATAGAACTCTCCATCAATCTGAAGAACCTTTTCACAATGCATCCAATCCTTTTTAAGTGTATACTGTTAGATTTGTAGCCTTATAATGTTTTAATTACGCTTTTATAGAGCGTTAATTACGCTACGCAACAGTTCCACGATGTAGCAGTCATATTAAACTCTCAGCTCCGCAGATGCTGCTAGGTTAACATCCTGTTCAAAGCCGAATCTACTGAGAGCGCAGATAACTTCACTAAGCTAATCAAACATCCAGATGTATTTCGAAGACGTCTTTTAAAACGTGGTTTCAGCTGTAGGTTAACTCAGTTGCTGTCACTGAGTTTTTCCTCTTCGAGACTTTAGCACAGTGACGCACTACAGCAGCTTTAGCACAGTTCACAGTTCGGAAAGTTTCTGCAGCGCTCAGCCATCACTGAAACCCGAAACAACAAACACGAGCCGGCTCTTACCGTGTGTGTCCGGGACCAGTTCTTTGTCTCAGAGCTGTTTTTTTTTGTCTTGGCAGTGCTGGTCTCTTTGTCCTGCCCCACTCTTCGGTAGGATCACGCCGGGAGTTTGGCCAGAGGAGGCACTCCCTACACCGAGAGAGCAGCGAGCAGATCTCCTGCAGGACGCCGAGGCTCTGTGGCCGCGTCCCAATATACGCACTCGTTTTCTAGAACACTTAGGCAGAGCATAGAACTCTGATCGCCGACTGCGTCACAATTAGTGTTCCGGGACAACCAATAGGAGGAGGCCAGAATTCCACACATTATCTAAGCGTACTTGACCACAAATGAATATATTGCTGCCACAAATTACTACACTGAGGCCACAAATTACTATACTGAGCCCACAAATTTCTTTACTGAGGCCACAGATTAATATATTGAGGCCACAATTTATTATGTTGAGCCCACAAATTAATATACTGAGCCAAGGGTTATGAGAAACTTTAGGCATGGCCTTTAGTACTTTATTTTATAATGAGGCATTGCTACAATCACCATTTCTCCTCAGGGGCTCCATCCTATGGAACATGAGTACATTTTGTAGGGCTTAAGCGTCCATTTTAGTACGCAGTCTACATAAAATGTGTGTGTGTGTATATATATATATATATATATATATACATACATATATA